>NC_143578.1:233523225-233872043 GCF_048544385.1 Mastigoproctus giganteus | reverse complement strand
CTTTTGAGAAACTCATCAGACCCTAAACGCCATTTTTCCAACTGTAAAAACCTTTGCATAGAAGCAGACATTGTTTGTTTCAAGTCCCAAAGAGATCCCCTGAAGGTCTCAAACCTTTTAGGTTTTCGAAGTTTCCACGCATGATATTTTGCCTCTGTAATTAAAAATATAGTGAACATTTTATTTTGCCCAAGGGATGATCGAATTGCAAGTAAATTACCTCCTCCAGTTTGAACTGTCTTATCCTTAAATCTACAAACCATCCGGTCCCCATAACATCTAAACCCAAACGTTCTTTTTCACGAGAATTCATTACACCACACAAACAATTTCACAAAATGGAAATTATTAGAAAAGGATCTTCAAAAAGGATCGACTAATTGACCACGCTGCACGAAGAAGCGAAATTTCGAAATATATTGAAAACAATATTGAAATGTTTATTGTTCTGTGCTGAAAATAATCTGGCATTTCGTGGACATGCTAGTAATATCGATACCGAAGAAATAAAATTGTAGCGTATTTTTAAACCTGATAAAATTTGTCAGTCAATTTGACTTTGGTACGAAAAATGTTCTGGAATCGCGTATTAAAAACCACACTAATTATTTATCTCCAGAAATTCAGAATGGATTTATTAATTTGTTAGCAACAAAAGTAGAAAGTTAAATAATTTAAAATAACTAAATGCATCAAGACATAATATGTTAAGGGTAATAGTTTTGTATCTAAATAATATCGGAGTGGATACACCATAGATAACTCTTAAGCAAAAACCACGATAGTAGCGTGAGAAGCATCATTTGCTCTGTATCTCCTATTGTGCTCGTCCTTCACAACGAGTTGAGATGGTGTTGCACTATTTCGAATAAATAACTCTTCACTAAGAGAGTAGACTATTCTCACTTATTCTCGGTGGTGGACACCACCACCATCCAGAAAGCACCATTTTAAAGCTTGTTTGTATATGTGTGGGATAATAACTGTACTATCCACTTGTTCCTATTAGATTTAGAAAAGCAAAAAGGTAGAGGAAAAGTAATAGTAGGAGTGGAAGAAGAAAAGAAAAGGTATAGAAGAATGAAAGGGACAGTAACTCCTTCTACTCAAACCACTGAAAAACTCCTTGAATAGGCAATGCTTCCCCAGTAAAGAAGACTGTTGTTTGTTACGTATTCTCGGAAACTCCAGGAATATCAGGTTCCCCTGGTGACCGTTTGTAGGCTTGTTGGCCTTTCATCGGTGGGTGGGCAGGTACCCTAGTATTGCAGACATGACGACCCAGTTGTGAAGTTAATTTCATTCTATTTTGTGATTCAGCTTTTGTAATCAACAACGGAAGAGATTACTTTTGTAATCTCTTCCGTTGTTGATCTGAGCGATCATGAGCAGCCAATGGTATATACATCAAGTATGTACGGAGGTTACAAAAAACACACTATCAGTGCAGAAAAACAAGACAAGACTTCGAGCGCGCACACACACACACACACACACACACACAAGTTTAATTTTCAGCTTTTCAAGAACAGATGGAACTCTGGAAGGAAAAAAAACTCGAAGAATGCGGATTTTATTTTCAGAACTCAGCAACAGTTGGAAACAACAAGGAATTTATCTTTTAAAAAAACAAAAGTTTTTCTGGCTTTTCATCCCGTGCACTACGTTCCGAGTCTGCTGTGCGGTGATGGGGAGGGCGATGGCTCCCCTCCCCACATGTTTTTCATCCCGAAAGGGTTCCATCCCTCACACAAGGTGCCATTTTCGTTTTTTTTTTAAGTTGACTTCACCAAAAAGCCAGACAGAGAGACAAGATTAATTTTTATATGTTACATACAATATTTATTATGGTGCTGTGATTTATTTACGGAAATTATTAATATGACAAAAAATATTTTCTAATTAAATAATTATTTTGTTAATTATTTTTGTTACAAAATAAATGAATTAAAAAAAAAAGGTAACAGCTCTTTTAGTGTTTATGATTACGCACAATACGACAAGTTGCAAGATTATTTATTTACTAGAAAAGCACCCTACTCTATTGTCTGTTTATTGCGTGTGTTGTGAGGTCGATTTTCTGTTTGATGGACGAAAAACCCGAATTTCGGGAGAAAAATTATTACACCCTATTCTGAGACCAACTAACTCAGCCACGTTGTGAAAAAGGCCCATAAAAATTCCTCCCTTCATCGACGGGACTCGAACTCAGATATTTTTCACTCGGTGTGGGAAGGATGAAGATTTTACCTAAGATTTACATAAAGGTTGCAAAGATTCATCATGCATGAATGATGCGAGAATGATTTCGTTATAATTATATGAAATCGTTTCGTTCTTCGCTGACAAAAGTTGTGAGCAAATAGGAAATCTAATTAATCATTTGGATGTGCTTTTAAAATCATGTGATTTGTTTTGTTTATGCTAGTTGGGATTCCACTACGCTTCAGATTTTCCTACAATATCCTAATTTATTACTTCTTTCGGGTCACCCTTTCTTCCCAAAATCTGCTTATAAGCACCTATTCTTAACCCGTAAATGTTCAGATGTTGTCATACAAACTGATATCCAGTCCTTTGTTCCGAATTGCATCCCAAACATTAAATTCGATTCGTATACCCACTAATTCTAGCAACTGTCTCCTCACCAACGTTCAGGTGAAAAACTGCCTCTTCAGTGGCAAGTGGTTATGCTGTGGTTCGAATCCCATCGATGAATGACACAAGGACTTTGTATGGACCTTTTCATACCGTGGCCGAGTTAGCCGGTCTCACCATTGTTTTACAATTTTTTCTTTCGGAAGTCCGCGAATTTTTTTTTCACTAACTTCGAATCGACCAAAGAACACCCACAGTTACAGACACGATATGCTGATTCTCACAGCCTTCGTTTCTTTGGAGCTTTCCAGACACACATTAAAATATTGAACCGTCTCTGAAATTACATTGTATTCAGAAAGTTGTGCGAAGGCAACAGTTGGAAACAACAAGGAATCGTGTATATCGTGTTCATAGAGTAGAATATGGAGAGGCTAGGACTTTCAGTGTGCTATACTCCTACAAAATATTCCTAGAAAATTGGAATCCTTATATCCTCTAAGCCTTATATTCCTTATATCCTCTAAGACTCATATTCCTTATTCCTCTAAGCCTCGGAAACTTTACATCCTATAAACTAACTTTCAGTGATACTTCTCTCAAATATCATACTCCAAGATTGAATCCAGTGTACCTTTCTTTCTTTAAGACACAACTGCTCTTTACAAATCTTTCCCAACTAAGCACAACAAATCATACGGAGCCAGGATCCTGAAATGTAACCCTTCTACTGTCCACACAACTCTTCGAGCCATGATCAGGGACAAACTCGGTTTAAAAAAAAACGTAAGAAAAAAGAAAACGAAACATTCCTCTTGTGTATCTTTTCAGATAACATTCACAGTGCAACATGTTATCTCAGTCCAAATATGTGGCCTTAAGGAACGAAAGTGTACGCTAACCAGGCATGACAGATGAATACACACAACTCGTTACCTCTCCTGCTGTATCCAGAATGTGAGGAGAATATCTAACAAACTCCACAATCTACAAACCATGCTCTTCCATGCTCAATTCACCTTCATTTGCCTCTCTGAGATCTGGCTCAGCAGCAGCACAAAGCAGCTTGACCTACTCATTAGGTCTTCCACTTATAACTGCATCAACAATGATAGGGAGAACAGAGGTGGTGGCGGAGTGTTCCTTTTCTACTCCAACTGCTGTCAACAACTAAAAGTCGCATCGAATATATGTGATAACTTTGAAGCTCTTTGTAGTTCCTTTAAAATTGACAAGTGTTATACCCAAGTCTGGTTGTTATATGTCTTCCTCCATTCCACAATGAAGATTCAAGAATAGAACTCGTATCTTCGATTGCGCATCACCTACAAACGGCCCTTCCTACTGTTTTCGTGGGCGACTTTAACACATATGTTTTTGTAAGGGGCGGTTCCTAGGACGTCGATTCCACTCCTCCTCGTATCTCTGTGGCGTATACTCAATTCTAGACTGCTCACATATCTGCAAAAAGGCCAGATTATGTGAAAAGTGCAGGTTAGTGTGTGTTCTGTTGAGTCTGGCCACTTTGCCACCAAGAAGCATCAATCAGTCAGCTGGAAAGATGATTGTGGGTATTCGTCCACACCACGGGAAGGTGGGCCAGTCCCAGTTGTGCTCGTAGTGTCTCAATTCGAGGCTGTGACCCGTCTAATATTCCGAAATTGAAAAATAAATAAAACAACAAAAAGGTTCCCCTTTGTGTGTACACCGATGTGCCAAAACAATTATAAACTTTCATTTATTATATTATTATAAACTGCCATTGGCTGCTCATCATCGTTCAGATCAAGAAAACCGTCGAGTTTAGTAGCAGGATTCCTGCCAACCAATAGCCCAGGGGCCAAACATCTATTTAGAGTAGATGTACATTGTGAAGATGATCACACGATATGTGAGATCCCAAAAGGTTTGTGTAGTAATATTTAAAATTTCTAAATACAAAGCATAATATTTTAAGAGTAAGAGTTTTATAATATCGCTGTGGATGCACCATAGGTAACTCTTAAGAAAAAGTTGTGTGGAAGATACCATTTCCTCTGGATCTCATATTGTGCTCAATGATAGGCCAATAGCTTGGAAATGGTGCCGTTTTACTTCCACCAGATAACCGCTTATCGGGATAAAGGGAAAGAACTCTTCTAAATCCCTAACAAGGTGGTTACCATAGAAGGTTGACCAGAGCCTATTGTTTATTACTTAAACTCATTTAAACAAACATTAATGTCGCGAATATTGAAGTTGGGACAGCTAAAACGACAAAATTACAATCTGAAGGAAAAACTAACTGCAGTCACTGAGAAATAGTTTGCGAAAAATGAACACAAATGGACTTGGGAAAAACAAAATAAATTTCATTCAGAAGAAGGGAAATAAATGAGGTTTTATTTTCAACCAATCAAAAATCGTTTGCAGATACAGTTGAATGAACAATTAAAACGTTTTAGACACACACACACACACATTTATTTATGCTGTTAATATGTAAGTAAACTCATTTACATTCAATCAACTGAAAAAGGACTAAAATCGTAGAGAGAGAATAATAACTTTTTAAGAGTTTAATTTTAAATCTTACCTTGGAATAGATTTCGCACATCAAGTATATACAGAGGTTACAAAAAACAGTGCAGAAAAACAAGACAAGACTTCAAGCGCGCAAGCGCACACACACACACACACAAGTTTAATTTTCAGCTTTTCAAGAACAGATGGAACTCTGGAAGGAAAAAAACTCGAAGAATGCGGATTTTATTTTCAGGTCTCAGCAACAGTTGGAAACAACAAAGGAATTTATCTTTCAGGAAAAAATAAAACAGTTGTTCATCTCGCATGGCTTTAAATCTCTTACATAAGGTGCCGCGTTTGCTACACGGCGACGGGCAGGGCGATGGCTCTCCTCCCCCAAGATTCATCATGCATGAATGATGCGAGAATGATTTCGTTATAATTATATGAAATCTTTTCGTTCTTCGCTGAAAACAGTTGTGAGCAAATAGGAAATCTAATTAATCATTTGGATGTGCTTTTAAAATCATACGATTTGTTTTGTTTATGCTAGTTGGGATTCCACTACGCTTCAGAATTTCCTACAATATCCGAATTTATTACTTTAAGAAATAGATTGAGGACATTGGAGGCGTACATTTTCAATCCCCTTCCTTCTCTCATTAAATGTTATTTTACTTCTTTCTGTTCACCCTTTCCTCCCAAAATCTGCTTATAAGCACCTATTCTTAACCAGTCAATGTTCAGATGAGTGGATATCATACAAACTGATATCCACTCCTTTCTTCCGAATTGCATCCCAAACATTAAATTCGATTGGTATACCCACTAATTCTAGCAACTGTCTTCTCACCAATGTTCACGTGAAAAACTGCCTCTTGAGTAGCAAGTGGTTATATTGTGGTTCGAATCCCGTCGATGAATGATACAAGAACCTTTTTATACCGTGGCCGAGTTAGCCGGTCTCACCATTCGTTTTTCATCTTGGAAACGTGAGCTTTTTTTAATTAACATCAAACCGACCAAAGAACACCCACAGGCACGACATATTGATTCTCACAACCTTCGTTTCTTTGGAGCTTTCCAGACACACATAA
This sequence comes from Mastigoproctus giganteus, assembly GCF_048544385.1. Lineage (NCBI taxonomy): Eukaryota > Metazoa > Arthropoda > Arachnida > Uropygi > Thelyphonidae > Mastigoproctus > Mastigoproctus giganteus. Next base: position 233,865,843 of record NC_143578.1, on the reverse strand, counting down.
AAATATTGATCCGTCTCTGAAATTACATTCTGTTTAGAAAGTTGTGCGAAGGAAACAATGAAGTTAATGAATATCGTGTTCACAATGAAGAATATGGACAGGCTAGGACTTTCAGTGTGGTATACTCCAACAAAATATTCCTAGAAAACTTCGAAAATCTTGGAATCCTTATATCCTCTAAGCCTTATATTCCTTATTCCTCTAAGCCTTATATTCCTTATTCCTCTAAGCCTCGGAAATCTTACATCCTATAAACTAACTTTCAGTGATACTTCTCTCAAATATCCTCCTCCAAGACTGAATCCAGAACACTTTCCTTTCTTTAAAACCCAACTGCTGTTTACAAATCTTTCACAACTAAGCACAACAAATCATACGGAGCCTGTATCCCAAAATGTAACCCTCCTACTGTCCTTCGAGCCATGACCAGGGACCAACTCGGTTTAGAAACCAACGTAAGAAAAATGAAAACAAAACATCCCTCTAATGCATCTCTTCAGATAACATGCACAGTGCAACATCTTCCTGCTATTCTCAGTCCAAATATGTGGCCTTAAGGATCGAAAGTGTGCGCCAACCAGGCATGACAGATCAATACCCACAAGTCGTTACCTCTCCTGCTGTATCCAGAATGTCAGGAGTATATCTAACAATCTACAAACCCGGCTCTTCCATGCTGAATTTGCCTTCATCTGCTTCTCTGAGATCTGGCTCAGCAGCAGCACAAAACAGCTCGACCTACTCATTAGGTCTTCCACTTATAACTGCATCAGCAATGATAGGGAGAACAGAGGTGGTGGCGGAGTGTTCCTTTTCTACTCCAACTGCTGTCAAAAACTGAGAGTCGCATCGAGTACATCGGATAACTTTGAAGCGTTTTGTAGTTCCTTTAAAGTTGACAAGTGTTACACCCATGTCTGGCTGGTATATATCTTCCTCCATTCCACAATGAAGATTCAAGAATAGAACTCCAACCTTCGATTGCGCATCACCTACAAACGGCCCTTCCTACTGTTTTAGTGGGCGACTTTAACACGTGTTTTTCTAAGGGGCGGCTCCTAGGACGTCGATTCCACTCCTCCTCGTAACTCTGTGGCGTATACTCGATTCTACGCTGATCACATATCTGCAAACGGGCAAGATTATGTAAATAGTGTAGGTTCGTGTGTGTTCTGTTGAGTCTGGCCATTTGGTGTATGTATACTTGACCACTTGAATAGCTGAGAAAGAGTTATATTGGCTGATTGTTCTAGTTGAAGACGCGATCGACCTGGAATTAGAAGAACCAAATCATCGGCGTAGGCGAAGGCAGAGATATTGTCAGGTTTTTGCGTGAGCCAGCTGTCCAGAAGAGGGGCCCCAGAACTGATCCCTGGGGGCATCCTCTTGAGATGGTTCTTGAGAGAGATTGCTGTTTTGAGATTACTTGGATGAGTCTATTTTGGAAGTAGCTTCTAATAACTTGGAATAGTTGCTGAGAGCACTTGGCTTTCGTAAGACGATTGAGAGCGCTCTCCCACCAGAGGGAATCGAAAGCTCCCTCGAAGTCAATGAATATGGCCATTTCATATTTAGCCCTCGAAGCTGATATCTGGTTAACTAAAGAGACCAAGGCGTCTTCACAGGATTTTCCCTTCTTGAAGCCAAATTGGGATGGAGACATTAACTTTTGACCTTCAATTAAATCTGCCACTCTGGGTGCTAACAGTCTTTCAAATAGTTTGCCAAGGTTTGCCAAAAGAGAGATGGGTCTGTATGCTTTGGGATCAGATTTATTTTTGTCCGGCTTGTGAATAATTTTGATCAGAGCTAATTCCAGAGATTTGGAAATATCCCCTCAGTAAGACATTTGTTGTACATAGTTAGAAGTATTTCTGGAAAGGTTTCAGAAAATTTGATGATTACAGCATTTTCCACAAGATCTAAACCTGGACATTTATGGATATTTATTTTGCTCAGGGCCAGCTTTAGCTCGGGAAGAGTGAAGAGATCTGTTGCATATGAGGAGTGGTAGGTTCAGTTACTATTCCTGATAGATATTTGTTCTGGAGTTTCTGTGGTGAGATCGTCCAGGGGAAGCAAGCGATCCAGGATGGCGTTAACCGAGTCATTCCAGTTAGTGGTTTCTGTGTTGTTGTTCACTACGGTGTTGTACACTTCGTGAGAGTGATACTTGTTTTTGCTAATTTTATATAATAGACCACAGGGATCAGAATTTCCTGTGGAGTGAACTAAGTGTTGCCAGGAGGCAAGTTTTTGTTTTGCAATTGTATTTACGTATTCGTTCCGCTGGCCTTTATAGATATTTTTTAGTCTGGTGACTTCTGGTTCAGGCCAGTACCTTCTCCGTTGAAAGTCCCTGTGTGCTTTGTGTACTTTTTTGCGCAGAGTGGAAAGTTCAGCTGTCCACCATGGAACTGTAGTATGCTTGCTAATTTTCTTCTTAGCGGAGCGTTCTGTAGCACGAAGTAAGGAGGGGGACCTGTAGGAGGGGGACCTGTAGAATTTGGAAGGAGAGATACCTTAAAAGTGATTGCTCTGTGGTCACTGTTTGTGTAGTCAGTATGTATGGTCCAATCAGAGATCCTCGACGACATGGCGGACGTTGAAATGGTTAAATCAATGTTTGATTCTCCGTGGACGTTTGAGAAGATGTGCTGTTGGTTGGGAAAGTTGTGCAAATTTAAATTGTAGGTGAATAAAAATTCCTCGAAAATCCTACCTCTGTTGTCCAAGACACTGCTGAACCATAAGAAAGATTTTGCGTTTGAATCAGTTGTAATTATTAAATATGTGGGATTTAAAATAGCAAACACCTGTTATAGATATCTTTGTGATAAATTAATATCTGCTGATGGTGGACAATATAGTGACAGTAAGTAGAACGAGAAAGTTGATGTAGAGACTAAAATACAGGTGGAATTTTGATTACATAAGTCAGAGATAACAGTGATATCCAGCTTGTTGTTAAATATGACGATGGCAGATTTAGGATCTGTTGCAGAGGACTGGATGATTCTTGTAGTCATGGGATATCCCATAACTTTGGAAGATTGCCCATAAATGTGCTTGGAGACATAAGGTTCCTGAATGCATATTATATCAAATAAATTTTCTGCTGCAATGAGCCTGATCTCATCAGCAACGCATCTAGAGTGTTGTGCATTGATCTGCATGATTGTAAGTTGGAAGGGGCAGTCTGGTTCGCTGCCTAGCTATGCAGAGAGAGGCACACTGTCTGTCCTTGGTCTCGGGATCGCTTGTACCGCTGGCTGTTCATTATGATTGCCAAACGATGGCATTACCAAGAGACCTGCGGGCCAGATATCTGTGTTTAGATATCTTTCTATATTGGGACTTTTGATCTTAATCCGGAAAGAGGAATAGGATGGATGCCTGGTATGGACCTTTATGGGGGTACCGGGTATGTTGAGCTGCTTCAGAAGATTTTCGATTTGTTCTACTGTTGTTTCCGGGCATAGCCGACTTATTTGGTTACCCAGAAGCATCAATCAGCTGGAAAGATGATTGTGGGTACTCGTCCACACCACGGGAAGGTGGGCCAGTCCCAATTGTGCTCGTAGTGTCTCAATTTGAGGCTGTGACCCATCTAATATTCCGAAATTAAAAAATAAATAAAACAACAACAAAGTTCCCCGTTGTGTATACACCGATGTGCCAAAACATTATGACCAGCGGGTCGTTATGCAAATCGAAGCAACTGCGGGTTAACTACGGAGCGTGCGCGAGTCGGAAAACGGTAAAAAAACACACCCGATACTCAGCCCCGTTAATCAGCGTTACTCTTGTTCTTCAGATGGGAAAGGCAGCGGACATAAGCGAGTTTGACAAAGGCTAAATTGCAATGGCCACACGACTGCGTAGCGGAAGGCCGTTCCGAGTGCCCATGCTGACCACGGTTTACTGGCGACAGCGCCTACAATCGGCATTCAAGCATCGAAGCTGGACCTTGAAGTGATTTGACTCATCCATCTGCCGGGCACTCTCACGTCTACCACCTACCTAAACGAACCTCCTGGCAACCCAGGAGCAGAAGCATCAGTGCCAACAAAGCGATGCCTATCAGAACAAGGAAGGAGAACCATACTTCACTGAAGAGGAACTCACTGCAGCCGCCTCACTGATAAAATCAAACAAGTGCCTAGGATTGGACTTTCTTGAACTAGAAATGATTAAAAAAGTGGTCGAGATCACCCCCGACCTGCTCCTCAATCTCTATAACAACTGCCTTCAAAGAGGAATCTTCTCGACAGTTTGGAAGAAGGCTAACGTAAAATTAATCTTAAACAACTTTTCCAAACCTCCAGGCCTATCGCCCTTCTCTCCCTGCAATAAGCAAACTACTAGAACCCCTTCTATTCCCCCGATTGTTGAAGTATTATGACAGAAGCATCCTCCACGAACCAGTTCGGTTTCAGACGTGGGTCCACGGCAGTGGATGCGCTTCAGCACCTACTGGATAAAGTGACCACACGCAACAAAAAATACTTCCTCATCATCTCTGTGGACTTTGCCGGGGCGTTCGACTCCCTTTGGTGGCCAAGCGTCCTGGCGAGGTTCAGGTCCCCTAGTGTTCTGGTAAACCTCTACAACCTCATCTACAATGTCGTTGGATGACATTGTAGAGGGGCGTTGGCGAGGTTAGGAGACGTAGATGCCCTCTCCAACCCCCAACATAAGGGTAAAGGAGTGAAAGTGAGCCAGGCAAGGGCACCCGGTTCAGATCGCCAAGCGGCGTTTAGCGAGCTGAAGAAGCCATCATTGGATGGTGTCCCTTTCAGGATTTTAGGCGCCATGCCACACCCCCCGGATTGTTCGAGACTGGTTCACGGAACATGAGGAAGACTTCCCACAATTAGCCCTCTCCTTAATTAAATCACCCTCCCCCTTTTTAGCGATCCATTTCATTCAATTTATTTGATTTATCATATTTTATTTTACAATATAACTATTCGTGATGTCTCCTTTCTTATTAAATATTAAATTTCTCACTTTAGGAACGACGATCTTTTATCTTTATATACAATTTTGTTTTAAGATTTTATATCTTACACAACAACAGTTGACAGAAGAAAATGATGACAGCAATATTATTAACATGAAACATGTAAGTCTGAATTTTAATGATCGGACCACATGGAACTTTAAGGCCCACAAAAAGAGATCTCTTATGGTGGAACACCTTCCCGAACATAGTCTTAAGAGGCATCATTTCGTCTGTATCTCATATTGTGCTCGTCCTTCACAACTAGTTGCCATGGTATTGCCCTATTTCGAATAAATAACGCTTCACTAAAGAGCAGACTATTCTCACTTATTCTCGGTGGACACCACTACCATCCAGAAGGCACCATTTTAAAGCTTGTTTGTATAAGACCACTTGTCCCTATTAGACTTCGAAAAGCAAAAAAGGTAGAGGGAAAGTTATAGTAGGAGTGGAAGAAGAAAAGAAAAGGTGTAGAAGAATAAAAGGGACAGTAACTGAAAAACTCCTCGAATAGGCAACGCTTCCTCAGTAAAGAAGACTGTTGTTTGTTACGTATTCTCGGGAACTTCGGGAATATCAGGTTTCCCTGGTGACCGTTTCTAGGCTTGTTGGCCTTTCATCGGTGGGTGGGCAGGTACACAAAAAATTGTGTGGAAGACATCATTTCCTCTGGATCTCATATTGTGCTCAATGATAGGCCAATAGCTTTGAAATGGTGCCGTTTCGCTTCCACCAGATGACTGCTTGTCGGGATAAAGGAAAACCACCCTTCTAGATCCCTAACAGGGTGGTTACCATAGAAGGTTGACAAGAGCCTAGTGTTTATTACTTAAACTCATTTAAACAAACATTGATGTCCCAATTTGGTTCCATCAGAAATCGTATTCACGTCTTCAACATAAAACGAGTGTTTGTGTTCGCTTCAGACAGGAAATGTCCCCCCTCCCTTAATGGATTTGTAACTCCCAAAAGAAAGGTTCGGTACTTCTCTTTTCAAGCGGAAACGGTCAGCTGCATTAACTGCAGTTGGTGGCATGTACAGACGGGATTTGTGAAGAGGATATTCAAAAATAAACAAGAAAATTTTAATGAGTAAACGCCTTGTGTTTTCCAAACATTTTCTACTTTGCCAACTGCAATTATTCTTGTGAAAATGTAAATTCGTATTCTGTTTAAATGAAAATAATCTTTTGTGTGGTTCTTCTTTCTGGAAAAAGTGTAAACAAGCACTTTGATTACACTTGAGAAGTGCATTTCCACTCAGCAATGAGAATAGGACAGAAATCTTGGAATGTTCTTTCTTACAACTCGTTTTGGCAGTAGTCTAGTTTAAACAAGTTTAGTAATTTTGTGAGTTAGTATTTCGGAAGAGAAGAAGGTTACAAGTGTTGGTGGATGTTTTGTTGATTGTTGCCACTTCATGTAGTCTGATGCTTTTAAGTTTTTCTTCTACTCTTATTAGTGTTAATATTGCTGTTGATTATTGTGTTTTGGTTTTTTTTAGGACCTCCTGGGTTAGGCCCCTTGGCGGTGGGGAAAATGATTAGAGGTAGTGCAATACATGGGCAGCTCGTTGTGAAGGATGATTAAATATGGTGTATTTACATCGATATTATATAGTAATGGTTATTATGCTCAATTTTACTTGTACATAGTATAAAAATTTATTTATTTACCACACAGTTGGTACGTCACTCGTGGGTTCTGCTACTCATATGCGACACTGCATTGATCAAAGTGAAACTTCAGTTTTCACTTCTTAGTCCATCTGACTAACGTTAATAGATCCTGTTAAAAACAGTATGGTTGTTTTCTTAAATTTCCAGTATTTCTTAAAAACAGTATTGCAAGATTAAAACTAACGTAGGGTTTATGGCATTGGCATTCTTTCTACAAATAGTAAGAATTAAAAATTAAAATTCTTCTGCCTCACGATTAATGGATAATATTCCAAGTGTCTAGGAGGAGCAGAATCAGTTCTAAGATATTCGTCGAATCATACTGTTATAAGGTCTTATAAGCATGTCCATTAAGATTGCATTACTTCTTTCAATATAAGTCAACAATAACAAGTGTGTTTTTTGTGCGGGTAGAATTAAAAATAAAATACTTATCATTAGAAATTGAACGCTGTTCATGTTTTCAAATATATAATTTGAGATTTCAGACGGTTGTAAGCGGTTAATTGAGCAAATTTCCAAGCAGAAGGAAAAACACCTTTGGAATAAGAAAGTGAAAAAAGGCGGCAAAGAATAGGAGTAAGTTCAGAAGCACAGGTTTTGAGAACAAGTGGAGAAATACCATAGAGGATGTGGAGCTTTCTTAGCATCGAGATTCGTCAAAATCCATCTCACATCCTTTTGAAGGAAGACCACAGGAGGCATTAAATGGAGCGTCTTGGGAATGGTGGGAGGTGTTTTACCAAGATCATTAATACATGAGTTACATGAGTTTGAAGAAAAATGGGATGCTAGCAGGTCAGCTTTATCCTCAACTGAAGTGACAACAGAACCATGTGGTTTGGACAGAGGTGGGAGCAGAGATGGGCAAAAGTTGCGACCAATAGCTTTGGCAAGAGATCAGAATGCTCGGCTACCATTAGGGCAAGAAGCAAGTTTTCTACTCTTAGCCTGTTCAAACTCTAGTTTGGACTGATTAATAACTGCTTTACAATTGTTGCGAGCTTTGGTGTAGGCAGAAAATGAAACTGAAGAATTAGAAACAAGCCAATTACGATATGCAGCATTCTTCTCTTGAACAGCCTTAGCACATTTATTGGAAAACCAAGGTTTAGATAAAGGACGAGATTTTAAAGTGGAATGTGGGATAAAGGATTCCATTCCTGCAAGAATAATTTCATTGACAAGATCTGAGCAAACGTTCACATCAGAAGTTTTGAAACAGTAATCCTACCAAGAAAAAGAAGAAAAGATATATCACAGGTCATCCGATTTTGCATTCTTGTAATGCCAAACAACACGAAGTTGGGAATAGCCATGAGATAAAGGCTTCATTGGAGAAGAGATAATCACCAAGTTGTGATCTGAAGTGGCTAAAGCACTTGTCACTTCGACCGTGTACTTAGAAGGGTTGTTTGTGAGAAAAAGATCAAGCGTATTGGCTGTATGATTAGGATTGTCCGGTATTCTTGTAGGTAAATGAACAATCTGCGCAAGGTCATAAGTAATTGCAAAAGCCTAGGCATCTCGAGCTGCTGGGTCGGTGTGACTAGAAAACGGAAGCCAGCTGGAGTTGTGAACATTAAAATCACCAAGGAAAATTACCTCACTGTTAAGAAAGTTGGACTGGAGAAAGGCAAGTTGCAAAGAGAGGAAGTCAAAGAGCTCCAAGTGATTAGTGGAGTTGGGAGAACTGTAAGAGGCAACAGATGAATTTGACACAATGAGGAAGAGAGATTTTAAGACACAGAAGATCGAAAAGAGGAAATTCCAAATTGCCAAGTCTCTGACAGGGAATATCGGAACGGACATATGCACAAGTACCACCTTTGAGGCGAAAGGAATCATACAGCGAATAATTTGGGCATCTGAGATGAGCAGTAGTTGAATCAACCGATAACTGAGATTCTGTCAGAAAAAGTACATGGGGTTTGGCAGACTGCAAGTGCAAATGGACATCGTTGAGATTAGAATTGAGACCACGTATATTTGTGAAATGAATTAGGAAGTTTTTGGGAAGATCTTTTCGCAGATAACCTTAATCTATTAGTTTGACAATTCGGTGTATTCAATAGTAAGAAAAAGTGTGGGGGGGGGAGACATGCCGTATGAAGTAATGACATTTTTCGATATGGCGTGCACATGGTAAGAATATACCCAGATCCTTGACATAACGTGGCCTCGACAATTCTCCCCGCATACGCACTACTCGGACTCCCTCCAGTCACTATCTGGCAGAGTAGAGGTAGCAAGATTATACACTAGCTGATCCGGAAGCCTCCTCCTAGAGAGTTAGTTACCAATAGGTTCGGTCCGGTATACTAACTAGCTGTACCCTCGAAATGTAAGGGAGTATGGATTTCGCCACGATGTTCATCCTAACCTCAAAAGTCATCAATCATACTGCATGATGGAAGAGATGGGGAAGGATTGATCGGAACTTAGCTCTGCAGACTAAACATGGGTTCCACCACTTCAAGCCTCCAATAAGCAAAGTGGTGGTATTGCACCACCTGTTGATGAGAGTCATCTACCACCTAGTATTGCCTGGTAACATAGAGGAGCGGTTTTCCTCCATGTGGTGTGGACGCCACACCTCGACCCCTGCTTACGTTGGTTCACACCTGGGTGGTCACCTACCGTGTGCTTGTGCATGGAGGTTATAAGAAATCTTTATTGCAATAATAATGATAATAATAATGATACAATTCGATAGATTGCAATGTTGCCCTTCACGGCCACCAGGTCAGGGGTTAACATTAATAGGGAACATTGATATATAAAACATAGGAAATGCATGGGTATAACAAAAACAAAATAAATTTCATTCAGAAGAAGGGAAATAAATGAGGTTTTATTTTCAACCAATCAGAAATCGTTTGCAGGTACAGTTGAATGAACAATTACGTTTTCGACACACACACACACACACGCACCCTTTTATTTATGTTGTTAATATGTAAGTAAACTTATTTACATTCAATCAACTGAAATCTTAGAGAGAATAATAACTTTTTAAGAGTTTAATTTTAAATCTTACCTTGGAATAGATTTCACACATCAAGTATATACAGAGGTTACAAAAAACAGTGCAGAAAAACAAGACAAGACTTCAAGCGCGCACGCGCACACACACACGACTTTAATTTTTCAGCTTTTCAAGAACAGATGGAACTTTGGAAGGAAAAAAAACTCGAAGAATGCGAATTTAATTTTCATGTCTCAGCAACAGTTGGAAACAACAAAGGAATTTATCTTTCAAGAAAAAAAAAACAGTTTTTCAGACCGAAAGGTTTCGTTTTTTGATGAAGTTGACTTCATCAAAAAATGAAAGGTCTATTTTCTGTTTGGTGGACGAAAAACCCGAATTTACGGGAGAAAAATTATGCCACCCTCTTCTGAGACCGACTAACGTGGCCACGTTGTGAAAAAGGCCCATAAAAATTCCTCCCTTCATCGACGGGACTCGAACTCAGATATTTTTCACTCGGTGTGGGAAGGATGAAGATTTTACCTAAGATTTACATAAAGGTTGCAAAGATTCATCATGCATGAATGATGCGAGAATGATTTCGTTATAATTATATGAAATATTTTCGTTCTTCGCTGACAAAAGTTGTGAGCAAATAGGAAATCTAATTAAACATTTGGATGTGCTTCTAAAATCATATGATTTGTTTTGTTTATGCTAGTTGGGATTCCACTACGCTTCAGATTTTCCTACAGAATACTTATTTATTACTTCTTTCTGTTCACCCTTTCTTCCCAAAATCTGCTTATAAGCACCTATTCTTAACCTGTAAATGTTCAGATGTTGTCATACAAACTGATATCCACTCCTTTGTTCCGAATTGCATCCCAAACATTAAAGTCGATTCGTATACCCACTAATTCTAGCAAAATTGGTGTCTCCTCACCAATGTTCAAGTGAAAAACTGCCTCTTCTGTGGCAAGTGGTTATGCTGTGCTTGGAATCCCATCGATGAATGAGAGAAGGACTTTGTATGGACCTTTTCATACCATGGCCGAGTTAGCCGGTCTCACCATTTGTTTTACAATTTTTTCTTCCGGAAGTCTGGGAATTCTTTTTTCACTAACTTCGAATCGACCAAAGAACACCCACAGTTACAGATAGGATATGCTGATTCTCACAGCCTTCGTTTCTTAGGAGATTTCCAGACACACATAAAAATATTGATCCGTCTCTGAAATGACATTCTGTTCAGAAAGTTGTGCGAAGGAAACAATGAAGTTAATGAATATCGTGTTCACACCGTAGAATATGGACAGGGTAGGACTTCCAGTGTGCTATACTCCTACAAAATATTCCTGGAAAACTTGGAATCCTTATATCCTCTAAGCCTTATGTTCCTTTTATCTTCTAAGCCTCAAATTACTTATTCCTCTAAGCCTCGGAAACCTTACATCCTATAAAATAACTTTCAGTGATACTTCTCTCAAGTATCCTACTCCAAGACTGAATCCAGCGTACTTTCCTTTCTTTAAAACCCAACTGCTCATTACAAATCTTTCCCAACTAAGCACAACAAATCATACGGAACCAGTATCCTAAAATGTAACCCTCCTACTGTCCACACAACTCTTCGACACATCATCATGTACCAACTCGGTTAAAAAACCAACGTAACAAAAAATGAAAAGTAAAACATTCCTCTTGTGCATCTTTTCAGATAACATGCGCAGTGCAACATCTCCCTGCTACTCTCAGCCCAAATATGTGGCCTTAAGGATCGAAAGTGTGCGCCAAACAGGCATGACAGATCAATACACACAAGTCGTTACCTCTCCTGCTGTATCCAGAATGTGAGGAGTATATCTAACAAACTCCACAATCTACAAACCCTGCTCTTCCATGCTCAATCCACCTTCATTTGTCTCTCTGAGATCTGGCTCAGCAGCAGCACAAAACAGCTTGACCTACTCATTAGTTGTTCCACTTATAACTGCATCAGCAATGATAGGGAGAACAGAGGTGGTGGCCGAGTGTTCCTTTTCTACTCCAACTGCTGTCAACAACTAAGAGTCGCATCGAATATATATTATAATTTCGAAGCTCTTTGTAGTTCCTTTAAAGTTGACAAGTGTTACACCCAAGTCTGGTTGATATATGTCTTCCTCCATTCCACAATGAAGATTCATGAATAGAACTCCAACCTTCGATTGCGCATCACCTACAAACGGCCCTTCCTACTGTTTCTGTGGGCGACTTTAACACATGTGTTTGTGTAAGGGGCGGTTCCTAGGACGTCAATTCCACTTCTCCTCGTATCTCTGTGGCGTATAGTAGCAGTAGTAGTAGTAGTAGTAGTAGTATTGCCATGTGATGCAAGAAAGCAAGTGTGCGAGCTTATGCAGCATCAGCCAAAAAAAAAAAAAAAAAAAAAAAAAAAAAATCACACCATTCCCTCCAAATGCCTGTCCAGTTCCTCCTTAAATTTATTCAACCTATCAACTTCCACAACGACAGATGGAAGTTTGTTCCAGCAATTAACCACCCTCTGGCTAAAGGCAAATTTCCGCACATCTATTCTACATCTGTCTTTTCTTAATTTTAATTTATGCCCCCTTAGGTTCGTAATCTGAACAAGTGGAAGGATCCCATCAGAATTCAGCGTGCTCAACCCATTCAAGGCCTTATACACCTCAATCAGATCACTGCGCAGGTGCCTAGTCTCCAGCCACTGCAATTTGCAGAACTTAAGAGTCACTTGGTAAGATCCCTTCATTCCCCTCATCAATCTTGTTGCCCTTCTCTGTACACGCTCAAGTAAATCTACATCCTTCAGACCTGTACGCAGTACTCAAGGCGTGGCCTGACCATTACCTTATACAGAGGGATAATCACCTCCTTTTCTCTGCTAGCAAAATTCCTACATATCATTGACAAAACCCCATGACCTGCCCTGGCAGCCTGTCTGCATTGCTCACAGAACTTCATATCTGACTGCACAATTACGCCCAGGTCTTTTTCATTTTCTACCACCTTAAGTGTAGTACCACACAGTTGGTACGTTTCTCTCGGGTTACTTCTACCCATATGCAGTACTTTGCATTTGTCAAGGTTAAACTTCAGTTGCCACTTCTTAGCCCATCTGCCCAAATTATCTAGATCCTGTTGCAGTAGCACACTGCCATTACTGTCATTAACAACCCTGCCAACCTTTGTATCATCTGCAAACTTCGACATTAAGCCTGATATACCTTCATCAATATCATTGATAAATATACAAAACAACAGTGGGCCCAACACCGAACCCTGTGGGACTCCACTAATAACATTATTCCATGAAGAGCAGCACCCATTGATTACCACCCTCTGTCTTCTCCCACTTAACCATCCTTTTATCCATTGTAGCAACTTACCCTTAATACCATTCTGCTCCAATTTGTACAATAGTCTTCCATGCGCAACAGTGTCAAAAGCTTTCCTGAAATCCAAATATATGATATCAAAATTATTTTTTGCATCCAGTTCCTTTATAACCATATCATAATATCCTATCAAATTTGTGGGACAAGACTTTCCCTTAACAAACCCATGCTGTGTCTGAAGTATTGCTGCAGTCTTGTCTAGATGATCCTGCAGTGCTTCTTTAACCAGTGACTCCATTATTTTACCCGGAACAGAAGTTAAACTAATTGGTCTGTAATTACTCGTGTCACCCTTCGAGCCCCCTTTGTGAATTGGGGATACATTTGCACATCTCCAGTCCGTGGGAACCTCCCCTGAGTCCAAGGACGCTCTCATAATTATGGCTAAGGGTTTGCTTAGTTGCTTTGCAGCCTCCATTAATATAACTGGAGAGATCCCATCCACCCCCAGGTGCTTTTCTTACGTTTAACTTCAACAATTTCTCTTCCACTTTGCTCTCAGTTATTACAAAATCATTAAGTATCGTGCTACAATTTGATAACCTTCTTTCATTTTCAAACCTTAATAATTCTTCACATGTGAATGTGGATGCAAAATACTCATTCAGTTTGTTTGCTATCTGAGCAGGATCATCAACAGTCGAACCATCGATGTCAAGTGGACCAATCAGATTCATCCCCTTCCTTTTAGACTTTATATAAGTAAAGAAATCCTTGCTGTTTTTCTTAGCATCTTTTGCCAAGGATTTCTCGTATACTCAATTCTACACTGCTCACATATCTGCAAACGGGCCAGATTATGTGAAAAGTGTAGGTTCGTGTGTGTTCTGTTGAGTCTGGCCACTTGGCCACCCAGAAGCATCGATCAGCTGGAAAGATGATTCTGGGTACTCCTCACAGCACGGGAAGGTGGGCCAGTCCCAATTGTGCTCGTAGTGTCTCAATTCGAGGCTGTGACCCATCTAATATTCCGAAATTAAAAAATAAATAAAACAACAACAAAGTTCCTCGTTCTGTATACACCGACGTGCCAAAACATTATGACCAGCGACTCGTTATGCAAATCGAAGCAACTGCAGGTGAACCACGGAGCGTGCGCGAGTCGGGACACGGTATAAAAAAACACCGAATACTCAGCCCCGTTAATGAGCGTTACTCTTGTTCTTCAGATGGGAAAGGCAGCGGACATAAGCGAGTTTGACAAAGGCCAAATTGTAATGGCCACACGACTGCGTAGCCGTAGGCCGTTCCGAGTGCCCATGCTGATCACGGTTTACTGGCGACAGAGCCTACAATCGGCATGCCAGCATCGAATCTGGACCTTGAATTGATTGGAGTCATCCATCTGCCGGGCACTCTCACGTCTACCACCTACCTAAACGGACCCCTGACAACCCAGGAGCAGAAACATCAGTGCCAATAAAGCGATGCCTATCAGACCAAGGAAGGAGAACCATACTATACTGAAGAGGAACTCACTGCAGCCGCCTCACTGATAAAATCAAACAAATGCCCAGGACTGGACCTGCGTGAACTAGAAGTGATTAAAAAAGTGGTCGAGATCACCCCTGACCTGCTCCTCAATCTCTATAACAACTGCCTTCAAAGAGGAATCTTCTCGACAGATTGGAAGAAGGCTAACGTAAAATTAATCTTAAACAACTCTTCCAATCCTCCACACTTTCCAGACTCATACAGGCCTATCGCACTTCTCACTGTAATAAGCAAACTACTAGAATCCCTTCTGTACTCCCGATTGTTGAAGTATTATGACAGAAGCATCCTCCACGAACCAGTTTGGTGTCAGACGTGGTTCCTCGGCAGTGGATTCGCTTCAAACACCTACTCGATAAATTGACCAAACGCAACAAAAAATACTTCCTCATAATCTCTGTGGACTTCGCCGGGACGTTCGACTCTCTTTGGTGGCCAAGCGTCCTGGCGAGGTTCAGGTCCGCTAGTGTTCCGGTAAACCTCTCCAATATCATCTACAATGTCATTGGATGACATTGTAGAGGGGCGTTGGCGAGGTAAGGAGACGTAGATGCCGTGTCCTCCCCACAACACAAGGGTGAATGACTGAAAGTGAGCCAGGCAAGGGCACCCGGCTCAGTTGCCCAGCAGCGTTTAGCGAGCTGAAGAAGTCATCATTGAATGGTGTCCCGTTCAGGATTTTAGGACAGTAGTTCTTTGGTTGATGTCCCGTCCACGATTGATGTCCCATGCAAGGTTCATGTGAAGTCTTTCATGGGATGGTGTTCCGTCCGGGATTGATAGTCTTGTCTGGGATTGGTATGTCTTCCTTCATGGGATGATGTCTCTACAGGATTTATGTAAGTATATGGGGTTGACTCCTGTCCATGGTGTAGGCAGGGGGAGGCTTGCTGTTCGCTGGTGGTTTGTCAGAGTCCAGTGGTTCAGTCACTGATGCAGGATGCACAGGAATAATTATATTTTACAATATAACTATTCCTGACGTATCCTTTCTTATTAAATTTCTCGCTTTGGGAACGACGATCTGTTATCTTTATATATAATTTTCTTGTAAGATTTTATATCTTACACAACAACAGTTGGCAGAAGAAAATTATGACAGCAATATTATTAACACGGATCATGTAAGTGTGAATTTTAATGATCCGACCACATGGAACTTTAATGCCCACAAAAACAGATCTTTTATGGTGCAACACGGTCCCGAACATAGAGTCTTAAGAGGCATCCTTTTGTCTATATCTCATATTATGCTCGTCCTTCACAACTAGTCGCCATGATATTGCACTATTTCGAATAAATAACGCTTCACTAATACAGAAAACTATTCTCGGTGGACACCACAACCACCCACAAGGCACCGTTTCAAAGCTTATTTGTATATGTGTGGCATAATAACTGTACCATCCTCTTGTCCCTATTAAACTCCGAAAAGCAAAAAGGTAGAGGGAAAGTAATAGTAGGAGTGGAAGAAGAAAAGAAAAGGTGTAGAAGAATGAAAGGGATAGTAACTGAAAAACTCCTCGAATAGGCAACTCATCCCCAGTAAAGAAGACTTATTTGTTACGTATTCTCGGAAACTCCGGGAATATCAGGTTCCCCTGGTGACCGTTTCAAGGCTTGTTGGCCTTTCATCGGTGGGTAGGAAGGTACCCTAGTATTGCAGACATGACGACCCAGTTGTGAAGATAATCTCATGCTATTTTTATATCAGCATCCACATGCCCATGTTTATTCAACAACTCTGTCAATGATGAATATTTGTTCATCTCTTGGATGAAATCAAGGAAAAATAACACCAATATAAGAATAAATAGTGTAAAATAAATGTTTGCCCTCTGAGCTACTGTTTGCCAAATTCCAGAGTTGAAGAGCCTTTGCCACGTCTTAGGTGAAATAAAAGGAACAACAAGTAGAATAACAAAAATAATCTCAGCATACAGGAAGCCAGCACTAAAGATCATTGAATTGTCATTTTTGAGTGATATGAAGCCACTGCATCAGCTTATTCTTCAGCTACGTCCCTTTAAACCATATCTAGCAAGATAACACTGATGAATGACGCCCTACAATCAGCAAAGTCAAAAACACCACTATCTTAAGGTGTCGTAGTATATTCATACAGAATGCAATAATTTGTTTCCTTACAGCACAATTATAAACTGCAACAAGAAGAAGAAGAAGAACATTTGAGACAGAGGCAGGATTCCTGCCAACCAGACGGTAAACATCTACGCAGAGTAGATGTACATTGTGAAGATGATCACACGATATGTGAGATGCCAAAAGGTTTGTGTAGTAATATTTAAAATTTCTAAATACAAGGCATAATATTTTAAGAGTAAGAGTTTTATAATATCGGTGTGGATACATTATACATAACTCTTAAGAAAAAATTGTGTGGAAGACATCATTTCCTCTGGATCTCGTATTGAGCCTATTGTTTATAACTTAAACTCATTTAAACAAACATTGATGTCGCGAATATACTCTTTTATTGTAGTTGTGACAGCTAAAAGTTGATAATTTTCTCATTAACGTCTTGCCCTAACAACTAAAACGACAAAATTACAATGTGAAGGAAAAACTAACTGCAGTCACTGAGAAATAGTTTGCGAAAAATGAACACAAACGGACGTGGGAAAAACAAAATAAATTTCATTCAGAAGAAGGGAAATAAATGAGGTTTTATTTTCAACCAATCAGAAATCGTTTGCAGATACAGTCGAATCAACAATTAAAACGTTTCAGACACACACACACACACACACACTTCTTGTACCTTTAAAACTTTTTCTCAATTTGGATCCATCAGAAATCGTATTCACGTCTTCAACATAAAACGAATGTTTGTGTTCTCTTCAGACAGGAAATGTCCCCCCTCCCCCAAATGGATTGGTAACTCCCAAAAGAAAGGTTCGGTACTTCTCTTTTCAAGCGGAAACGGTCAGCTGCATTAACTGCAGTTGGTGGCATGTACAGACGGGATTTGTGAAGATGATATTCAAAAATAAACAAGAAAATTTTAATGAGTAAACGCCTTGTGTTTTCCAAACATTTTCTACTTTGCCAACTGCAATTATTCTTGTGAAAATGTAAATTCGTATTCTGTTTAAAGGAAAATAATCTTTTGTGTGGTTCTTCTTTCTGGAAAAAGTGTAAACAAGCACTTTGATTACACTTGAGAAGTGCATTTGCACTCAGCAATGAGAGTAGGACAGAAATCTTGGAATGTTCTTTCGAACTCAGTTCGAATCAATAGAGGCTGATTCGATTCTTACAACTCGTTTTGGCAGTAGTCTAATTTAAACAAGTTTAGTAATTCTGTGAGTTAGTATTTCGGAAGAGAAAAGGTTACAAGTGTTGGTGGATGTTTTGTTGATTGTTGCCACTTCATGTAGTCTGATGCTTTTAAGTTTTTCTTCTACTCTTAATAGTGTTAATATTGCTGTTGAGTATTGTGTTTTGGTTTTTTTAGGACCTCCTGGGTTAGGCCTCTTGGAGGTGGGGAAGATGATTAGAAGTAGTGCAATACATGGGCAGCTCGTTGTGAAGGATGAGTAAATATGGTGTATTTACACCGATATTATATAGTAATGGTTATTATGCTCAATTTTACTTGTACATAGTATAAAAATTTATTTATTTACCACACAGTTGGTACGTCACTTGTGGGTTCTGCTACACTTTGCATTCATCAATGTGAAACTTCAGTTTTCACTTCTTAGTCCATCTGACTAACGTTAATAGATCCTGTTAAAAACAGTACGGTTGTTTTCTTAAATTTCCAATATTTCTTAAAAACAGTATTGCAAGATTAAAACTAACGTAGGGTTTATGGCATTGGCATTCTTTCTACAAATATTAAGAAATAAAAATTAAACATTCTTCTGCCTCACGATTAATGGATAATATTCCAAGGCTCTAGAAGGAGCAGAATCAGTTCTAAGATATTCGACGAATCATACTGTTATAAGCATGTCCATTAAGATTGCATTACTTCTTTCAATATAAGTCAACAATAACAAATGTGGTTTTTTGTGCGGGTAGAATTAAAAATAAAATACTTGTCATTAGAAATTGAACGCTGTTCATGTTTTCAAATATATAATTTGAGATTTCAAGAGGGGTGTAAGCGGTTAATTGATTTCTCCATTACTTTAGAAAGAGTAGAAGTCATTGCAATGGGACGATAATTGGATGGGAGGGATTTGTAATCCTTTTTAGGAACTGGCTGGATATGAGCAAATTTCAAAGCAGAAGGAAAAACACCTTTGGAATAAGAAAGTGAAAAAAGGTGGCAAAGAATAGGAGTAAGTTCAGGAGCACAGGTTTTGAGAACAAGTGGAGAAATACCATCAGGACCTGGAGATTTCTTAGCATCAAGATTCATCAAACTCCTTCTGATATCCTTTTGACGGAAGACCACAGGAGGCATTGAATGGAGCGTGTTGGGAATGGTGGGAGGTGGTTTACCAAGATCATTAATACATGAGTTGGAAGAAAAATGGGATGCTAGCAGGTCAGCTTTATCCTTGGCTGAAGTGACAACAGAACCATCTGCTTTGGACATGGGTGGGAGCAGAGATGGGCAAAATTCCCAACCAATAGCTTTGGCAAGATACCAGAATGCTCGACTACCATTAGGGCAAGAAGCAAGTTTTCTACTCTTAGCCTGTTCAAACTCTAGTTTGGACTGATTAATGACTGCTTTACAATTGTTGCGAGCTTTGGTGTAGGCAGAAAATGAAACTGAAGAATTAGAAACAAGCCAATTACGATATGCAACATTCTTCTCTTGAATAGCCTTAGCACACTTACTGGAAAACTAAGGTTTAGATAAAGGACGAGATTTTAAAGTGGAGTGTGAGATAAAGGATTCCATTCCTGTAAGAATAATTAAACTCCAAGTATCATACAGTTATTTACAATACAAAATATAAAGAAGATATTGGCGGAAACAGATAATTTCGTATACATATAGTAGTATAAACATGCAACGTTCTTTGCACTGAACAGAAGTAGTTAGTCCATCATTAATAACTGTCATACTGAAGAGTTAGTATGCCGTCTTCACATATCAGGTGGTATTGATGGCTTGCAGCATTAAGACGAGCTTCGAAGAGAAGGATCAGGGACAGGGAAGTACAATTTAAGGATGCCACATCTGTATTCCCTGTCAGAAGCGAACTTGTTAAGGTCAGCATCCAAGGACTGGGCACACGAAAGTAGCTGAAAAGGCAGAAACCTTTCGGATAGGTGGAGACAGACGGCTGTGATGTGGGCATAGATTTGGAGTCGCTCTGAGGGAAGACTGAGGGATTCTCCATGAGCACAGGTCCCAGAATGATGGTGCCGAAATCTCGCCAACCATCATTTTGATAGTCGTGGTAAGACGTTTCACCCAAATCAGCGTGGGGAGCCTGTGAATTTGAATCAAGCTGGCCATTTCAGTTGTCCTTAGCTGTGGAGGAAGTTTATGTTTGTTTATGGCCCATTTTAAGAGCCAATACTGAGCAGAAAAAAGTGGCCTGATTGTGCTAGTGGCAGCTGATGCCCATATCTCTGCAGCATATAAAAGCGGAGAGTATACAGTGGTTTTTATATTTATTCTAGTAGTTGTGACTTCATTTATATAATGTAGATGCGGTTTGGAAATCCATCGGAGTCGAGCTGCCAGGGTGAGGAGCTTGTCTATATGGTAACTGAAGCAGAGCTTAGGATCAAACACAACCCCGAGATAAGTATGCTTATTGACGATTCGAATTGGAGAATTACACAGAATGGGCTGAATATAAGAAGGCGTTTTCTTTAAAGAGAATGTCATAAATTCAGATTTCTCTGGGTTTATTTTTAATCCGAACTAGTTGAGGTAGTTTTCAATTTCCGTCAGTGTATTATTAATTGATCCTGTTATCATGAGAAGATCATCGTATGGAGAAATCGGTGTGAGGCGCTTTATATCATCTGCATAACATAAGATATTATACCTGGACTCAACAAGTGGAGAGAAAAGTGCTGTGAACAAGAGCCCAGATAAGACACCACCCTGTGGCACGCCTGAAGAGATACTTCGCTCATATTGTATTATTCTATTTCGCAAACTGGATTATTCTGTTTCGACGGAGTGACGTGAGTAACTGTAGAATGTCTCCCTTGATCTGGTAGTGGTCTGAAAGTAGCTTCAGCATTGCAGGAACGATTATAGAGTCGAAAGCTGCTTCAAGGTCTACATAGGTGGCTGCAAGCTCTGCTTGGGATTCAAATGCAGAGAGGATAGAGCTGGTGGTGGCTAAGAGGTTAGTCACAGTGGATCTATGAGGAAGGGAGTAATGGATTTGAGGAGGCTGATGTGGGAGAAGTTGTTTAGTTAGAACGGGGAGAAGTACCTTCTCAAGGAGCTTTAGAAGACTTGAGGCATTGGAGATTGGCCGGTAATGCTTAAGAAGTGAAGGAGATTGAGTTTTGGGGACAGGCTTCACAAGGTAGATATTCCACTGCTGGGGAAAGAAGTGGGTTGACAAAACAGCATTAAAAATAGTTAGGAGGGGATCCAAAATATATGGGCTGAAACATTTAATAATGAATTGGGGGATTCCGTCAGCACCTGCCGTCGCAGAAACTGATGTAGAATTAATAGCAGCAATAAACTGTTCCCTGGAGATTGATACTGCTGACACAGTGTCAGGCGGGATTCTGGTTATTGGAGTATGAAGATCAGGACATTGTTCAGTGTTCGAAGCAAATCTAGATATGAAGTCAAGCCACTGGTCAGGTTCAAGATTTAGGGGGGAAATCAGAAGGCTGCTCAGAGTAGGGGCATTTTCCTCTACGAAAATTTCTATCCATATAATGCTTAATTGCTTTTGATTTCTGCTTATTAAATGTTGCGCGAGCTTTGGAGTAGGCTATCCTGTCATGGATTACTAACAGTCCCACCATCGTGAAGGTGCAAGCAGACGTTGTCACAGACCGTCTAAACCTCGTCGAAATTGGGTTCACTTGACTTGAATGTCACCCGAATATTAAAATCTATTAATAATACTCAGTCTGTACTATATCTGATCCACTTTGGCTAATTATACATCGATAAGTCAAGTATTTTTTGGAGTTAACAGAGCAATGTCCTGATGTATGAGACTTATTAATTTATTGTATTTTCGGGGATCAAGCCAGATTACCATTTATTATATCTTTATATTATTGTTGATATTTATTTTTTTTCTTTCAAGGCTCATAAGTATATTTTTGAATAAAATAACTACAATAGAGATTATTTTATTCTGAAACATACGTATTGAAGTTAAACTCTTAATTAATTATATTATGTATCAAACCGCTGCGGTTTACGCTGAGGCTGATAGGATCCCGAAGATTAAGTTCTATCGCAAGTTAGAAGGATTTGGGCAACGATTATTGTTATATAATTGTTATTTATAAATATATTTAATTAATGAGTCTTATGCAATAATATGGAATTCCATTTCCTCCCATCTCCTGAAAAAATACGTTCATTACTGTAAAAAATTAAGCTCTTAATTTTTTCTTCCATTTCGTCTACGAAAGAATTGCTATTCTGTTAACTATTACAGTACGTTGAAATTAATTTTATCAGATCATATTAAAGCAACTAAATTCCCAGCTTTAAGAAAAACCCGATCTTATTTTTGCCATATACCTGCAGCACGATAATTAATTGTCTCAAGTTTAAGAAAATACACTATTTTAAATGTTACGCTCAATTATTATTCATTATACAAAAAAATGTAAGAATAGAATTGTTTGAAAAAGATAAGACTTATTAAATTCCTTTAAATGAAGATCTACCGCTTATTTAACAGACATTTCAATAAAAATCGACTTTTAACTATGGTGTCTGAGGGATTTTTTGAGCTTCCTTTGAGGCAATAATAATATTCTATCGACTTCTCCATCAATAATAATCTCCCTCCTGTTTCCATGGTAACTAGAAAAATCGGATGTAGCCACATCCATCGGGATTTTAATCTTAAAATGTTTCCAATTTTACTGTTTTATGGAAATTTAAAAAAAAAATGACCAGGCAGTTTTTATTTAAAATAGCAGAATATATTTTTAATTATGAGAAAATAAATTTATGAAATAAAATTTATGATTTTTTAAAATCTGATTATTATTAATACGTAATAAACATCGCATTGTGTCAGAAGGATGTTGAGTACGCCACCTGGCGGCGGACACAAATATCATACAACCCATGTTAGCTCCTAAAAATTCTAAAAGGTGTACGAAATTAAAATCTTTTATTAAGAGTTAAGTTCAACATAATCAGATTTTAATAATATCTGAACTCGTGAAACTCATTTTCATGATGTAATGACACAAATAAGATAGTCTTAAAAAGTAGTGCTACGTCAGGGCAACTCGTTGTGAAGGCATTGATTGTTTTCACGTGAGCATTACTGAAAAAATAATAATACTAATATTAATAATAAAAAATAAAATAATCTACCGAATATTTTATTTTATTAAGCGGAAAAACTTTTCAAAATTAAAAAAAAATTGTAATTATATATACAATTTTTTTTTAAATTTATATATAAATATAAATTTTTAATAATCAATATATATTTATTATTGTTTATATGTATTATTTTCCCACAAAAAGTTCGTGATAAAGAATACACATTGTATTACTGTATTATAATGTGTTATTATAATTTATTATAATAAATGTTCATTTATTATTAATACTTATCAGAGTTCATAAAATATTTTAAAATTTAATAGAAAATTTTGGAAAATTTAATTGATTTATATTCCACACCACTAAATGTTTTGTATTTTTTCAAGAACAGAATTATGGTTGCAATGGATACTTGCTTTGCCGTCTTCAGCTTTCGAAAGTGTTTTTTGAAAAATAAATTGAAAGAGCGTGATCATAAAATTCTTCTTTCAGGAGTGTAACAAAAATGTGAAGGATTAGGAGTTTAAAATCATCCTTCTTTCAGGATGTACAGTTCAATGGGACAATAAGCATAAAATGGCATAGGCGCTTCTATTTTCAATGAGTTGCCTCGGTATTGCATTCCTACAAGTACCAAAACAGAAAGGATGTTTTGAATAGTTTTCAAAAATAATGTCTTAGTACTGTTAAAAGTTATTTTCAGTTTTTATTATTAAACGAGCTAACTTGGCATCGTGTTATGTTCTGCTGCTCTTGAAATGTTTCAAATCAATTTTTTAAGAAATTGTAGAATCGAGGAACCAGAGAGAAGTCCACACGATCAGGACTCATTTATTCCAACTTATAGAGGGAGTATACATTTATTTCAAACAAAAATGTGATCGAAATTAAAAAAGTAGTTATTCAGTGCGTAGAATTTCTTCTTTTTGAAATCTCCTTATTCGAATAAATTACGAAATGATACTTAAAAACAAATTTACATAATTTAAAACTCATAATGTATTCCTCACTATGTTGAAACTCCAAAGGAACTCATCCTTCCAACTTGTCAATGAGCATTTGATAAGGATTTGGAGATTTCAACCTCGCTCCACAGCTCACTGCTCACAAGAAGATCCTTGTGCATAAATGGGCCTGTTGTAGTGGAATCTCAAAAGCCCATGTAAATTTTGCACATAAGTGTTCTCTGGTAGGCAGGAACACTTACATGGAACTCGTTGGTTTTTGCTCTTCTGTTGTTTTAGAGACAGGCCCATTTATGTTTAGCTCAAATGTATGTCACTACATGTCATGAAAACGTTTTTAAACCAACGAGAGTTGTGACGTAAGAACAGGACTTTGATAAAGAAAAAGAAAAAAGTTAATGGCGAGACAATTCCAAAAAGAATTTTGGAATCGTCTTGCCATTAACTAAAACTCGGTTTCATTCCTCAACTTCCTCTTCGTAATTGTCATGTGGGCTGACTTCGCATTGTTTAGTTGGAGTCCAGTCCAGCTAGCTGTAAATAATCTATTAATTGGAGGTTTGATCATTAATTTCTTGAATCTGCTTGGGATCTTTTGAAATAAAAAAAACATTAAATCATCGGCGAAGGAGAAGAAATTTGGATGTGCAGCGAGGAATGGTTCAAGAAGAATTGCAAAGAGAGTGCTCGACATCACCCCGACACAGGGGTGATGTCGAGGGAAAAAAAAAAAGAAAAAAAAAACTGAAAGACCCACAAAAAAAAAAAAAAAAATAGAGCATGATCCCTCCAGTTCAACTGTACCGGGTGGACAGGGGGGAGATGGAGAAACTCCGAGATGGGAGTCGATACTGAGTTCCCCTCTAGAAGATGATCCTGTATCTGGACGGGTCCCGGAGGTATTTGAAATGTGTTCTGTAGTTTCAAGGGTTAAAAAAGCCCTCACCGATTTTTTGTTCTCAAAGGATAGTGGGGTTACAACTGCTGCTTCTGGACGTATTCTGGGTTTCTGGGCTGATTTAGAGGCAGTGAATACTACCTTATTGGTGGATAATGAACGCTTGAGGGTACGCTCAGCAGAGCTTCAGACTCGTGCTGAGCTTCTTGGTAATTTATTGAAGACGCAGACCGAGTCTGGAAAACTGCGTCCTGGACAGAAAACATTTGCTAAGGCTGTCGGGGTCGGTTTGATTGAAGAGGAAGTACCAGTCTTTTCGAAATCAGTTGGGACTCGTGAGAGTGCCCGCGGTACTGTACGTGGAGCTCCTGGATCCTTGTCTGACCCTAATAACATCGTTATTTTCCGCCCCTTGGAGGGTTCTGATATTGACTCGAGTCAGAGTGTCAAATCGTCAGTGACTGAGGCAATCCGGAAAGAACATAGAAACATGAAAATTAAAAATATTCGCTTGTTGCGAAATAAAGGAGTCCTGATGGAGACAACTTGTCAAGATGATGTGAGAAAGATAACAGAGAGTGTATCATTTAAGCAAGCAGGTTTGTCGGTCGAGAAACCTAAGTTTTCTAATCCAACCGTTTTAATCTATGGAGTTCCTAGGGAGCTCACAAAACAGGATATTCTGGAGGACTTGTATTGCAAGAACCTTCAGAATTTTGATGTTACCCGGGAGGAGGTTGACCAGGAGGTCTCCTTCAGGTTCAATTCGGGCTCTCGGACCAGTGTTACAAATTGGATCATGGGTTTTAGTCCCCGTCTTTATAAATGTCTGTTCAAGAATAACAGAATCTACTTGGGATACGGTTCGCATCGCTTTAGGAAGTTTACTGTGGTTAGCAAGTGCTTTAGATGTCTTGGCTATGGCCATTCTTCGCAGACCTGCTCACACAAAACGGTATCTTGTGGCCATTGTGCTAATAGTGGACATATCTTCAATGAATGTCCTAACAGGGACAGTTCTCCTAAGTGCATCAACTGTAAGAGAAGGTCGAGACCATGATCATTCAGTTAGAGATAATAAATGTCCAGAATATATTAGAGTTGTTGAGATGACAGACAGGAGAACATACAATGAATAATACAAACCTTTTGATTGCCAATACAGGTTACTCTAAAATCCACAAGTGTGTTAAAATTTTACAGATAAATGGACAGAGGTCTCGTGCTGTTGCTGATGAGATTAGGGTTGCTGCCTTTGAGGGCAATTTTGATCTTGTGTGTATCCAGGAGCCTTATTATACAGCACGGGTGGGAGGACATGATCATGTAATAACAGGATATCCAACATCATGCCGAATAATTGCAGTTTCTGAAGTCCCTCCTAAGTCAGCTATAGTTGTGTTGAACCAGGATATCGTTTTGACTGCTATTTCTGGCTTGTGTTCTGCCTCTGTTATGTGTGTCTCTGTGTCATTGATGGATTTTTCATTTTGCTTGGTTTCGGCATATAGTCCTCCTGCGGATGATTTCCAGAACTTATTGCATCACATAGATGGGATCTGCTCGAGATTTGCTGGGCAAGGTCTGGTTTTGGCGGCTGATTTTAATGCTAAGTCTAATTTTTGGCACAGTGGAGTTCTTGATGTTCGTGGCTCTCTCCTGGAGGATCTGATTTTGTCGTATAATCTAAGTGTCCAGAATTTACCGGGTAAACCGTTTACCTTTTCTACTCGTAACGGCGAGTCGAACATTGATGTGACCATTGTTTCATCGCCGTACGAGGGACGGATTCTTAACTGGGATGTGAGCCCAGGTTTGGTGAATAGTGATCATAATGCTATTTCCTTCTGCATCGCGCCGGGACCTGTGCTGGAGAAGTCTAGTATTAGGAATTTGAGAAGATTTTCTATGGAAAAAATGAAGTGGGATAAGTTTGGCAATTATCTCAAATCAATATACAGCGATTGTAATATATTAACCTTGAATAATTTTAATGCACAGGAATTTGTGGCCCACGTAGAGTATCACTTATATCAAGCAATGATACAGAGTACTACACGGAAGCAACTTAAAGTGACTCCAGTTCCTTGGTGGTCTCGGGAGCTGTCGGTAAGACGATCTCAGGTGTTTAAAGCTAGGAAAGAGTTGCAGCGTAACAGGCATTTGTCGGACCGGGATGTACAGCAATTTCAAGATAATTATAAATTATTGCGTCGTGAGTATCACAAGGAAATTGCTCGAGCAAAAATTACTTGCTGGCAGAGGATGGTTAGAGAGGTGGGTAACTCGGATCCTTGGGGGCTGATCTACAAGATCTCCCGGAACAAGCTTATGCACGGAGATATTTATAATACTGTTGTGTCTGAGGGAGAAGAGACTGATAACTGGTACGATACCGTTGAACAAATAATCAAGAATCTTTTTCCAGAAGACCGGACTGAATTGGATACGCCGGATCAGTCCAGAATACCTATGGATAATGTTATGTATGAGGGCCCAGCTGAAACTAGTCTTTTTTCCTTGTCAGAGCTTGGTGCTGCTGTTGCTAAGTTAAGCGTTAAAAAATGTCCGGGTCTAGATTTGATTGAAAATAAAATGCTTATCAAGTTCTTTGATATTTGTCCGCAAATATTATTACAAATGTATAATAAATGTTTACTTGAGATGGTCTTCCCTAGATCCTGGAAGATAGCACTGCCCAAGATCCTTCACAAACCTGGGAAACCCAAGGCTGATCCTCGGGCGTATAGACCCATCTCTCTGTTGGCAAATCTTGGGAAATTATTTGAAAGATTGTTGGTCCCTCGAATCGTTGGAGCCTTAACGGAGGGTTACATGGTGTCAGATTCTCAGTTTGGCTTCAAAAAGGGCCATTCAACTGAGGAAGCAATTCTGGTATTAATTAATTATATAAATTCTTCTCCTGAGAAGTATGTGCTGGCTGTTTTTGTCAATTTTGAAGGTGCTTTTGACTCTGTCTGGTGGGAGAGTGTGCTGATGTCGCTTAGGAGATCTGGTTGTGATAGATATATTTACGGAGTTATCCGTTCTTATTTCAGTGATCGGCTTGTGAGAGTATGCGCAAAACACCTTATGTTTGGAAAATATGTTAATAGGGGATGTCCACAGGGTTCTGTCCTTGGGCCGATATTTTGGAACTCGGTTCTTGATCAATGGCTAAACAGATCGCAGGCTTCTCAGTGTTTGCATGTGGCTTATGCGGATGATCTGGTGCTGGGAGTTGCTGGTGGTTCTCGAGCTGTAGTGGAGTTGAAAATTCAGGAAATTTTGAACAATCTCTCAGAGTGGGCTGCATTAAACAAATTAAAGATCTCATCTAAGAAAACCAGGATGATGGTATTTAAAAAGCATTTTGATTACAATCGCCCGCCCAGAGTATTGTTGAATGGAAGTCAGGTTCCTTTGGTGTCTAGTATTAAGCATTTAGGTTTGATTTTGGATGACAGGTTGGGTTTTCATCTGCATGTGTCACATTTGAGGGATAAACTCAAGAAATTTACTTCTTTTGTGATGCGTATCTCTAGGAAAGAGTGGGGTCTTAATAAACGAACTATGCTATTATACTACAAGACCATTTTTTTGCCGATTGTTGCATATGCTGCTGGTATTTGGATGAGGGCTGTGATCAAGGTCAGAATTAAAAATCAACTTATGTCACTGCAAAGATCTAGGTTGCTAGCATTGTTGCATGCTCCTAGGACTGTTTCGACGGTTGCACTGCAGGTGATTGCGGGGGCTCTCCCTGTTGATTTATATATATTGTACCGTGGTATGTTATATGCACTAGGAAAAGGAATTTCAGCTCAGTGCCTGGACATCTCTATTGACCTGACTGCTAATATTAAAGAGGAAAAAGTCAGAATTTGGAACTCCCTTATTGCCATGTGGAGGAATCGATGGACCTCTTCTGAATTTGGCGAGATTACGAGAAGAATTATTCCATTGGCGGATTTTGCTACGTCTAAGACAGTGTCCTCTTGGTTCTGTCCTTCGATGTTTACTAGTTATATTTTTTTTTTTTTTTTTTTTTTTATGAGAACCCCAAACACGAGAGGTATTAGAACCTATAGTACTTAGTACCGTGCTTGGGTTGGAGGTTGAGAAGACGAAAGAAGATATTTGTTGATATTGGACTTGAACTTCTGCATATTGTAATTTTCAGGATATACGTATGAAGGAAGGTTGTTCCAGAAAACGGCAGTTGAATGAATAAATGAGGAAGATGAAAAGTTGGTTCTGTGGGTTTGAAGTTGGACAGTAAATGGATGTTGGATGATGGCGGCACGTGTTCGGACTGTTTTGAAAGAGAGAGCAGGAATTATAGAAGCCAATTCAGAAGAACAGTGCCCATGGAAGTATCTGTAGAAGAGGCATGCAGCAGAAACAGTGCGTCTATGAGACAGCGAGTGGAGAGACTCTGTTAGAGATGAATCATTAATTAACCTAACTGCCCTCTTCTGAATGGAATCAAGAAGCCTGAGAGCGGTTTTGGGGGCACCACCACAGATGTGGGAACAATATTCCATGGCAGGGCGGATTTGTGATTTATACAGAGTGAGCAGCTGTTTGGAAGAAAAGTAACGCCGAGAGCGAAAGAGAAAACCAAGTTTTTTAGATGCAGAGGAAGCAATATTTGTAATGTGCTTGTGCCAAGAGAGATTAGAAGTCAGGGTAATCCCCAAAAGAGATATATCATTTTGCATAGAAATCGGAGTGTCACTAAAGATAAACATAGGAGCAGAAGAATCCTTTTTGCGAGATATAAGACAAGATTGAGTTTTAGAAGGGTTGAAATCAATTACGTTGTCTTTGCCCCACTGGAGAATTCCCTGAAGATCAGCATTTAAGGAATTGGCAGCAGATTTTCGAGAACTTGAAGCTGATTGAGCTGGACAAGGTTTCTCAAAATGGAAAGTTGAATGCAATGTGCTATCATCGGCAAAACTATGGATAGGATTTCCAGTCAATGGAAGAAGGTCATTGATATTCAAGAGGAAAAGAGTGGGGGAAAGAACTGAACCTTGGGGGACACCGGCATTAGTGGAGAAGTTAGAAGACAGAGAGCCATCTACCATCACCCTCAGTGAGCGATCAGAGAGAAAACTGGATAACCAATTACTAAAAACATTTGGCAAACCATAAGATGGAAGCTTGTTTAGAAGACCTTTATGCCAAACAGGATCAAAAGCCTTTGAGATGTCAGGAGCAACTACTTGTGTTTCACCGAACCTTTCCATTGAATTAGTCCATAAATGAGTAACATAAGCCAGAATATTACCAGTGAATCGACACTGACGGAATCCATACTGGCGATCGTTGATCAGACGAAAGGTTTCTAGGTAGTTTAAGAGTTGGCGGTTAACTGATTTCTCCATTACTTTAGAAAGAGTAGAAGTAATTGCAATGGGACGATAATTGGATGGGAGGGATTTGTCACCCTTTTTAGGAACTGGCTGGATATGAGCAAATTTCCAAGCAGAAGGAAAAACACCTTTGGAATAAGAAAGTGAAAAAAGGCGGCAAAGAATAGGAGTAAGTTCAGGAGCACAGGTTTTGAGAACAGGTAGAGAAATACCATCAGGACCTGGAGCTTTCTTAGCATCAAGATTCATCAAAATCCTTCTGATATCCTTTGGACGGAAGACCACAGGAGGTATTGAATGGAGCGTGTTAGGAATGGTGGGAGGTGTTTTACCAAGATCATTAATACATGAGCTTGAAGGAAAATGGGATGCTAGCAGGTCAGCTTTATCCTTGGCTGAAGTGACAACAGAACCATCTGGTTTGGACAGAGGTGGGAGCAGAGATGGGGAAAAGTTGCGACCAATAGCTTTGGCAAGAGACCAGAATGCTCGGCTACTATTAGGGCAAGAAGCAAGTTTTCTACTCTTAGCCTGTTCAAACTCTAGTTTGGACTGATTAATAACTGCTTTACAATTTTCACAGATAAGCTTACTCTATTAGTTTGACAATTCATGGTGTATTCAATAGTAAGAAAAAGTGAGTGGGACATGCTGTATGAAGTAATGAAATTTTTGGATATGGCGTACATGTGGTAAGAATATACCCAGATCCTTGACATAACGTGGCCTCGACAATGCCCCCCGCATACACACTACTCGGACTCCCTCCAGTCACTATCTGGCGGAGTAGAGGTAGCAAGATTATACACTATCCGGAAGCCTCCTAGAGAGTTACCAATAGGTTCGGTCCGGTGTACTATCTAGCGGCCGGCCTGCGAACACCGTTTTAGAGCTCTACCCTCGAAATGTAAGGAAGATTGGATCTCGCCACAACATTCATCATAACCTCAAAAATCATCAATCATACTGCATGATGGAAGAGATAGGGAAGGGTTGGCCGGATCTTAGCTCTAAAGACAAAACATGGGTTCCCCCACTTCAAGCCTCCAATAAGCAAAGTGGTGGTATTTCACCGGTTGATGAGAGTCATCTACCACATATTGACTGGACATGGATCTTTTCGTGATAAACTGTTTTCAAGAGGACTGGAGCCTGACCCGTGGTGTTCGTGTGGTGAGGCAGAAACTTGGACGCATGTGTTGTTTGTCTGTCCTTTTTATGGATCAGAACGTCGTCGACTTTTTGATGAGGTTTCTCCCTTTACCGAGGTCAACGTGGGGATCCTGTTAAGAGATGCATCTAGCTTTCGGGCTCTGCAAAGGTTTGCTGCTGCTGTGTTCGCCAAAAGAACAATCATAAGAAACTTTTCAGATGTGGAGTTGGCAGCAGCTTATGTGAATTATGCATGATTGCATCTGGGTTCGGGAGCTTCAGTCTGGGAAGCTCTTTGTCCGGTCTGTGGCTCCCGAACATGTACGACTCCGGTGGTTTTTTTTTTTTTTTTTTTTTTTCCTGGTTCTCGGGTTTGGGCGGCCTGAGACCAGGGATGTTGGCACCCAACAGTATTGCACTTCCTCTGTTGGGTGCAGGTTTGTGCTTTGCACTTCAGTATAGTATAGTAGAGACAGGTCCGGCTCCACGTGCCGGGGACGGGCATCAGCCTGCAGCTGAAGACGTCAGCTGCTTCCTGATGGCAGAGTGACCTGACATAAACAACATACTAAGCTCACAAACATTTCTCTAATACAATTTTAATCTTTCCTATACAAAATTTGACTATTTTTATCTGGATAGATTTAGTGTAATTTTCTACCTCAAAATTTTCTTGTTTTGAACATTCAATTTCTTAGCTATATTTCAGGCCCACTTTACAGTTTTCTGTATTATAAAAAGTATTAGGTGGAGATGGGCACATGCCTGGGAACCACCCCGACACAGTACACACACACACACACACACACACACACACACCCTCGTTGCATAAATAGTGTTTTGGTGAGATCCATTTTCTATAATTAACTCTATCCTCTGTAGCAATGACTCCAGAATGCTGACTATTTCGTTTGATGCCTTCAAATATTCTTTTAGGATGTATAAAAGGGTAGGAATTGACACAGTATCGTAAGTAGATTTAATATAAAAAAAATAATGTCCAGTTGAGCTCTGTCATTCAGGGCCATCCATTTGTGCTCTGAAGAGAATATCGAGGAGATTTGAGGTCGTGGACCTGTGGTGTAGGACTGTGTGGAGGTAAGGTGGTCGGTGAGAAAAACAGTGCTGGATAATTACTGGATGTATTAGTTTTTCAAAAACTTTTAATAAAGTACATCCTATGGCAATTGGACGGAAGTCTTTAGCAGTCGGGGTTTCCAAGTTTAGGGACTGGTTTGACCTAATTAGATTTCCAGAGTTCAGGTATGGTGCCTGTATTTAGAATGTTCCGGAAGATGTTAAGGAGGAGATCCACAATGTACACAGAGCACACCTTGACCATAAACAGCGGAAAGCCATCAGGTCCAGTTGTAGCCTTGTTGGGCAGGCCATTTAGCACGTCAGTGAGCTGTAGCTTAGTAACTATCATATCATCCATAGAATTTAGGGCTTTCCCAGTTAGACTAGGCAGGATTGCGATTTCATTGGTCGCATCTGGATGGACAAAAGATGTGCGCGTCCACTCCTCAAATAGCTTTCCTTCCATGTTAAAGTGATTGTTGTATTTCGAGGAAATTCTACGGGACAGTAGTAGTAGTAGTAGCAGTAGTAGTCGTAGAAGTAGTAGGGGTAGTAGTCAACGAAAGCGTTCTGGAAAGAAAACTAAGAAAAAGCGAAATACACAGAAGGACCAAGAAGAAAGAATCATTGAAATCCTATATCCGAAAGGTATTAAAACAGGTGCACCCCGATTTATCACTGTCCATCCTGGAAACTTCTCCAGCAAGCGTATTGCTGGAGAAGTTTCCACAGGGTTACTGTAATATATTTATATATTTCATATATTAATATATTTCGTATATTTTTATTCTGGGATAATTTGGACTTCTAATCTTTCGTCACATTGCCTTTGTAGTAAACCTTTCATTTAAGAATGAAAGGTTTTTCTTGTAAAAAACAGAAAAGAGCGCGTCAGAATCAATTTGTAAATTTAGCAACTGATTCTGAAGTACAGGTCGTGTATCAAGTTGGCAATTAACAATTGTTTTCGTCAAGAGGAGAAGAGAACGCCACATCAATGTTATTTTTTGCCTCCAGCTCCTTTTGTGACCACATCATAGTATGCAATGAAATGTGGGACTGGAAGTTGGATAGGTTTTAAGGGTATCACTAAGTAGCCGATGGTAATCTTTTAAGCCAAAGAGAGCCATCGCTTTTCATCCCTCACACAAGGTGCCGCGTCTGCGACCCTCCTCCCCCATAGCATTAACCCCCAAAATAAAGTGCCTATTAACACCCACAATGCAACGCCATAAAATTAACATTGAAATTATTCACAAAAGTTCCCTATGACGTCACAACCGATACATTCACTAACCAAAATCTTTTCGATAATTTTTGATGAAGTTGACTTCATCAAATATTATCTTTATAACTGTCGTTTTGTACAGAACTCTGGTAGCATTTGTCCAATTGTAAAACTACATAAGTGCTTGGTGATTTTTATTTCGTTATTGAAAGATATGGTGAAACGGTTGGTTTTTCTGTACCACTCTTAGTGTATGTCGATATTATTCTTTCAGTTATTCGATTCAGCAGGAAATTATAAAGGTTGTTGTAGTAGGGTTTTAGGAGCATCAACGACTAAGACATTATTGCTTCGTGTTATTCTCTGAGGTCTATTTTCTGATTGGTGGACGAAAAACCCGAATTTCCAGCAGAAAGATTATGCCATCCTCTCCTGAGACCGACTAACTCGGCCACGTTGTTGGAAAGGTCCATGAAAATTCCTCACTTCATCGACGGGATTCGAACTCGAATATTTTTCACCCTGTGTGGGAAGGACGAAGATTTTACACAAAGGTTGCAAAGATTCATCATGCATGAATGATGCGAGAATGATTTCGTTATAATTATATGAAATCTTTTCATTCTTCGCTGACAAAAGTTGTGAGCAAATAGGCAATCTAATTAAACATTTCGATGTGCTTTTAAAATCATACGATTTGTTTTGTTTATGCTAGTTGGGATTCCACTACACTTCAGATTTTCCTATAATATCCGAATTTATTACTTTAAGGAAGAGATTGAGGACATTGGAGGCGTAGATGTTAAATCCCCTCCCTTCTCTCATTTAATGTTATTTTACTTCTTTCTGTTCACCAAAATCTGCTTATAAGCACCTATTGTTAACCCGTAAATGTTCAGATGTTGTCATACTAACTGATATCCACTCCCTTCTTCCGATTGCACAGTTTTTCATCTTGGAAACGTGGGCTTTTTTTTAATTAACATCAAACCGACCAAAGAACACACACAATTACAGACGCGATATACTGATTCTCACAGCCTTCGTTTCTTTGGAGCTTTCCAGACACACATAAAAATATTGAACCGTCTCTGAAATGACATTCTGTTCAGAAAGTTGTGCGCAGGAAACAATGAAGTTAATGAATATCGTGTCCACAGAGTAGAATATGGACAGGCGAGGACTTTCAGTGTGCTATACTCCTACAAAATATTCCTGGAAAACTTGGAATCCTTATATCCTCTAAGCCTTATGTTCCTTTTATCTTCTAAGCCCCAAATTACTTATTCCTCTAAGCCTCGGAAATCTTACATCCTATAAAATAACTTTCAGTGATACTTCTCTCAAATATCCTACTCCAAGACTGAATCCAGAGTACCTTCCTTTCTTTAAAACCCAACTACTCTTCAGATATCTTTCCCAAATAAGCACAATAAATCATACGGAACGAGGATCCTAAAATGTAACCCTCCTACTGTCCACACAACTCTTCGAGCAATGATGATGGAACAACTCGGTTTAAAAACCGTCGTAAGGAAAATGAAAACGAAACATCCCCCTTATAGACCTTTTCAGATAACATGCGCAGTGCAACATCTCACTGCTATTCTCAGCCTAAATATGTGGCCCTAAGGATGAAAAGAATGCGCCAACCAGGCATGACCGAATTCGAACTGCTGGTTAAAGCAAGTAACGCGGACATAATAGGGCTTACAGAGACGTGGTGCCACCCGGAAATTGGGGATGATGAGTTTCAGTACGGCTTGTATAATGTAATTAGGAAGGATAGAGTAGATAGAAGGGGTGGTGGGGTAATGCTTCTTATCAGAAGGAGCCTGAGTGCGACGATAGCTTTCCCGGATTCAGACATTTCACATGCTAGTATAGAGTATGTATGGTGTGAGATAGTTGGAAACAAAGGTATAATGCGAGTAGGAATAATCTACAGACCAGGTGATTGTGAAGATTATGACAAAAGCCTCTACATGCAAATGGAATGGGCAAGTAAGCGTCAATGCCTTATTATGGGTGATTTCAATTTGCCTCTAATTGATTGGAGTAAATGGGAAGGAAACTCGACATGGGGAACAAAATTTTTAAATCAACTAGATGACTGTTATTTGTATCAACAT
Organism: Mastigoproctus giganteus; assembly: GCF_048544385.1. Lineage (NCBI taxonomy): Eukaryota > Metazoa > Arthropoda > Arachnida > Uropygi > Thelyphonidae > Mastigoproctus > Mastigoproctus giganteus. The sequence continues at coordinate 233,829,984 of NC_143578.1, read as the reverse complement.
GTCAGGGAAAGTACTAGAGAAAAGAATATCCTAGACCTCATCATCACACATGAATCAGATGACATAACAGGGCTGACAGTAGAGGAACCAGTAGCAGGAAGTGATCAAGGAGTTCTACAGTGGATGATGACGAGAGAGGTAGCAGAAGTAAAAGGCAAAGGAATGGGTTTTAATTTCAGAAAAGGAAATTACGATGCCCTAAGGTACTACATGGCCTCTATTAACTGGGTAGATATCGGCAGAGAATGAATACAATTGAACTGTGGTACGCTTTTAAAACATTAATCACAGATGCCTTGAATGCGTATATACCATTAAAACAATACTCCACGAGAAGGGTTCCAAGTTGGATGAATAGTGAAGTTGCCACATTACTTGAGCAGAAAAAGGTGGCATGGAAAGGTTACAGAGCAATAAAAAGTACTGAAGCCTATAACAGCTACAAGGTGATCTGCAATAGAGCCACAGAAAAGGTTCGACAGGCAAAGGCAGTTTATGAGAAATCACTAGCAAACAGAGCAAAGAGGGTGGGGGGGATAAAGAATTCTTCACATATATAAATGCCAAGAAGAGCAGGACAAACCAGATCGGACCTTTACGTAAGGGAAAGGGGATAGTATTAACTACACCAGCTGCCGTTGCAGATGAACTGAACAGTTATTTTGCATCGATATTTACAAATGAAAAACCTTTTGTGGCAATGGGAAATTGTGGGAGCGAAGTTAAAAAATATGTAATTAATGATATTGAAATTTCGCAAGATTATTTAATGAAAAACCTTTCGAGCGTACAGACCAGTAAGGCTCCTGGAGTTGATGGAATACACCCTATAATCTTAAGGGAGGCGGCAAGCGAGTGCATTGAACCATTGAGGCTAATTATGCGAGCATCACTAGACTCTGGGGGGATTCCCTTGGATTGGAAAAGTGCAAATGTATCTCCCATACATAAGGGTGGCTCTAAAAGTGAAGTTGGAAATTATCGACCTGTCAGTCTGACTTCAGTAGTAGGGAAAATCATGGAGGCAATGATCAAGGGTGGAATTCAGGATCATTTGGATCGAATTGAATTCTGAAGGATACTCAGCATGGTTTTGTAAAGGGAAAATCATGTTTAACAAATCTCGTTCGCTATTTCGAAAGGGTCACTCACGAGCTGGATTTAGGGAATAATTTCGACATTGTTTATTTAGATTTCAGCCAAGCTTTTGACTCAGTCCCACATGAGCGGTTGCTTTATAAGCTGGAACAGGTTGAAATCACTGGGAAAATCCTTAGATGGATAGAAGGATGGCTTCAGGGCAGGAGGCAGAGGGTTGTGATAAATGGCTATTCCTCAGATTGGGTTGTTGTAAGAAGTGGGGTTCCCCAAGGATCAGTATTAGGACCACTGTTGTTTTTAATTTTCATAAACGACATTGATGAAGGGATAGAGGGCGTGATGTCTAAATTTGCAGATGATGTTAAAATTGGTAGAGTAGTTAATGATCACTGTCAAGCTGAGCTTCTTCAGAGAGACCTAGACAGACTTCAAGAATGGTCAGAAAAATGGCAGCTGTGCTTTAATCCAACAAAGTGTAAGGTATTACACCTGGGAAACAGTAACCCCAAAATAACTTATTCACTTGGTGGAGTTCAACTAAACCCAGTACTGGAGGAAAGGGACTTGGGTGTTACGATACAGTCAGACATGAAATTCTCTGAGCATTGTAAACAGGTTGCAAGGAAGGCCCATGGTGTCCTATCGATGATCTATCGAACTTTTGCAAGTAGAGATATGGACTTGATAATCCCATTATATAAGGCTTATGTTAGACCACACTTGGAATACTGTGTTCAAGTATGGAGACCGCACCTAAAGAAAGACATCCAGCTTCTTGAAAGGGTGCAAAGAAGGGTAACTCGCCTGGTGAGATCGGCAAAAGGGCGTCCTTATGAAGAAAGACTTCGAATATGTGGGTTGCAGAGTTTGGAAACTAGACACCTTAGAGGAGATTTGATTGAGGTGTTTAAGGCTGTGAGAGGCATCAGTAAAATGAATGAGGACGAAATTTTCAAGATTATAAATGATGCTAGAACTAGGGGACATAAATTCAAGTTACGGGGGGAGATGTTTAGATTGGACTGCAGGAAGTTTTATTTTAGCCAGCGAGTTATAAATTACTGGAATAAGTTGCCTTCATGGGTGGTAGAGGCCGACAGTTTGGGGAAATTCAAAGGTCATCTGGATAGTACTTTCGGGTAACTGAAGGGCATAGGATGATAGGATTAATTTCCTTTTTATTTATTTTTTATTTCATTTTATTATTTTTATTTATTTATTAATTATTATTATTTATTTAATTTTTGTTTTTATCATTGTTTTGTTCGGATTTTTTTTTTTTTTTTTTTTTCTGGTGCAGCAAAAGCCATAGGCTTTCTTGCACCATACGGCCGTTACTAATACTAATGACAGGTCAATACACACAGGTCGTTACCTCTCCTGCTGTATCCAGAATGTGAGGAGTATATCTAACAAACTCCACAATCTACAAACCCTGCTCTTCCATGCTCAATTCACCTTCATTTGCCTCTCTGAGATCTGGCTCAGCAGCAGCACAAAACAGCTTGACCTTATCATTAGGTCTTTCACTTATAAATGCCTCAGCAATGATAGCGAGAACAGACGTGGTGGCGGTGTGTTCCTTTTCTACTCCAACTGCTCTCAAAAACTGAGAGTCGCATCGAGTACATCAGATAACTTTGAAGCTTTTTGTGGTTCCTTTAAAGTTGACAAGTGTTGCACCGAAGTCTGGTTTGTATCTATCTTCCTCCATTCCACAATGAAGATTCAAGAATAGAACTCCTAGCTTGGATTGCGCATCACCTACAAACAGCCCTTCCTACTGTTTTTGTGGGCGACTTTAACACATGTGTTTTTCTAAGGGGCGGCTCCTAGGACGTCGATTCCACTCCTCCTCGTATCTCTGTGGCGTATACTCGATTCTACGCTGCTGACATATCTGCAAACGGGCCAGATTATGTAAATAGTGTAGGTTCGTGCGCGTTCTGTTGAGTCTGGCCACTTGGCTACCCAGAAGCATCAATCATCGGGAAAATGATTGTGGGTACTCGTCTGCACCACGGGAAGGTGGGCCAGTCCCAATTGTGCTCGTAGTGTCTCAATTCGAGGCTGTGACCCATCTAATATTCCGAAATTAAAAAATAAATAAAATAACAACAAAGTTCCCCGTTGTGTGTACACCGATGTGCCGAGTGCCCATGCTGACCACAGTTTACTGGCGACAGCGCCTACAATCGGCATTCAAGCAACGAAGCTGGACCTTGAAGTGATTGGAGTCATCCATCTGCCGGGCTCTCTCACGTCTACCACCTACCTAAACGAACCCCTGGCAACCCAGGAGCAGAAGCATCAGTGCCAACAAAGCGATGCCTATCAGACCAAGGAAGGAAAACCATTCTTCACTGAAGAGGAACTCACTGCAGCCGCCTCACTGATAAAATCAAACAAATGTCTAGGATTGGACTTTCTTGAACTAGAAATGATTAAAAAAGTGGTCGGGATCATCCCCGACCTGCTCCTCAATCTCTATAACAACTGCCTTCAAAGAGGAACTTTCCCGACAGATTGGAAGAAGGCTAACGTAAAATTCATCTTAAAGAACTCTTCCAAACCTCCAGGCCTATCGCCTTTCTCACTGCAATAAGCCAACTACTAGAATGCCTTCTACACTCCCGACTGTTGAAGTATTATGACAGAAGCATCCTCCACGAACCAGTTCGGTTTCAAACGTGGCTCCACGGCAGTGGATGCCCTTCAGCACCTACTGGATAAAGTGAGCACACGCAACTAAAAATACTTCCACATGATCTGTATGGTCATCGCCGGGCGCGTTCGACTCCCTTTGGTGGCCAAGCGTTCAGGCGAGGTTCAGGTCCGCTAGTGTTCCGGTAAACCTCTACAACCTCATGTACAATGTCATCGGGTGACATTGTAGAGGGGCGTTGGCGAGGGAAGGAGACATAGATGCCGTCTCCTCTCCACAACACAAGGGTAAAGGAGTGAAAGTGAGCCAGGCAAGGGCACCCGGCTCAGATCGCCCAGCGGTGTTCAGCGAGCTGAAGAAGCCATCATTGGACGGTGTCCCGTTCATGATTTTAGGCGCCATGCCACACACCCCCGGATTGTTCGAGACTGGTTCACGGAACATGAGGAAGACTTTCTTCGATTAGCCCTCTCCTTAATTTAATCTCCCCCCTTTTTTGCGATCCACTTCATTCAATTTATTTGATTTGTTCTATTTTATTTTACACTATAGTTATTTTACATACACAGCAAGATACCACTGATGAATGACGCCTTACAATTAGCAAAGTCAAAAACGCCACTATCTTAAGGTGTCGTGGCATATTCATGCAATAATTTGTTTCCTTACAACACAATTATATAAATTACCATTGGCTGCTCATCACGTTCAGAAGAACGACTGCGAATCATGGAATTAGTGGAAGGATTCCTGCCAACCAGTACCTCAAAGGGCAAACGTATATTTCTAGTAGATGTACATTGTGAAGATGATCACACGATATGTGAGATGCCAAAAGGTTTGTGTAGTAATATTTAAAATTTCTAAATACAAGGCATAATATTTTAAGAATAAGAGTTTTATAATATCGGTGTCGATACATCATAGATAACTGTTAAGAAAAAATTGTGTGGAAGACATCATTTCCTCTGGATCTCATAATGTGCTCAACGATAGGCCAATATCTTGGAAATGGTGCCGTTTTACTTCCACCAGATGACCGCTTGTCGGGATAAAGGGAAAGCACTCTTCTAAATCCCTAACAGGGTGGTTACCATAAAGGGAAAGCACTCTTCTAAAACCCTAACAGGGTGGTTACCATAGAAGGTTGACCAGAGCCTATTGTTTATTACTTAAACTCATATAAACAAACATTGATATCTCGAATATTGAAATTGGGACAGCTAAAACGACAAAATTACAATCTCAACGAAAAACAAAGTGCAGTCACTGAGAAATAGTTTGCGAAAAATGAACATAAATGGACGTGGGAACAACAAATTAAATTTCATTCAGAAGAAGGGAAATAAATGAGGTTTCATTTTCAACCAATCAGAAATCGTTTGAAGATACAGTTGAACCAACAATTAAAACGTTTCAGACACACACACACACACACACAAACTTTTATTTATGCTGTTAATATGTAAGTAAACTCATTTATATTCAATCAACTGAAAAAGAACTAAAATCGTAGAGAGAGAATAATAACTTTTTAAGAGTTTAATTTTAAATCTTACCTTGGAATAGATTTCACACATCAAGTATATACAGAGGTTACAAAAAATTACAATCATTGCTTTCAGACAACACTTCAAGCGTGCGAACACACACACACACACACACACACACATACACAAGTTTAATTTTCAGTTTTTCAAGAACAGATGGGACTCTGGAAGGAAAAAAACTCTAAGATTGCGGATTTTATTTTCAGGTCTCAGCAACAGTTGGAAACAACAAGAAATTAATCTTTCAGGAAAAAAAATATATAGTTTTTCATCTCGCATGGCTTTAAATCCCTTACAAAAGGTGGCTCGTCTGCTACACGGCGACGGGGAGGGCGACGGCTCTCCTCCCCCAAAGATTCATCATGCATAAATGATTTCGTTATAATTATATGAAATCTTTTCGTTCTTCGCTGACAAAAGTTGTGAGCAAATAGGAAATCTAATTAAACATTTGGATGTGCTTTTAAAATCATATGATTTGTTTTGTTTATGCTAGTTGGGATTCCACTACGCTTCAGATTTTCCTACAATATCCGAATTTATTACTTTAAGAAATAGATTCGTGTACCCACTAAAACTAGCAACTGTCTCCTCACCAATGTTCACGTGAAAAACTGCCTCTTCAGTAGCAAGTGGTTATGCTGTGGTTCGAATCCCGTCGATGAATGATACAAGAACCTTTTTATACCGTGGCCGAGTTAGCCGGTCCCACCATTCGTTTCACGGTTTTTCATCTTGGAAACGTGGGCTTTTTAAAATTAATATCAAACCGACCAAAGAACACCCACAGGCACGATATACTAATTCTCACAGCCTTCGTTTCTTTGGAGCTTTCCAGACACACATAAAAAAATTGAACCGTCTCTGAAATTACATTCTGTTCAGAAAGTTGTGCGAAGGAAACAATGAAGTTAATGAATATCGTGTTCACAGTGAAGAATATGGACAGGCCAGGACTTTCAGTTGCTCTACTCCTACAAAATATTCCTAGAAAACTTCGAAAATCTTGGAATCCTTATATCCTCTAAGCCTTATATTCCTTATTCCTCTAAGCCTCGGAAACCTTACATCCTATAAACTAACTTTCAGTGATACTTCTCTCAAATATCCTCCTCCAAGACTCAGTCCAGAACACTTTCCTTTCTTTCAAACCCAACTGCTCTTTACAAATCTTTCACAACTAAGCACAACAAATCATACGGAGCCAGGATCCTAAAATGTAACCCTCCTACTGTCCACAGAACTCTTCGGGTATGATCACGGAACAACTCGGTTTAAAAACCAACGTAAGAAAAATGAAAACAAAACATTCCTCTAATGCATCTTTTCAAATAACATTCACAGTGCAACATCTCCCTGCTATCATCATCATCATCATCAGCCATTTTCAATCCACTGCAGGATGAAGGCCTCTCCAGCAACTTTCCAGTTCCTTCTGTTTTGAGCACTGGCCATCCATTTACTACTCAAAAACTCATGAATTTCATCTATCCATCTCCGCCTTTGTCTTCCAGGTTTTCTTCTAGCTCCTCTTGGGTACCATTCTGTTATTTTCTTAGTCCATCTGTCATCATGTCTTCGAGCTATGTGTCCTGCCCAAGACCATTTTAGTTCTTTAGTTTTGATAAGAATGTCCTTTACTTGAGTTTGCTGCCTAATCCATGTGTTTCTCTTCTTATCTAACAGTCTGATTCCCAATATAATTCGTTTCATTCTTCACTGTGTAGTTCTCAGCTTCTCTTCCATTCTTTTGGTGAGTGCCCAAGTTTCACTTCCATAAGTCATGGTGGGGAGTGTACATTGATTCATTATTTTACGTTTCAGACAAACTGGGATATTGCTCTTAAGTATGTGACTATATTTCCTGAATGCTATCCATCCAAAATTTATTCGTCTCTTGACTTCCAGCCATTTATCATTATTACAGCTAATAACTTGTCCCAGATAAATATATGACTCCACCTTTTCAATTACTGCTCCTTCAATCATTATTTCCCTTTCCGTGGCATACTTGTTCATCATTACTTTTGTTTTAGCCATATTCATCTTTAGTCCAAAATCCTTACTAACTGTGCATAACTGATTAAGATTTTCCTCTAATTCTTTGGGATCGTGGCTTATGACCACAATGTCATCTGCAAATCGTAAATGGTTTAGGTACTCTCCGTTCACATTGACTCCTTTCTGCGACCAGTCTAATCTTCTGAAAGCTTCCTCAAGGGCAGCAGTAAACAGCTTCGGAGATATTGTGTCTCCTTGTCGAACTCCTTTCTCGATTTTAAATTTGCTACTGTCTTTGTCTAGTCTAATAAAGGAGCTAGCATTCTCATATATTTTCTTCAAAATGGGGTATGTATGCCTTGTCTTTCCAGTGCCCGAAACATTGCTTTATGCTGTATGGAGTCAAATGCCTTTTCATAATCCACAAATGCCAGGCATAATGGTGTTTTATATTCATTTGCTTTCTCCATTAGCTGTGATATTACGTGAATGTGATCCATAGTTGAGAATCCTGTCCTAAAGCCAGCTTGCTCTTTCGGTTGATTCTCATCAAGTATTCTTTCTAATCTGTTAGTAATGACCCTTGTGAACAACTTGTAGATGTGGGAAAACAAGCTAATTGGTCTATAATTTCCAATTTCTGATTTATCTCCTTTCTTATGCAGCAAAACTATGATTGCATTATTCCACTGCTTAGGCATCACACCTTTTCTAATGCACTTTGTGAAGAGCCTTGCCAGTTTTTGTGTTATGTCTCTTCCTCCCAATTTTAACAACTCTACAGTAACTTCATCTTCCCCCGGGGCTTTCCGATTCTTCATTTTCTTCAAGGCATGTTCTACCTCATCAGGAAGAATATCGGGTATGTCTTATGTGTTGCTACTTTGCAATCCACGTTCCCCACTGCTGATATCATTCCCTCGCTCCTTGTATAATTCTCTATAGTAGTCTTCTGCTATTTAAATTATGCCTTCTCTGCTGTTTATAAGTACACCTTCGCTATTCTTCAGTTTCAGTATCATTTGTCTTTCTGTATTACTGCTCATGGCTGCTGATTTAAATCCTTTGTTTTCCCTTAATGCTTGTTCTACGTTTCTTGTGTTAAATCTTCTTATGTCCTCTCTGAGTCTCTTTCTAATGGCTTTGCATAACTCAGTATACTCAATTTTCTCCCTGTCAGTGTTTTTCTTGCTCTGCTCAGTCCAAATATGTGGCCTTAAGGATCGAAAGTGTGCGCCAACCAGGCATGACAGATCAATACACACAAGTCGTTACCTCTCCTGCTGTATCCAGAATGTGAGGAGTATATCTAACAAACTCCACAATCTACAAACCCTGCTCTTCCATGCTCAATTCGCCTTCATCTGCCTCTCTGAGATCTGGCTGAGCAGCAGCAGAAAACAGCTTGACCTACTCATTAGGTCTTTCACTTATAACTGCATCAGCAATGATAGGGAGAACAGACGTGGTGGCGGAGTGTTCCTTTTCTACTCCCACTGCTGTCAAAAACTGAGAGTCGCATCGAGTACATCGGATAACTTTGAAGCTTTTTGTAGTTCCTTTAAAGTTCACAAGTGTTACACCGAAGTCTGGTTGGTATATATCTTCCTCCATTCCACAATGAAGATTCAAGAATAGAACTCCTAGTTTGGATTGCGCATCACCTACAAACGGCTCTTCCTACTGTGTTTGTGGGCGACTTTAACACATGTGGTTTTCTAAGGGGCGGCTCCTAGGACTTCGATTCCACTCCTCCTCGTAACTCTGTGGCGTATACTCGATTCTACGCTGCTGACATATCTGCAAACGGGCCAGATTATGTGAATAGTGTAGGATCGTGTGTGTTCTGTTGAGTCTGGCCACTTGGTTTATGTATACGTGACCACTTGATTAGCTGAGAAAGAGTTATATTGGCTGATTGTTCTAGTTGAAGACGCGATCGACCTGGAATTAGAAGAACCAAATCATCGGCGTAGGCGAAGGCAGAGATATTGTCAGGTTTTTGCGCGAGCCAGGTGTCGAAAACTACGTTCCAGAAGAGGGGTCCCAGAACTGATCCCTGTGGGCATCCTCTTGAGATGGTCCTTGAGAGAGATTGCTGTTTTGAGATTACTTGGATGAGTCTATTTTGGAAGTAGCTTCTAATAACTTGGAATAGTTGCTGAGAGCACTTGGCTTTGGTAAGACAATTGAGAGCGCTCTCCCACCAGAGGGAATCGAAAGCTCCCTCAATAAGCAAACTATTAGAATGCCTTCTGTACTCTCGATTGTTGAAGTATTATGACAGAAGCATCCTCCACGAACCAGTTCGGTTTCAAACGTGGGTCCACGGCAGTAGATGCCCTTCAGCACCTACTGGATAAAGTGAGCACACGCAACAAAAATCTCTTTACTTCGCCGGGGCGTTCGAATCCCTTTGGTGGCCAAGCGTCCTGGCGAGGTTCAGGTGCGCTAGTGTTCCGGTAAACCTCTACAACCTCATGTACAATGTCATTGAATGACATTGTAGAGGGGCGTTGGCGAGGTAAGGAGACGTAGATGCCGTCTCCTCCCCACAACACAAGGGTAAAGGAGTGAAAGTGAGCCAGGCAAGGGCACCCGGCTCAGATCGCCAAGCGGCGTGTAGCGAGCTGAAGAAGCCATCATGGGATGGTGTCCCTTTCAGGATTTTAGGCGCCATGCCGCACCCCCCCGGATTGTTCGAGACTGGTTCACGGAACATGAGGAAGACTTCCCACAATTATCCCTCTCCTTAATTTAATCTTCCTTCCCCCCTTTTAGCGATCCACTTCATTCAATTTATTTGATTTGTCATATTTCATTTTACAATATAACTATTCCTGATGTATCTTTTGTCATTAAATTTCTCACTTTGGGAACGACGTTCTGTTATCTTTATATACAATTTTCTTTTAAAATTTTATATCTTACACAACAACAGTTGGCAGAAGAAAATTATGACAGCAATATTATTAACACGGAACATGTAAGTCTGAATTTTAATTATCGGACCACATGGAACTTTAATGCCCACAAAAACAGATCTTTTATGGTGCAACACGGTCCAGAACACAGAATCTTAAGAGGCATCATTTTGTCTGTATCTCATATTGTGCTCGTCCTTCACAACTAGTTGCCATGATATTGCACTATTTCGAATAAATAACGCTTCACTAAAGAGAAGACTATTCTGACTTATTCTAGTTGGACACCACTACCATCCAGAAGGCACCATTTTAAAGCTTGTTTGTATATGTGTGGGATAATAACTCTACTATCCACTTGTCCCTATTAGATTTAGAAAAGCAAAAAGGTAGAGGGAAAGTAATAGTAGGAGTGGAAGGAGAAAAGAAAAGGTGTAGAAGAATGAAAGGGACAGTAACTGAAAAACTCCTCGAATAGGCAACTCATCCCCAGTAAAGAAGACGTTTGTTACGTATTCTCGGAAACTCCGGGAATATCAGGTTCCCCTGGTGACCGGTTCTAGGCTAGTTGACCTTTCCTCGGTGGGTGGGCAGGTACCATAGTATTGCGGACATGACGACCCAGTTGTGAAGATAATCTCATGCTATTTTGTATATCAGCATCTACATGCCCATGTTTCTTCAACAACTCTGTCGATGCTGAATATTTGTTCATCTCTCGGATGGAATCAAGGAAAAATAACACCAATATAAGAATAAATAGTGTAAAATAAATGTTTGCCCTCTGAGCTACTGGTTGACACATTTCAGAGTTGAAGAGCCTTTGCCACGTCTTAGGTGAAATAAAAGGAACAACAAGTAGAATAACAAAAATAATCTCAGCATACAGGAAGCCAGCCACTAAAGATCATTGAATTGTCATTTTTGAGTGATATGAAGCCACTACATCAGCTTATTCTTCAACTGTTAGATGATAAATTATCTTTTTTCCCACACTTGGATTATTTAAGAAGCAAATTTAAGAATTATACTGCATCTATTGTAATGTTGACTAGAACTGAGTGTGGATTAAATAAGAGAGTTCTGGGGATATGTTATAAAGTTATTTTTATTCCAATTGTAACCTATGCGGCTTCGATAGTGTATGGGAGAATATCCAATGTCAAATTTAGAAGTTGATGTCAATTCAAAGATCAACGTTGTTGTTATTTGGAAGAGGATTTGAGCCTCATTATATAGAGACTAAGTCTAATTTAAACAAGTTTAGTTATTTTGTGAGTTAGTATTTCGGAAGAGAAGAAGATTACAAGTGTTGGTGGATGTTTTGTTGATTGTTGCCACTTGATGTATTCCAAGTGTCTAGGAGGAGCAGAATCAGTTCTAAGATATTCGTCGAATCATATATTAAGCTCTTATAAGCATGTCCATAAACATTGCATTACTTCTTTCAATATAAGTCAACAATAACAAATGTGGATTTTTGTGCGGGTAGAATTAAAAATAAAATACTTATCATTAGAAATTGAACGCTGTTCATGTTTTCAAATATATAATTTGAGATTTCAAGAGGGTTGTAAGCGGTTAATTGATTTCTTCATTACTTTAGAAAGAGTAGAAGTAATTGCAATGAGACGATAATTGGATGGGAGGGATTTGTCACCCTTTTTTGGAACTGGCTGGATATCAGCAAATATCCAAGCAGAAGGAAAAACACCTTTGGAATAAGAAAGTGAAGAAAGGTGGCAAAGAATAGGAGTATGTTCAGGAGCACAGGTTTTGGGAACAAGTGCAGAAATACCTTCAGGTCCTGGAGCTTTCTTAGCATCGAGATTCGTCAAAACCCATCTCACATCGTTTTGAAGGAAGACCACAGGAGGCATTGAATGGAGCGTGTTGGGAATGGTGGGATGTGTTTTACCAAGATCATTAATACATGAGTTGGAAGGAAAATGGGATGCTAGAAGGTCAGCTTTATCCTTGGCTGAAGTGACTACAGAACCATCTGGTGAGGACAGAGGTGGGAGCAGAGATGAACAAAAGTTGCGGCCAATAGCTTTGGCAAGAGACCAGAATGCTCGGCTACCATTAGGACAAGAAGCATGATTTATACTCTTAGCCTGTTAAAAATCTAGTTTCGACTGATTAATAACTGCTTTACAATTGTTGCGAGTTTTGGTGAGGGCAGAAAATGAAACTGAAGAATTAGAAACAAGCCAATTACGATATGCAACAATCTTCTCTTGAACAACTTTAGCGCATTTATTGGAAAACCAAGGTTTAGATAAATTACGAGATTTTAAAGTGGAGTGTGGGATAAAGGATTCCATTCCTGCAAGAATAATTTAACTGACATGATCTGAGCAAACGTTGACATCAGAAGTTTTGAAACAGTAATCCTACCAAGAAAAAGAAGAAAAGAAGTCTCACAGGTCATCCGATTTTGCATTCTTGTAATGCCAAACAACACGAGGTTGGGAATATTCATGAGATAAAGGCTCCATTGGAGAAGAAATAATCACCAAGTTGTGATCTGAAGTGGCTAAAGCACTTGTCACTTCGACCGTGTACTTAGAAGGGTTGTTTGTGAGAAAAAGATCAAGCGTATTGGCTGTATGATTAGGATTGTCCGGTATTCTTGTAGGTAAATGAACAATCTGTGCAAGGTCATCAGTAATTGCAAAAGCCTCAGCATCTCGACGAATTGGGTCGGTGTGACTAGAAAACGGAAGCCAGCCGGAGTTGTGAACATTAAAATCACCAAGGAAAATTACCTCACTGTTAGGAAAGTTGGACTGGAGAAAGTCAAGTTGCAACGAGAGGAAGTCAAAGAGCTGCAAGTGATTAGTGGAGTTGGGAGAACGGTAGAGACAACAGATGAATTTGACACAATGAGGTAGAGAGATTTTAAGCCAGAGAAGATCGAAAAGAGGTGATTCCAAATTGCCAAGTTTCTGACAGGGAATATCGGAACGGACATTTGCAGAAGTATCACCTTTGAGGCGAAAGGAATCATACAGCGAATAATTTGGGCAAGTGAGATGAGCAGTGGTTGAATCAACCGATAACTGAGATAATGTCGGAAAAAGTACATGGGGTTTGGCAGACTGCAAGTGCAAATGGACATCGTTGAGATTAGAATTGAGACCACGTATATTTGTGAAATGAACTAGGAAGATTTTGGGAGGATCTTTTCGCAGATAACCTCACCCTATTCGTTTGACAATTCGGTGTATTCAGTAGTAAGAAAAAGTGGGGGGAGGGGGAAATGCCGTATGAAGTAATGACATTTTTGGATATGGCGTACACATGGTAAGAATATACCCAGATCCTTGACATAACTTGGCCACGACAATGCTCCACGCATACGCACTACTTGGACTCCCTCCAGTTACTATCTGGCAGAGTAGAGGTGGCATAATTATACATTAGCTGATCCGGAAGCCTCCTAGAGGGTTAGTTACCAATAGGTTCGGTCCGGTATACTAACTAGCTATACCCTCGAAATATGAGGGAGATTGGATTTCGCCACGATGTTCATCATAACCTCAAAAGTCATCAGTTATACTGCATGATGGAAGAGATGGGGAAGGATTGACCGGAACTTAGCTCTGGAGACTAAACATGGGTTCCACCCCTTCAAGCCTCCAACAAGCAAAGTGGTGGTATTGCACCACCTGTTGATGAGAGTCATCTACCACCTAGTATTGCCTGGTAACATAGAGGGGCGGTTTTCCTCCATGTGGTGTGGACGCCACACCTCGACCCCTGCTTACGTTGGTTCACACCTGGGTGGTCACCCACCGTGTGCTTGTGCATTGAGGTTATATCCACGATTACTAACAGTCCCACCATCGTGAAGGTGCAAGCAGAGGATTCGACTGCCACAGACCGTCTGAACCTCGTCGAAATTGGGTTCACTTGACTTGAATGTCACCCGAATATTAAAATCTATTAATAATACTCAGTCTGCACTATATCTGATCCACTTTGGCTAATTATACATCGATAAGTCAAGTATTTTTTTGGAGTTAACAGAGCAATGTCCTGATGTATGAGACTTATTAATTTATTGTATTTTCGGGGACCGAGCCAGATATATTTTTGAATAAAATAACTACAATCGAGATTATTTTATTCAGAAACATACGTATTGAAGTTAAACTCTTAATTAATTATATCACATATCAAACCGCTGCCGTTTTAAGCTGAAGCTGATAGGATCCCGAAGATTAAGTTCTATCGCAAGTTAGAAGGATTTGGGCAACGATTATTGCTATATAATTGTTATTTATAAATATATTTAATTAATGAGTCTTATGCAATAATATTGCATTCCATTTCCTCCCATCTCCTGAAAAAATACGTTCATTACTGTAAAAAATTAAGCTCTTAATTTTTTCTTCCATTTCGTCTACGAAAGAATTGCTATTCTGTTAACTATTACAGTACGTTGAAATTAATTTTATCAGATCATATTAAAGCAACTAAATTCCCAGCTTTAAGAAAAACCCGATCTTATTTTTGCCATATACCTGTAGCACGATAATTAATTGTCTCAAGTTTAAGAAAATACGCTATTTTAAATGTTACGCTCAATTAATATTCATTATACAAAAAAATGTAAGAATAGAATTGTTTGAAAAAGATAAGACTTATTAAATTCCTTTAAATGAAGATCTACCGCTTATTTAACAGACATTTCAATAAAAATCGACTTTTAACTATGGTGTCTGAGGGATTTTTTGAGCTTCCTTTGAGGCAATAATAATATTCTATCGACTACTCCATCAATAATAATCTCCCTCCTGTTTCCATGGTAACTAGAAAAATCGGATGTAGCCACATCCATCGGGATTTTAATCTTAAAATGTTTCCAATTTTACTGTTTTATGGAAATTTTAAAAAAAAAATGACATTTCAGGCAGTTTTTATTTAAAATAGTAGAATATATTTTTAATTATGAGAAAATAAATTTATGAAATAAAATTTATGATTTTTTAAAATCTAATTATTATTAATACGTAATAAACATCGCATTGTGTCAGAAGGATACGCCACCTGGCGGCGGACACAAATATCATACAACCCATCTCAGCTCCTAAAAATTCTAAAAGGTGTACGAAATTAAAATCTTTTATTAAGAGTTAAATTCAACTTAATCAGATTTTAATAATATCTGAACTCGTGAAACTCATTTTCATGATGTAATGACACAAATAAGATACTGTAGTCTTAAAAAGTAGTGCTATGTCAGGGCAACTCGTTTTGAAGGCATTGATTGTTTTCACGTGAGCAATACTAAAAAAAATAATAATAATAATATTAATAATAAAAAATAAAATAAGCTACCGAATATTTTATTTTATTAAGCGGAAAAACTTTTCAAAATTAAAAAAAAATTGTATATATATATATACAATTATTTTTAAAAATTTATATATAAATATATATTTTTAATAATCAATATATATTTATTATTGTTTATATGTATTATTTTCCCACAAAAAGTTCGTGATAAAGAATACAAATTGTATTCCTGTATTATAATGGGTTATTATAATTTATTATAATAAATCTTCATTTATTTTTAATAATTATCAAGAGTTCATAAAATATTTTAAAATTTAATAGAAAATTTTGGAAAATTTAATTGATTTATATTCCACACCACTAAATGTTTTGTATTTTTTCAAGAACAGAATTATGGTTGCAATGGATACTTGCTTTGCAGTCTTCAGCTTTCGAAAGTGTTTTTTGAAAAATAAATTGAAAGAGCGTGATCATAAAATTCTTCTTTCAGGATTGTAACAAAAATGTGAACGATTAGGAGTTTAAAATCATCCTTCTTTCAGGATGTACAGTTCAGTGGGACAATAAGCATAAAATGGCGTAGGCGCTTCTATTTTCAACGAGTTGCCTCGGTATTGCATTCCTACAAGTACCAAAACAGAAAGGATGTTTTGAATAGTTTTCAAAAATAATGCCTTAGTACTGTTAAAAGTTATTTTCAGTTTTTATTATTAAACGAGCTAACTTGGCATCGTGTTATGTTCTGCTGCTCTTGAAATGTTTCAAATCAATTTTTTAAGAAATTGTAGAATCGAGGAACCAGAGAGAAGTCCACACGATCAGGACTCATTTATTCCAACTTATAGAGGGAGTATACATTTATTTCAAACAAAAATGTGATCGAAATTAAAAAAGTAGTTATTCAGTGCGTAGAATTTCTTCTTTTTGAAATCTCCTTATTCGAATAAATTACGAAATGATACTTAAAAACAAATTTACATAATTTAAAACTCATAATGTATTCTGAATTACTTCGTGGATTGTTCTCTGTCTTATTGTAATTGCGACCTTTTAAGGATGTTGAAACTCCAAAGGAACCAATCCTTCCAACTTGTCTATGAGCATTTGGTAAGGAGTTTAATGAACAGAATATTAAGCAATTAGAAAACCTCAGTTTAAAAATGTTTCCCATAGATAGAGTAAAACGTTTATAAATTTTGAAATAGTACTTAAAATTCATCTTTAACTTCTGTATATCGTTTCATTTGTATCCAGTTCCTTTGTGACCACATCAGAGTATCCAATAAAATTGGTTAGAGAAGACTTCCCCTTAACATACCCATGTTTGAATTATTACTGCAGTCTTTTTTGTGATCCTGAACTGCTTCTTTAACCACTGACTCCATGATTTTCCCTGGGGCAGAAGTTAAACAGTTCTATAATTATTTGTGTCACTCATTCACCTGCAGTTAGTGGGAATTTCTCGACTGAAACGCAACTCAGTTTACTGCCTTTTCTGTTCCACTTAAGTTCACATAAGGGAGGTGGTGTTGCTATGTTCTTCAAAGACGCAGCCTTCAAATTGATCAACACCATCTCCAGTGACTCACCAAATTTCGAAGCCCTGGCCGTGACACTGCTCAGAAACGCATCCACAACTGCGTAATGTAATCTGTTTATTAACCTTAGATTTACCCCCTAAACAGCCATTGGGCTAGGAGGGTGTTTAAATATATATTTTTTAAATACAGCGTAAAATTTTATATAAATTTTTGATATTTAAAATAATATTCAAATGATTGTTTAGAAAATTACATTCACTTAATAGCGATAACTTTAAAATAAAATTGATATTAAATTAATATTGTAATTACAAATACAGGTTGTTCTACACATTTTTTCTGTTATTACAATTTGCTTTGCTTTGTATTTTTGCATTAAATTATTTACATTTCTCTTATAAATAAAGCTCGCGTTTTATAGTAATTCTGGTGATTTGGTCAAGATTTCATCGATAATTTCCCTTCTTTTTTCTCCAAACGTATTTGGATCTATGGGGAAGGTGTGGAATCGTGTTACACGGGAACATTCCTTTCAGGGAGTCCAGGATGGTGAGCTTCATCCTAAGGGGACGTTGCCCGCTCTGGTGGTTTCTATTACTTGCTTTGGGAAGTGAGATAATATTTTCTATCGATTGGGCATCAATCTGACGGGTTAGCAGCTTAGAGAATGTGGACAGATTTTTTTTTGAGAAGAGTGAGCTTCCAGGGGGGTCATGCCTAGATTGACTAGAATAATAGATTTGGAGATAGTGAACGGGTTCCCTCCTAAACGGTTCAGACACCGCAGAATCCAGTATTCCATCGCCAAGGATCTGTTACGCAGAGAGGCAGGTGCTGAGGACCACATTTCAGATGCATATCTGAAAGGTATAGGAGTGAGACACCGATCAATGTATTGACAAAGCAGATTGATGTTGTGGCAGCCTACGAGCTCCTGGCGGATAGCCCACAATGCAGCATAGGTCTTCTTCTGTATTCAGGAAGTGATCTTTGAAATTTAAATCTTCATCCCACGTTAACCCTAGGTCAGTATGCCCTGATACTTTTGGAATCGTCTCGCCATTAACTACAACTCGGTTTCATTCCTCAACTTCCTCTTCGTAATTGTCATATGGACTGACTTCGCATTGTTTAGTTGGAGTCCAGTCCAGCTAGCTGTAAATAATCTATTAATTGGAGGTTTTGATCATTAATTTCTTGAATCTGCTTGGGATCTTTTGAAATAATAAAAAAATTTAAATCATCGGCGAAGGAGCAGAAATTTGGATGTGCAGCCAGGAATGGTTCAAGAAGAATTGCAAAGAGAGTGCTCGACATCACCCTGAGGCACCCCCCTCGTTGCATAAATAGTGTTTTGGTGAGATCCATTTTCTAAAATTAACTCTATCCTCTGTAGCAATGACTCCAGAATGCTGACTATTTGGTTTGATGCCTTCAAATATTCTCTTAGGATGTATAAAAGGGTAGGAATTGACACAGTATCGTAAGCAGATTTAATATAAAAAAAATAATGTCCAGTTGAGCTCTTTCATTCAGGGCCTTTTGTGCTCTGAAGAGAGTATCGAGGAGATTTGAGGTCGTGGACCTGTGGTGTAGGACTGTGTGGAGGTAAGGTGGTCGGTGAGAAAAACAGTGCTGGATAATTACTGGATGTATTAGTTTTTCAAAACCTTTTAATAAAGTACATCCTATGGCAATTGGACGGAAGTCTTTAGCAGTCTTGGGGTTTCCAATTTTAGGGACTGGTTTGACCTAATAAGATTTCCAGAGTTCAGGAATGGCGCCTGTATTTAGAATGTTCCGGAAGATGTTAAGGAGGAGATCCACAATGTACACAGAGCACACCTTGACCATAAACAGCGGAAAGCCATCAGGTCCAGTTGTAGCCTTGTTGGGCAGGCCATTTAGCACGTCAGTGAGCTGTTGCTTAGTAACTATTATATCATCCATAGAATTTAGGGCTTTCCCTGTTAGACTAGGCAGGATTGCGATTTCTTTGGTCGCATCTGGATGGACAAAAGATGTGCGCGTCCACTCCTCAAATAGCTTTCCTTCCATGTTAAAGTGATTGTTGTATTTCGAGGAAATTCTACGGGAAAGTAGTAGTAGTAGCAGTAGTAGTCGTAGAAGTAGTAAGGGTAGTAGTCAACGAAAGCCTTCTTGAAAGAAAACTAAGAAAAAGCGAACAATACACAGAAGGACCAAGAAGAAAGAATCATTCAAATCCTATATCCGAAAGGTATTAAAACAGATGCACCCCGATTTATCACTGTCCATCCTGGAAAGTTTTTCATCCCGAAAGGTTTCCATCCCTCACACAAGGTGCCGCGTCTGCGACCCTCCCCCATAGCATTAACCCCCAAAATAAAGTCCCTATTAACACCCAAAACGCAACGCCATAAAAGCAACGTTGAAATTATTCACAAAAATTATCTTTATAACTGTCTTTTTGTACAGAACTCTGGTAGCATTTGTCCTATTGTAAAACTACATAAGTGCTTGGTGATTTTTATTTCGTTATTGAAAGGTATGGTGAAGCCGTTGGTTTTTCTGTACCATTCTTAGTGTATGTCGATATTATTCTTTCAGTTATTCGATTCAGCAGGAAATTATAAAGGTTGTTGTAGTAGGGTTTTAGGAGCATCAACGACTAAGACCGTATTGCTTCGTGTTATTCTCTGAGGTCTATTTTCTGATTGGTGGACGAAAAACCCGAATTTCCAGGAGAAAGATTATGCCATCCTCTCCTGAGACCGACTAACTCGGCCACGTTGTGGAAAAGGTCCATGAAAATTCCTCACTTCATCGACGGGACTCGAACTCAGATATTTTTCACCCGGTATGGGAAGGATGAAGATTTTACCTAAGATTTACATAAAGGTTGCAAAGATTCATCATGCATGAATGATGCGAGAATTATTTCGTTATAATTATATGAAATCGTTTCGTTCTTCGCTGACAAACGTTGTGAGCAAATAGGAAATCTAATTAAACATTTGGATGTGCTTTTAAAATCATGATTTGTTTTGTTTATGCTAGTTGGGATTCCACTACCCCTCAGATTTACCTACAATATCCTAATTTATTACTTTAAGGAATAGATTGAGGAGATTGAAGGAGTGCCATGTTAAATCCCATCCCTTCTCTCATTAAATGTTATTTTACTTCTTTCTGTTCACCCTTTCTTCCAAAATCTGCTTATAAGCACCTGTTCATAACCCGTAAATGTTCAGATGTTGTCACACAAACTGATATCCACTCCTTTGTTCCGAATTGCATCCCAAACATTAAATTCGATTCGTATACCCACTAATTCTAGCAACTGTCGTCTCACCAATGTTCAGGTGAAAAACTGCCTCATCAGTAGCAAGTGGTTAGGCTGTGCTTCGAACCCGTCGACGAAGGACTTTGTATGGACTTTTTCATACCGTGGCCGAGTTAGCCGATCTCACTATTCGTTTCACGATTTTTATTCTCGGAAGTCTGAAAATTTTTTTCTTTAACTAACATCAAACCGAACAAAGAACACACACAATTACAGACACGATGTACTGATTCTCACAGTCTTTGTTTCTTTGGAGCTTTCCAGACACACAAAAATATTGAACCGTCTCTGAAATGAAATCCTGTTCAGAAAGTTGTGCGAAGGAAACAATGAAGTTACTGAATATCGTGTTCACAGAGTAGAATATGCACAGGCTAGGACTTTCGGTGTGCTATACTCCTACAAAATATTCCTAGAAAACTTCGAATCCTTATATCCTCGAAGCCTTAAGTTCCTTATTCCTGTAAACCTCGGAAATCTTACATCCTATAAACTAACTTTCAGTGATACTTCTCTCAAATATCCTCCTCCAAGACTGAATCCAGAACACTTTCCTTTCTTTAAAACCCAACTACTCTTCAGAAATCTTTCCCAACTAAGCACAACAAATCATACGGAGCCAGGATCCTAAAATGTAAGCCTCCTACTGTCCACACAACTCTTCGAGCCATGATCAGGGACCAACTCGGTTTAAAAACCACGTAAGAAAAATGAAAACGAAACATCCCTCTTATGCATCTTTTCAGGTAACAGTGCAACATCCTCCTGCTATTCTCAGCCCAGCAGCAGCACAAAGCAGGTTGACCTACTCATTAGTTCTTCCACTTATAACTGCATCAGCAATGATAGCGAGAACAGAGGTGGTGGCGGAGTGTTCCTTTTCTACTCCAACTGCTGTCAACAACCAAGAATCGCATCGAGTATATCGGATAACTTTGAAGCTCTTTATAGTTCCTTTTAAGTTGACAAGTGTTACACCCAAGTCTGGTTGGTATATATCTTCCTCCAGACCACAATGAAGATTCGAGAATAGAACTCCTAGCTTCGATTGCGCATCACCTATAAACGGCCCTTCCTACTGTTTTTGTGGGCGACTTTAACACATGTGTTTGTGTAAGGGGCTGTTCCTAGGACGTCGATTCGACTCCTCCCCGTATCTCTGTGGCGTATACTCAATTCTACACTTCTCACATATCTGCAAACGGGCCACATTATATAAATAGTGTAGGTTCGTGTGTGTTCTGTTGAGTGTGTTGTGTTGTTTATGGTCTCTTTGTCACCAGGCAGGCTATCGCCTGGAAAGCCTGCTCAATGTCCGTCTACACCACGGGGAGGTGGGCCACAACTACGCATCTAATGTGGCGGACCTCGAGTAGCTCGTACTGAATGCCCAAAACGAGTTTGGTATCATTCAAAGAGAAAAAGGAAATGTAAAATAATAAATAATAATAAGTAAAAAAAAACAAAAACATCCAAAGTCCACTGGTTAAGTGCAAGACTAGTGGATGCTACAATCCCGTACCTAGGGAGCCCAACCCCAGGCACCAGCAAATTCCCGTACCCACAGACAGTAATGAGTCCTTGGATGCCAGCAAAAAAAAATTAATCTTACGTCCATATGGAGAAAGCAGTGAATGCCAGCAATCCCGTACCACAGGAGACTCAAATCCTGGATAGCTGCAAAAGAGCTCGCCTCGTGAGGCCAAAATTTCTGCCCCTTTAGGAGCTGTGGAGAAACAGAAAATAAAAACTCCGATCCATGGAAGGAGAAGGTAAGTTCGTATTGTCAGTTAAGTGCAGCCAGTAAAGTCCAATCAGGTAGTCCAGCCGGATGAGTCCTATCGAAAAGTCATTCTAGTTTGAAATTAGTTCTTCTGGGAAAAGAGAAATATCATAGCAAGTGTTCTATCTGAGGTACGTCCTGTCAGGTTAGTAGGTCCATTTTATAATATAACCGTGATAAGTGCGCTGAATACTAAGTGTTTGTTTCAATAGAGTCCAAGAGTGTAATCAAGTATCAGCATACTTTTTTTTTCTCCGCTTCTCTATAGTTTGAAGTTTAGGATACATTTCTAGATAAATGCAAAACGCCTATTGTACAGTTAACAGTCGCGTAAGGTAGTGGTCGGAAGTTTAAGAGTTTGTTGTAGATGGCGTAGGTGTATTTGCCAGCGGTCCTACAGTTGAAGAAGAAGCAGGAGATGGAGCAGCCAACATCTCTTTTCTTTTTGTGAATACTTCTAATGCAAATCTTTGAAATGTCTGAAAGGATTCTTTATTTCCCACGAATATAGCTTCATTTCCCTCGGCAAATGACCAAAGATCAACAATAAGATTTTATTGTTGATCTTTGGTCATTGTAGTTGGAGCAATGATAAATCACACGAGCCCAAGTTTCCTCGGACCCGCAGGAGCAAAGCTGTGAGTTGACAAGGCCGAATTGAAATAATTTTGAATTTAGGGATACGCGACCAGTGATTAAGTATGAAGAGTACAGACTAGCGCTGAACCATTTCTTAACATCTCTTCCTGTGGCAAAGGTAACATCTGAAAGAAAGTTTCGTGTCACATGCCCAGTTTGGCCGGTATCCCATCTGGTTTGCCAGATGTTATCAAATTTTTCCATATTCTGAGTTTTCCTTGCTTCACATCTGCATCTAAATTACAAGTTATGCCAAGAATTTCAGTGGGAATTCTCTTTTATTTGGTAGCAGAGACCTTTGTACACGAGGTGAAGGTCCATTGGAAGCACACCTCCTAAGACCTGCAGTGCAGCAGAGGATACTGTCCTGCAAGCGCGAAGCATGGAAAGGAGCATAGATCTTTGAAGTGTGATTAGTTTACCTTTAAATTTGATGTTTGTTGCCCTGTGAAACCACGCTCCAGAGGCGTACGTGGCCATTGGGACAAACACAGCCTCGTAATATAGGGAAAGAGTTTTTTCTATTTAATTCCCATTCAGTCTTGGTGATTCTGATTAGAGTGCTATTATACTTTTTGATCTTTGAAGTTAGATAGTTGACGTGGCCCACAAAATTTAATCGGTCATCCACAATAACTTCGAGATATTTGAGCTGTGGAACCATTGGGATGGAACGGCCATTAATTTTAATGAGCGGAGGTCTACCGTAATCAAATTTTCCCCTGAAAGTCATCATCTTGGTCTTTGAAGGAGATATACTCAGTTTATTAGTGGCTGCTCAAGCAAGGAGATCAGAGAGGACCATGTTGGCGAACTGTTTCTATAGCCTGTATTTATTTAATTTATTATTTTATTCTACTTTATATACCAGTATCATTTTATTTATAATCATGATTGGTTACAACTCCAAATGATGGGATGTTTTTCGAGATTATTCATTTGTTTTGTTCTGCAGGTAGCTTCATGTATGTCGAAATAGGAACCCTCGGAATTCGAAGGCGGCTACTCAAACAGAGTGGCTGCAAACCCAGTGGCCAAGGAAAGGATGTTTGCACTTTGACCTTTATTTCAACAGTAATAATCAATTCAGTGCCTTTAATGGTGGCACTGAATTGAGTCTGATAGGTGAGTATAGCAATGATCGATTTTCCTGGTTATTTGAGATTTTAGAATATTAATTGACTTATAATCTTTATTACTACTGGCTGGTACGCAGCTTGCAATAATACCTAGTTACGTAAACAGATAACGCTTCTGGATATCCTCTCTGGAGGACATCCGGATAGACTGATCTAAAGCCCTAAGAAGATCTGCATGATCCCTCCAAAAGCCATGGAATATTCTAATTAGATCCAACTTTTAACCCAAATTACACCCGCAGACCACCTGGTACGTATTCCATTAAGTGTCTGAGGAAATACAGGTCGAGACTGACCATTCCACCATCCAGCTTTTGATTTCCAAGTCAAACTGCAGCTGTTGGAGCTCGAAAAGAAAGATGCGACTTTCTTGCCGCATCTTTCTTTTCGAGCATTCTCCATTTGTCTTGCACTCATTGTGTATTTTTGATGGTTGTTTCGATGTACCAGTTATTCCCTTTGTTTTCCATCCATGATTTCCGTCTGTTTAATTATATGTTGAAGCTAATTGCCAAAGGTTAGCAATTTTTTGGACAGTTTGTGCAATTGTTTAGTTCCCTGATTTACCGAATTTCAGTCTCTAGGCTTTGTCCAAAGAAATTCTATTCATCAATGAGCTAATCGTCCCATAAGATGAGGTTGATTCCACCTTCGACTGATTGCAACATCGCTTCGGTACCATTAAATTTAGAGAGGAACAGACTACCGTATCCAGCTCACTCACCTGATCTAACATTATAGGCTTTTTAATTGTGAGAAGACTTTCAAGTTTTCCGTTATCCCTTACTAAAAGCTCTGCACCATCTCGTGGAACACATGACACCTATTATTTAGAGAAGAGATCGGAAAGATGCTTTCAAATCTGGAAAAACGAATTAAACAGTGTCTTGAAATTGAATAGTCTTTGGACATACGCTAAAAGAAAATCCCAAGTGTACTGAGTTTTATATGGAAGTCATTGAATGACTTCTACACATGTCCTTACTTGAATTATACTTGTCCGTTTACTGTATTCTGTTCAAATCCACGTCTATCCTTTTCAAAATGGCAAGTAGCATTTGGTATCGCTGGTGACGGTGGACAAACGTCACCTACAAATAGAATAATTCAATAAATGATTACCGACTACCACATCACTTTCAACGCCACTTAAATCTTTTCTGTTGGCCATGCTAGCACTGACTGAACACTTGTAGCATTCCTGTCCAAACGACTTCCACGTGGCACTCATACACTGCCGACGACAGAGGTAAGGTGTACTCTCTGGCTTGGATTCATTTTCTTCGCTAACCTGTGTTACATTGGCGTATGAATTCCATAACAGCTGCTGACAATGGAAGGTGAGCAGCTCATATAAAATACAAGTCCTTCGGTTCAATGGGTGGTGTTCTTGCACAATGGTTCTTGTTCAATGGTAGTATTCAATCACAAGTAAAATGAGAAAATATTGGGCCCCTTAAAAAAAAATAAGGAATAATTTGTGCGATTATAAATGTGGAAAGCGAAGGTTTCAAAATGTACCGGAGGATTTTAAGAAATCTCGTCTAATCATAGAATTTCGATTTGGCATGCAGACATCGAGAAAACTCGCAGCTGACCACGTTTGGATTATCAAATACGGCCTTCGGCTTAGCCTGATCTTGTCAACAAGCGTCCTTCGACAAACAAAAATATGATAATGAATTTCCTCTACTCTGATATATCACAGGCGAATCCAATAGGGAATACAAGGTCACCGTAATACTGATACTTCATAACCTTGGCCAATTAACAAAAACACCACACCCATGACGTCTGTTGCTGAAACTGTTGCAATGTCCTACGTCATTCCACTCTATTTTCAGGAGAAGTTAATAAAGGGTAAAAAGGACGCTATTGTCAATTCCATTTAACACGTTTCCGTATTTAAACACCTGCTGAAATAGAAAAGATCATTATGGAAATCATATATCACGTTGTAGTTGTTGTAGTTGGGTTCTATATTTAAGGGTATCAGAGATTTTCGCCATTTGCTGCATGTAAATAGAGGAAACCCGAGAGCGATCATCTGAGACCGACCAACACTGCCAAGTTGTGAAACATATACAGTATGTCTTGCATTGCAGAAGCCATCACAGTAGTAAGAGCAAATTACGTAAGAAAGCAAGCTTATATAGCATCAGCCAAAAAAAAAAAAAAAAATACACATTTCACCCATCTGGACGCTCCAAGATTTTGGTTAGTTCTTCTTTGAATTTATTCAACCCATCCACTTCCACGATAACAGATGGAAGCTTGTTCCAACAATCAATCACCCGCTGTCCGAAGACAGACTTCCCACATCTACCCTGCAACCATCCTTCCTCAACTTGATTTTATGCCCCCTCATATGTGCGTAGTCTCAGCAAGTGGAAGAATGCCAAATAAAGCTTACTCAATCCATTCAAATCTTGAAATACCTCAGTCAGATCTCCTCGTAGGTGCCTAGCCTCGATACGCTGGAATTGGAAGAACTGAAGCCTTTCTAGGTTAAGAACGCACCCTTTTGTTCCCTTCACATCTGGTTGACCTCCTCTGGACCCGTTCCAGCAATAGAGCTATATCCTTCTTAATATGAGGCATACAGACATGTATATAGTACTCAAGATGCGTCCTAACCTTGACTTTATATAAAGGGATCATAGTAACTTATCACATTACACAAGACCGTTCCTTCACAAATTCATGCTGTGATTGCAGTACAACTGCATGCCTTTCCAAATGATCCTGCATTATCTCTTTAACCAGAGATTTAATTTTTTTCCGTGGAACAGACGTTAAGCTAAAAGTCTGTAATTGCTTATGACACCGTTCGATTCCCCCTTTATGAACTGGTCCTCTGAATGCAAGCAAGGTTGCCCTCATATTTAAGGCTAAGGACTTGTTTACCTCCTTTACCCTTAATATAATTGGACAGATTTCATCTGCTCCAGGTGCCTTTTTATGTCTATCCTCAACAATTTCTCCTCCACTTTCCTTTCAATTATCACAAAGTCATTTAGCTTCTAGTTAGAATTGGATAAACGTCTGGCATCCCTTCCCTAAAGAATTCCTCATTTGTGAATGTAGACGCAAAATGCCTATTCACTTTGACCAAAATCTCAGCAGGATCATCAACAGTTAATCTATTGGCATCAAGTGTCTGGCCCAGTGTGATTCAACCCCTTCCTTCTACCGTTAATATAAGCAAGAAGTCTTTGCTGCTTTTCTTTGCATTCTTTGCCACACTCGTACTCTTTGTTTTCTCTGGCGCTTATATCACACCAAACTGACTAGGCATTGCACTCGTAATCCGAATCAACTGGATGCACTGCTTTAGATTTAATATTCTTCTTAACCATTGTTTGCGTAATATCAATTTTTCGTCCTTTAAACAAGACTGATGTTTATTACAGACTCACGAGGACTGATCAAAAAGAGAATCGAAAATTAATCCATTTAAACAAGTCATATTATGTACTCATAAGGGCCAGAATTTAATCCTTCAGATTGCACACATTTTCTCCAACATTTCGTTGAACACCTCTCAAATGGATTTTCGATATAACCGAGAGATTTCAAAGTTACCACTTTGAAAAATCCAATGCAAATCCAATTGAAAAGTTTGATGAAGTTCAAATAGTTGTTTTTGACCTTTCAAAGGCTTTTGATCGTGTTTGGCTTAAACGTCCTCTAAATAAGCTTCCATCTTATGGTATTCCATTTGTTTTTTTTTTGGAATTGGTTATCCAGTTTCTCCCTGAACCGCTCACTGTGGGTGATGGTAGTGGCTCTTTGTCTTCTAGTCATCATCAGGCCGCTGTCATCAAGAAAACTATCCTATCCAAAGTTTTCTTGATGACAGCGCATTCGATTACACCTTCGTTTCAGAAACGTGGCCCTGCAGAACAAAGGCTTCAACTTCTCGAATATCCCGGGCCATTTCCTTAAATGCTAATCTCCAGGTAATACCACGGTGGAGAGTTAATTTCAACCATTCTAAAACTTAGTCCTGACTTATATCTTTTAAAAAGGATTCTACTGCTCCTATGCTTATGTTTGATGGTATCTAGACATCTTCAGATTTCTAAACAATATTACTCAGCTCCATTAGGAATTACCCTGACTCCTACTCTCTCTTGGTAGAAGCTCATCACAAATTTTGCTATATCTGAATTTAAAAAAAAAACTGGGTTTTCTCTTTCTCTCTTTGGTTTTCTTTTCTTTCTAAACAGCCACTCACTCTGTTTAGAAAGAAAATTCTGTAGAAGTCTCAACCATGGAACGTTGTTTCCACATTTAGGGCGTTGCCCCCATAACCTTTCTCAGGCTTCTAGGATCCATTGAAAAGAGGGCAGTCAGGTTAATTAAAGACCATCTCTTACAAATTCTCTCCGCTGTCTGGGAGAGTAAATTTTGCCTTTGACTAGTGCTTAGCGTAGTTAGCTCTGGATTAACTTGCTCATTTTGGTGTCTTTTGGCAATCCCCGGTGTACTTTGGTGTCACCATGACTGTGAATATCTGATGAGTTCACTACGTAATTTTGGTGACTGCCTTTGAGGGGATAGTCCTGTTTTTCTATAACTTAAATATTTTACTCTGCAACTGAAAAGTTGTATACCTTTAGCATTGAGGCCTGTGTTGTACATTATGGCTACCTTCTAAGACCTTTTTCTTTATTAAATGTCCAATTGAAATTTGATACCTCCTCTTGTGGAATGTGTTTTCGTTTTGGTACTCTGAAGGGCCACGTCAAGACTTTTGGCGAGAAGTCGTCACTTGCCCAGGAGTTTGGTATTATTGTTTGATATTGGGCTACCTTCGTATGGCTTCATTATTTATTAAAATACCCTATTGCGCTATCATTGGGAAACCATTCACAGTCCTTAATTCCTTAGCCACCCTCTACTAAATTCTGAATTATTCTCTGGACTCTCGAAATGATTTCTTATATTTATAATATAGTTTTATTCCCCCTCCAGTATTAGGTCTGACTCAACACATCCCTCAAAAATCAAAATTATAAAATTGCGTTGAAAGGTGATTGGCTCTTTTAACATGGCTATGTTCCTTCATTTGTTTTATATTGTCATTATAACTGCATGTATTGTATATACTATACTGGTTAAGTGACCTCTGTGGAACTGAAGTTGATCCGTAGTCCGGGCTTCTGCAATTCCCTCTTAATGAGGATTCTGCTTTCGGTGATCCAGACATGATTTCTGCAGTGCTTATCCACTGGACCCCCGAGGAGGACTCTTCTTTCCACTGGGTCCCTGCCGAGGACATCTCCCGTTGCTTTTCCATGGTCCCCCGACAAGGACTTGTACTGTTGTTTGAAGATGATATCGGAACAAACTTTCTTTTTGTTGTCTAGTGACTCATATTTAAAATTCTACGTACAATGTCATTATTGTTAAGGTTTTATTTATTGTACTCAATGTGACGTTTTATTATAGATGAAAATCCACCCTTTTCGCAGGAGCAGTTTCCTCTTTTGCTGCAGTTATTGAAACTTCTCACATATATTCTAAGTTTGTATTTCTTCTGGTTCAGTTTTAATTTAAAGTCTCCACAACAACTTTAACCTACATTATTAATGTACGATGTTCACAAACGAATATCTAAACAAGACATCGCTAAGGATTTCTATTACAAGACTTTTAACGTTCTTGGTTTTCTCTTTTGAACAGTTTACTGATCAAGTTAGTGCTAGGTTTTCAATAGTTGCCGAACTCCAGGACATCCTTCTGTCCAGCTTGGTCCATGGTACCTGAAGACATCTTCCACGTTCTCATGGAGTCAATGTTGCTAGATACATGCAGTTATCAAGGCAACAGGTAGACCAACGCGCTGTCAGGTGGGTGGTCATGATGTTTTGACTCATGAGTGTAAAATAGGATTTATAGAATAACTTTGAAATTAAACCGAATTCAGAATAAGAACAATGAGGGCAATTTTTCAGGAAAAAATATAGGCGCACAGATTAAACTACGAAAATTTCCCAACGAATACAGACCAGGTAAATGGAAATCCAGGCACGCTCGATCTGGACAGTCGAGCATTTCATTAAATATATCTACAACCTCATTCACCCTGTAATTCTGCGCGTAGCTCAAATTTCTGCGTCCCTCGTGGGTAGCGCAGTTGGTAGAATCACTGTCCTTCCCACACCGGGTGGAAAAGACCTGAGTCCGAGTCCTGTCGCCGACGAGAGGAATTTTTATGGGTCTTTTTCACAACGCGGCAAAGTTAGTGATAAAGATAAATTCCAACAAAGGAATTTATCTTTATCTTTCAGGAAAAAAAAAAAAGAGTTTTTCATCCCGAAAGGTTTCGTTTTTTGATGAAGTTGACTTCATCAAAAAATGAAATTGCTATTTTCTGTTTGGTGGACGAAAAACCCGAATTTCCGGGAGAAAAATTATGCCACCCTCTTCTGAGACCGACTAACGTGGCCACGTTGTGAAAAAGGCCCATTAAAATTCCTCCCTTCATCGACGGGACTCGAACTCAAATATTTTTCACTCGGTGTGGGAAGGATGAAGATTTTACCTAAGATTTACATAAAGGTTGCAAAGATTCATCATGCATGAATGATGCGAGAATGATTTCGTTATAATTATATGAAATCTTTTCGTTCTTCGCTGACAAAAGTTGTGAGCAAATAGGCAATCTAATTAAACATTTGAATGTACTTTTAAAATCATACGATTTGTTTTGTTTATGCTAGTTGGGATTCCACTACGCTTCAGATTTTCCTACAGAATCCTTATTTATTACTTCTTTCGGTTCACCCTTTCTTCCCAAAATCTGCTTATAAGCACCTATTCTTAACCCGTAAATGTTCAGATGTTGTCACACAAACTGATATCCACTCGTTTGTTCCGAATTGCATACCAAACATTAACTTCGATTCATATACCCACCACTAATTCTAGCAACTGTCTCCTCACCAATGTTCAAGTGAAAAACTGCGTCTTCAGTAGCAAGTGGTTATGCTGTGCTTGGAATCCCATCGATTAATGACAGAAGGACTTTGAATGGACCTTTTCATACCATGACCGAGTTAGCCGGTCTCACCATTTGTTTTACAATTTTTTCTTTCGGAAGTCTGGGAATTTTTTTTTCACTAACTTCGAATCGACCAAAGAACACCCACAGTCACAGACACGATATACTGATTCTCACAGCCTTCGTTTCTTTGGAGCTTTCCAGACACACATAAAAATATTGATCCGTCTCTGAAATTACATTCTGTACAGAAAGTTGTGCGAAGGAAACAATGAAGTTAATGAATATCGTGTTCACAGAGTAGAATATGGACAGGCTAGGACTTTCAGTGTGCTACACTCCTACAAAATATTCCTAGAAAACTGGGAATCCTTATATCCTCTAAGCCTTATGTTCCTTATTCCTCTAAGCCTCGGAAACCTTACATCCTATAAACTAACTTTCAGTGATACTTCTCTCACGTATGCTGCTCCAAGACTGAATCCACCGTACTTTTCTTTCTTTAAAACCCAACTGTTCTTTACAAATCTTTCACAACTAAGCACAACAAATCATACGGAACCAGTATCCTGAAATGTAACCCTCCTACTGTCCACACAACTCTTCGACCCATCATCATGGACCAACTCGGTTTAAAAACCAACGTACGAAAAATGAAAAGTAAAACATCCCTCTAATGCATCTTTTCAGATAACATACACAGTGCAACATCTCCCTGCTATGCTCAGTCCAAATATGTGGCCTTAAGGATCGAAAGTGTGCGCCAAACAGGCATGACAGATCAATACACACAAGTCGTTACCTCTCGTGCTGTATCCAGAATGTGAGGAGTATATCTAACAAACTGCACAATCTACAAACCCTGCTCTTCCATGCTCAATTCACCTTCATTTGCCTCTCTGAAATCTGGCTCAGCACCAGCACAAAACAGCTTGACCAACTCATTAGTTCTTCCACTTATAACTGCATCAGCAATGATAGGGAGAACAGAGGTGGTGACGGAGTGTTCCTTTTCTACTCCAACTGCTGTCAACAACTAAGAGTCGCATCGAATATATGTGATAACTTTGAAGCTCTTTGTAGTTCCTTTAAAGTTGACAAGTGTTACACCCAAGTCTGGCTGGTATATACCTTCCCCCATTCCACAATGAAGATTCAAGAATAGAACTCCAACCTTCGATTGCGCATCACCTACAAACGGCCCTTCCCACTGTTTTTGTGGACGACTTTAACACATGTGTTTTTCTAAAGGGCGGCTCCTAGGACGTCGATTCCACTCCTCCTCGTATCTCTGTGGCGTATACTCAATTCTACACTGCTCACATATCCGCAAAAAGGCCAGATTATGTGAAAAGTGTAGGTTCGTGTGTGTTCTGTTGAGTCTGGCCACTTGGCCACCCAGAAGCATCGATCAGCTGGAAAGATGATTCTGGGTACTCCTCCACACCACGGGAAGGTGGGCCAGTCCCAATTGTGCGCGTAGTGTCTCAATTCGAGGCTGTGACCCATCTAATATTCCGAAATTAAAAAATAAATAAAACAACAACAAAATTTCCCCGTTGTGTATACACCGATGTGCCAAAACATTATGACCAGCGAGTCGTTATGCAAATCGAAGCAACTGCAGGTGAACTACGGAGCGTGCGCGAGTCGGGACACGGTAAAAATCACACCCGATACTCAGCCCCGTTAATCAGCGTTACTCTTGTTCTTCAGATGGGAAAAGCAGCGGACATAAGTGAGTTTGACAAAGGCCAAATTGCAATGGCTACACGACTGCTTAGCCGTAGGCCGTTCCGAGTGCCCATTCTGACCACGGTTTACTGCCGACAGAGCCTACAATCGGTATGCCAGCATCGAAGCTGGACCTTCAAGTGATTGGAATCATCCATCTACCGGGCACTCTCACGTCTACCACCTACCTAAACGAACCCCTGACAACCCAGGAGCAGAAGCATCAGTGCCAACAAAGCGATGCCTATCAGACCAAGGGAGAACCATACTTCACTGAAGAGGAACTCACTGCAGCTAAATCACTGATAAAATCAAACAAATGTCTAGGATTGGACTTTCTTGAACTAGAAATGATTAAAAAAGTGGTCGAGATCACCCGCGACCTGCTCTTCAATCTCTATAACAACTGTCTTCAAAGAGGAACCTTCCCGACAGATTGGAAGAAGGCTAACGTAAAATTAATCTTAAAGAACTCTTCCAAACCTCCAAACCTTCCAGACTCATACAGGCCTATCGCACTTCTCTCTGTAATAAGCAAACTACTAGATCTATACTCCCGATTCTTGAAGTATGGTGGCAGAAGCATCCTCTACGAACCAGTTCGGTTTCAGACGTGGGTCCACGGCAGTGGATGCCCTTCAGCACCTACTGGATAAAGTGACCACACGCAACAAAAAATACTTCCTCATGATCTCTGTGGACTTCGCCGGGGCGTTCGACTCCCTTTGGTGGCCAAGCGTCCTGGCGAGGTTCAGGTCCGGTAGTGTTTCGGTAAACCTCTACAACGTCATCTACAATGTCATTGGATGACATTGTAGAAAGGCTTTGGTGAGGTAAGGAGACGTAGAGGCTGTCTCCTCCCCCAACACAAGAGTAAAGGAGTGAAAGTGAGCCAGGCAAGGGCACACGGCTCATATCGCCAAGCAGCGTTTAGCGAGCTGAAGAAGTCATCATTGGATGGTGTCCAGTTCAGGATTTTAGGACAGTTCTTTTGTTGATATTCCATCCAGGGTTCATGTGAAGTCTTTCATCGGATGGTGTTCCGTCCAGGACTGATAGTCTTTTCTGGGATTGAAATGCCTTCCTTCATGGGATGATGTCTCTACAGGATTTATGTACGTAAATGGGGTTGACTCCTGTCCATGGTGTAGGCAGCGGGAGGCTTGCTGTTCGCTGGTGGTTTGCCAGAGTCCAGTGGTTCAGTCACTGATGCAGGATGCACAGGAATAGTTAGATTTTACAATATAACTATTCCTGACGTATCCTTTCTTATTAAATTTCTCACTTTGGGAACGACGATCTGTTATCTTTATATACAATTTACTTGAAAGATTTTATTTCTTACACAACGACAGTTGGCAGAAGAAAAATGATGACAGCAAAATTATAAACATGAAACATGTAAGTCTAAATTTTAATTATCGGACCACATGGAACATTAATGCCCACAAAAACAGATCTCTTATGGTGCAACACGGTCCCGAACATAGAGTCTTAAGAGGCATCATTTCGTCTGTATCTCATATTGTGTTCGTCCTTCACAACTAGTTGCCATGGTATTGCACTATTTCGAATAAATAAAGCTTCACTATATAGGGAGAAGACTCTTCTCACTTATTCTCGGTGGACACCACAACCACCCAGAAGGCAACGTTTTAAAGTTTGTTTGTATATGTGTGGGATAATAACTCTACTATCCACTTGTTTCTATTAAACTTCGAAAAGCAAAAAGGAAGAGGAAAAGTAATAGTAGGAGTGGAAGAAGAAAAGAAAAGGTGTAGAAGAATGAAACGGACAGTAACTGAAAAACTCCTCGAATAGGCAACTCATCCCCAGAAAAGAAGACGTTTGTTACCTATTCTCGGAAACTCCGGGAATATCAGATTCCCCTGGTGACCGTTTCAAGCCTTGTTGGCCTTTCATCGGTGGATGGGCAGCTACACTGGTATTGCAAACATGACGACCCAGTTGTGAAGATAACTCATGCTATTTTGTATATCAGCATCCACATGCCCATGTTTATTCACTAACTCTGTCGAAGATGAATATTTGTTCATCTCTCGGATGGAATCAAGGAAAAATAACACCAATATAAGAATAAATATTGTAAAATAGATGTTTGCCCTCTGAGCTACTGTTTGCCGAATTCCACAGTTGAAGAGCCTTTGCCACGTCTTAGGTGAAATAAAAGGAACAACAAGTAGAATAACAAAAATAATCTCAGCATACACGAAGTCAGCACTAAAGATCATTGAATTGTCATTTTTGAGTGATATGAAGCCACTGCATCAGCTTATTCTTCAGCTACGTCCCTTTAAACCATATCTAGCAAGATAACACTGATGAATGACGCCCTACAATCAGCAAAGTGAAAAACGCCACTATCTTAAGGTATCGTAGCATATTCATTCCTTACAGCAGAATTATAAAATTTCATTTATAAACTGCCATTGGCAGTTTATAATAATCATCGTTCATAATGCTCATCATCGTTCAGATCAACAACGTGAACGACGCATAAGTAGTGATTAGTGGCAAGATTCCTGCCAACCATTAGCTCAGAGGACAAACATCTACTCATAGTAGATGTACATTGGGAAGATGATCACACGATATGTGAGATGCCAAAAGGTTTGTGTAGTAATATTTAAAATTTCTAAATACAAGGCCTAATATTTTAAGAGTAAGAGTTTTATAATATCGGTGTCGATACATCATAGATAACTCTTAAGAAAAAATTGTGTGGAAGACATCATTTCCTCTGGATCTCATATTGTGCTCAATGATAGGCCAATTGCTTTAAAATGGTGTCGTTTCACTTCCACAAGATGACCGCTTGTCGGGATAAAGGGAAACCACCCTTGTAGATCCCTAACAGGGTGGTTACCACAGAAGGTTGACCAGAGCCTATTGTTTATTACTTAAACTCATTTAAACAAACATTGATGTCCCAATTTGGATCCATCAGAAATCGTATTCACGTCTTCAACATAAAACGAATGTTTGTGTTCTCTTCAGACAGGAAATGTCCTCCCTCCCCCAAATGGATTGGTAACTCCCAAAAGAAAGGTTCGGTACTTCTCTTTTCAAGCGGAAACGGTCAGCTGCATTAACTGCAGTTGGTGGCATGGGATTTGTGAAGATGATATTCAAAAATAAACAAGAAAATTTTAATGAGTAAACGCCTTGTGTTTTCCAAACATTTTCTACTTTGCCAACTGCAATTATTCTTGTGAAAATGTAAATTCGTATTCTGTTTAAATGAAAATAATCTTTTGTGTGGTTCTTCTTTCTGGAAAAAGTGTAAACAAGCACTTTGATTACACTTGAGAAGTGCATTTCCACTCAGCAATGAGAATAGGACAGAAATCTTGGAATGTTCTTTCTTACAACTCGTTTTGGCAGTAGTCTAGTTTAAACAAGTTTAGTAATTTTGTGAGTTAGTATTTCGGAAGAGAAGAAGGTTACAAGTGTTGGTGGATGTTTTGTTGATTGTTGCCACTTCATGTAGTCTGATGCTTTTAAGTTTTTCTTCTACTCTTATTAGTGTTAATATTGCTGTTGATTATTGTGTTTTGGTTTTTTTAGGACCTCCTGGGTTAGGCCCCTTGGCGGTGGGGAAAATGATTAGAGGTAGTGCAATACATGGGCAGCTCGTTGTGAAGGATGATTAAATATGGTGTATTTACATCGATATTATATAGTAATGGTTATTATGCTCAATTTTACTTGTACATAGTATAAAAATTTATTTATTTACCACACAGTTGGTATGTCACTCGTGGGTTCTGCTACTCATATGCAACACTTTGCATTGATCAATGTGAAACTTCAGTTTTCACTCCTTAGTCCATCTGACTAACGTTAATAGATCCTGTTAAAAACAGTATGGTTGTTTTCTTAAATTTCCAGTATTTCTTAAAAACAGTATTGCAAGATTAAAACTAACGTAGGGTTTATGGCATTGGCATTCTTTCTACAAATAGTAAGAAATAAAAATTAAACATTCTTCTGCCTCACGATTAATGGATAATATTCCAAGGCTCTAGGAGGAGCAGAATCAGTTCTAAGATATTCGTCGAATCATACTGTTATAAGGTCTTATAAGCATGTCCATTAAGATTGCATTACTTCTTTCAATATAAGTCAACAATAACAAGTGTGTTTTTTGTGCGGGTAGAATTAAAAATAAAATGCTTATCATTAGAAATTGAACGCTGTTCATGTTTTCAAATATATAATTTGAGATTTCAGACGGTTGTAAGCGGTTAATTGATTTCTTCATTACTTTTGAAAGAGTAGAAGTAATTGCAATGGGACGATAATTGGATGGGAGCGATTTGTCACCCTTTTTAGGAACTGGTTGGACATGAGCAAATTTCCAAGCAGAAGGAAAAACACCTTTGGAATAAGAAAGTGAAAAAAGGCGGCAAAGAATAGGAGTAAGTTCAGAAGCACAGGTTTTGAGAACAAGTGGAGAAATACCATAGAGGATGTGGAGCTTTCTTAGCATCGAGATTCGTCAAAATCCATCTCACATCCTTTTGAAGGAAGACCAGAGGAGGCATTAAATGGAGCGTCTTGGGAATGGTGGGAGGTGTTTTACCAAGATCATTAATACATGAGTTACATGAGTTTGAAGAAAAATGGGATGCTAGCAGGTCAGCTTTATCCTCAACTGAAGTGACAACAGAACCATGTGGTTTGGACAGAGGTGGGAGCAGAGATGGGCAAAAGTTGCGACCAATAGCTTTGGCAAGAGATCAGAATGCTCGGCTACCATTAGGGCAAGAAGCAAGTTTTCTACTCTTAGCCTGTTCAAACTCTAGTTTGGACTGATTAATAACTGCTTTACAATTGTTGCGAGCTTTGGTGTAGGCAGAAAATGAAACTGAAGAATTAGAAACAAGCCAATTACGATATGCAGCATTCTTCTCTTGAACAGCCTTAGCACATTTATTGGAAAACCAAGGTTTAGATAAAGGACGAGATTTTAAAGTGGAATGTGGGATAAAGGATTCCATTCCTGCAAGAATAATTTCATTGACAAGATCTGAGCAAACGTTCACATCAGAAGTTTTGAAACAGTAATCCTACCAAGAAAAAGAAGAAAAGATATATCACAGGTCATCCGATTTTGCATTCTTGTAATGCCAAACAACACGAAGTTGGGAATAGCCATGAGATAAAGGCTCCATTGGAGAAGAGATAATCACCAAGTTGTGATCTGAAGTGGCTAAAGCACTTGTCACTTCGACCGTGTACTTAGAAGGGTTGTTTGTGAGAAAAAGATCAAGCGTATTGGCTGTATGATTAGGATTGTCCGGTATTCTTGTAGGTAAATGAACAATCTGCGCAAGGTCATAAGTAATTGCAAAAGCCTAGGCATCTCGAGCTGCTGGGTCGGTGTGACTAGAAAACGGAAGCCAGCTGGAGTTGTGAACATTAAAATCACCAAGGAAAATTACCTCACTGTTAAGAAAGTTGGACTGGAGAAAGGCAAGTTGCAAAGAGAGGAAGTCAAAGAGCTCCAAGTGATTAGTGGAGTTGGGAGAACTGTAAGAGGCAACAGATGAATTTGACACAATGAGGAAGAGAGATTTTAAGACACAGAAGATCGAAAAGAGGAAATTCCAAATTGCCAAGTCTCTGACAGGGAATATCGGAACGGACATATGCACAAGTACCACCTTTGAGGCGAAAGGAATCATACAGCGAATAATTTGGGCATCTGAGATGAGCAGTAGTTGAATCAACCGATAACTGAGATTCTGTCAGAAAAAGTACATGGGGTTTGGCAGACTGCAAGTGCAAATGGACATCGTTGAGATTAGAATTGAGACCACGTATATTTGTGAAGTGAATTAGGAAGTCCGTGGGAGGTTTAGATCTTTTCGCAGATAACCTTAATCTATTAGTTTGACAATTCGTTGTATTCAATAGTAAGAAAAAGTGTGGGGGGGGGGGAGACATGCCGTATGAAGTAATGACATTTTTCGATATGGCGTGCACATGGTAAGAATATACCCAGATCCTTGACATAACGTGGCCTCGACAATTCTCCCCGCATACGCACTACTCGGACTCCCTCCAGTCACTATCTGGCAGAGTAGAGGTAGCAAGATTATACACTAGCTGATCCGGAAGCCTCCTCCTAGAGAGTTAGTTACCAATAGGTTCGGTCCGGTATACTAACTAGCTGTACCCTCGAAATGTAAGGGAGTATGGATTTCGCCACGATGTTCATCCTAACCTCAAAAGTCATCAATCATACTGCATGATGGAAGAGATGGGGAAGGATTGATCGGAACTTAGCTCTGCAGACTAAACATGGGTTCCACCACTTCAAGCCTCCAATAAGCAAAGTGGTGGTATTGCACCACCTGTTGATGAGAGTCATCTACCACCTAGTATTGCCTGGTAACATAGAGGAGCGGTTTTCCTCCATGTGGTGTGGACGCCACACCTCGACCCCTGCTTACGTTGGTTCACACCTGGGTGGTCACCTACCGTGTGCTTGTGCATGGAGGTTATAAGAAATCTTTATTGCAATAATAATGATAATAATAATGATACAATTCGATAGATTGCAATGTTCACGGCCACCAGGTCAGGGGTTAACATTAATAGGGAACATTGATATATAAAACATAGGAAATGCATGGGTTTAACAAAAACAAAATAAATTTCATTCAGAAGAAGGGAAATAAATGAGGTTTTATTTTCAACCAATCAGAAATCGTTTGCAGGTACAGTTGAATGAACAATTACGTTTTCGACACACACACACACACACACACACGCACCCTTTTATTTATGCTGTTAATATGTAAGTAAACTTATTTACATTCAATCAACTGAAATCTTAGAGAGAATAATAACTTTTTAAGAGTTTAATTTTAAATCTTACCTTGGAATAGATTTCACACATCAAGTATATACAGAGGTTACAAAAAACAGTGCAGAAAAACAAGACAAGACTTCAAGCGCGCACGCGCACACACACACGACTTTAATTTTTCAGCTTTTCAAGAACAGATGGAACTTTGGAAGGAAAAAAAACTCGAAGAATGCGAATTTAATTTTCATGTCTCAGCAACAGTTGGAAACAACAAAGGAATTTATCTTTCAAGAAAAAAAAAGAGTTTTTCAGACCGAAAGGTTTCGTTTTTTGATGAAGTTGACTTCATCAAAAAATGAAATTGCTATTTTCTGTTTGGTGGACGAAAAACCCGAATTTACGGGAGAAAAATTATGCCACCCTCTTCTGAGACCGACTAACGTGGCCACGTTGTGAAAAAGGCCCATAAAAATTCCTCCCTTCATCGACGGGACTCGAACTCAGATATTTTTCACTCGGTGTGGGAAGGATGAAGATTTTACCTAAGATTTACATAAAGGTTGCAAAGATTCATCATGCATGAATGATGCGAGAATGATTTCGTTATAATTATATGAAATCTTTTCGTTCTTCGCTGACAAAAGTTGTGAGCAAATAGGAAATCTAATTAAACATTTGGATGTGCTTCTAAAATCATATGATTTGTTTTGTTTATGCTAGTTGGGATTCCACTACGCTTCAGATTTTCCTACAGAATACTTATTTATTACTTCTTTCTGTTCACCCTTTCTTCCCAAAATCTGCTTATAAGCACCTATTCTTAACCTGTAAATGTTCAGATGTTGTCATACAAACTGATATCCACTCCTTTGTTCCGAATTGCATCCCAAACATTAAAGTCGATTCGTATACCCACTAATTCTAGCAAAATTGGTGTCTCCTCACCAATGTTCAAGTGAAAAACTGCCTCTTCTGTGGCAAGTGGTTATGCTGTGCTTGGAATCCCATCGATGAATGAGAGAAGGACTTTGTATGGACCTTTTCATACCATGGCCGAGTTAGCCGGTCTCACCATTTGTTTTACAATTTTTTCTTCCGGAAGTCTGGGAATTCTTTTTTCACTAACTTCGAATCGACCAAAGAACACCCACAGTTACAGATAGGATATACTGATTCTCACAGCCTTCGTTTCTTAGGAGATTTCCAGACACACATAAAAATATTGATCCGTCTC
The DNA here is from genome assembly GCF_048544385.1 of Mastigoproctus giganteus. Taxonomy (NCBI): domain Eukaryota; kingdom Metazoa; phylum Arthropoda; class Arachnida; order Uropygi; family Thelyphonidae; genus Mastigoproctus; species Mastigoproctus giganteus. The sequence continues at coordinate 233,789,185 of NC_143578.1, read as the reverse complement.
TGAAATGACATTCTGTTCAGAAAGTTGTGCGAAGGAAACAATGAAGTTAATGAATATCGTGTTCACACCGTAGAATATGGACAGGGTAGGACTTCCAGTGTGCTATACTCCTACAAAATATTCCTGGAAAACTTGGAATCCTTATATCCTCTAAGCCTTATGTTCCTTTTATCTTCTAAGCCTCAAATTACTTATTCCTCTAAGCCTCGGAAACCTTACATCCTATAAAATAACTTTCAGTGATACTTCTCTCAAGTATCCTACTCCAAGACTGAATCCAGCGTACTTTCCTTTCTTTAAAACCCAACTGCTCATTACAAATCTTTCCCAACTAAGCACAACAAATCATACGGAACCAGTATCCTAAAATGTAACCCTCCTACTGTCCACACAACTCTTCGACACATCATCATGTACCAACTCGGTTAAAAAACCAACGTAACAAAAAATGAAAAGTAAAACATTCCTCTTGTGCATCTTTTCAGATAACATTCACAGTGCAACATCTCCCTGCTATACTCAGTCCAAATATGTGGCCTTAAGGATCGAAAGTGTGCGCCAAACAGGCATGACAGATCAATACACACAAGTCGTTACCTCTCCTGCTGTATCCAGAATGTGAGGAGTATATCTAACAAACTCCACAATCTACAAACCCTGCTCTTCCATGCTCAATCCACCTTCATTTGCCTCTCTGAGATCTGGCTGAGCAGCAGCACAAAACAGCTTGACCTACTCATTAGTTCTTCCACTTATAACTGCATCAGCAATGATAGGGAGAACAGAGGTGGTGGCCGAGTGTTCCTTTTCTACTCCAACTGCTGTCAACAACTAAGAGTCGCATCGAATATATATTATAATTTCGAAGCTCTTTGTAGTTCCTTTAAAGTTGACAAGTGTTACACCCAAGTCTGGTTGATATATGTCTTCCTCCATTCCACAATGAAGATTCAAGAATAGAACTCCAACCTTCGATTGCGCATCACCTACAAACTGCCCTTCCTACTGTTTCTGTGGGCGACTTTAACACATGTGTTTGTGTAAGGGGCGGTTCCTAGGACGTCAATTCCACTTCTCCTCGTATCTCTGTGGCGTATAGTAGCAGTAGTAGTAGTAGTAGTAGTAGTAGTAGTATTGGCATGTGATGCAAGAAAGCAAGTGTGTGAGCTTATGCAGCATCAGCCAAAAAAAAAAAAAAAAAAAAATCACACCATTCCCTCCAAATGCCTGTCCAGTTCCTCCTTAAATTTATTTAACCTATCAACTTCCACAACGACAGATGGAAGTTTGTTCCAGCAATTAACCACCCGCTGACTAAAGGCAAATTTCTGCACATCTATTCTGCATCTGTCTTTTCTTAATTTTAATTTATGCCCCCTTAGGTTCGTAATCTGAACAAGTGGAAGGATCCCATCAGAATTCAGCGTGCTCAACCCATTCAAGGCCTTATACACCTCAATCAGATCACTGCGCAGGTGCCTAGTCTCCAGCCACTGCAATTTGCAGAACTTAAGAGTCACTTGGTAAGATCCCTTCATTCCCCTCATCAATCTTGTTGCCCTTCTCTGTACACGCTCAAGGAAATCTACATCCTTCAGACCTGTACGCAGTACTCAAGGCGTGGCCTGACCATTACCTTATACAGAGGGATAATCACCTCCTTTTCTCTGCTAGCAAAATTCCTACATATCATTGACAAAACCCCATGACCCGCCCTGGCAGCCTGTCTGCATTGCTCACAGAACTTCATATCTGACTGCACAATTACGCCCAGGTCTTTTTCATTTTCTACCACCTTAAGTGTAGTACCACACAGTTGGTACGTTTCTCTGGGGTTGCTTCTACCCATATGCAGTACTTTGCATTTGTCAAGGTTAAACTTCAGTTGCCACTTCTTAGCCCAACTGCCCAAATTATCTAGATATTGTTGCAGTAGCACACTGCCATTACTGTCCTTAACAACCCTGCCAACCTTTGTATCATCTGCAAACTTCGACATTATGCCTGATATACCTTCATCAATATCATTGATAAATATACAAAACAACAGTGGGCCCAACACCGAACCCTGTGGGACTCCACTAATAACATTATTCCATGAAGAGCAGCACCCATTGATTACCACCCTCTGTCTTCTCCCACTTAACCATCCTTTTATCCATTGTAGCAACTTACCCTTAATACCATTCTGCTCCAATTTGTACAATAGTCTTCCATGCGCAACAGTGTCAAAAGCTTTCCTGAAATCCAAATATATGATATCAAAATTATTTTTTGCATCCAGTTCCTTTATAACCATATCATAATATCCTATCAAATTTGTGGGACAAGACTTTCCCTTAACAAACCCATGCTGTGTCTGAATTATTGCTGCAGTCTTGTCTAGATGATCCTGCAGTGCTTCTTTAACCAGTGACTCCATTATTTTACCCGGAACAGAAGTTAAACTAATTGGTCTGTAATTACTCGTGTCACCCTTCGAGCCCCCTTTGTGAATTGGGGATACATTTGCACATCTCCAGTCCGTGGGAACCTCCCCTGAGTCCAAGGACGCTCTCATAATTATGGCCAAGGGTTTGCTTAGTTGCTTTGCCGCCTCCATTAATACAAAGGGTACTAGGAAAGTTTTGCAATATGACGCAACAACGAATCACAGGAAGCTGCTTGTTGCTGCATGTTGAGACATGTTAATACGTGCATAGTAGCCGCTGCGCCAAGTCGATGGGCTCAGTTATTCATTAGTAGTGAGAGTGTAAAGTGCTTGCGATGGCATCGTGGTCACGAAATGAGATAAGGTCAGTTTTGCGGTATAATTTCGTGCGTGGTTTAACCATAGACCAGTGCTTAGAAGAAATGACTCTTGCACTAGATGATGATTGTCCACATCGTACAACGATATTCAGGTGGTATAGAGAATTCCAAAGGGGAAATTTCACTCTGGAGGATTCTGAGAGGCCGGGAAGGCCACGAACGTCAGTTACGGAGGAAAACGTTACTGCTGTGAGGAAAGTGCTTGACGAAAACAGGCGAGTGACCTACCAACAGATAGAGGATACTTTGGGCCTAAATGCACCAGCAATTCGTTCGATTCTGCAAGATCATTTGCACGTGAAGAAACTTTGTTCTCTCTGGGTGCCGCATCAACTGACTGAAGAGCAGATGACACGACGTGTGACTTGGTGCCGGGAGATGTTAAAAAAGTTTGATAAGGGACAATCTCGGTATGTGAACAACATCGTGACAGGTGACGAGACTTGGCTGTACTATTACGATCTGCCGACCAAGGCTCAAAACAAAGTTTGGGTCTTTGATGATGACGACACACCCGTAATTGTCAGAAAATCCCGATCTGTAAAGAAGAAAATGATAGCTGTATTTTTCAAATCGAGTGGAATTGTGGAACGTGTCGTTTTGGACACGCAGAAGACAGTCACAGCTAAGTGGTATACTGAACAATGCCTGCCTAAAGTCATTGGATCTATGAAGAACCTGCGGCCAAAGTCAAGAATGGACACCTGGTACCTCCATCACGATAATGCTCCAGGTCACCGCGCCAAAGCCTGCACCGAATATTTGACCACGACAGGACTGAAACTTCTCGAGCACCCTCCCTACAGTCCAGACCTTGCTCCCTGCGACTTTGCACTGTTCCCGCATTGAAAATGAAGCTAAAAGGGAGGCGGTTTTCCAGTGATGAGGACCTTCTACGGGCTTGGGACAACGATTGTGCTTTACTCCCTAGTGAAACTTGGCAGAACTGGTTTAAAGATTGGTTTCGGAGGATGGAGAGGTGTATTGAATGTAGAGGAAATTACTTTGAAAAAATTAAATAAACAAAGCTGTATTGCAAAACTTTCCTAGTACCCTTTGTATAACTGGAGAGATCCCATCCACCCCAGGTGCTTTTCTTACGTTTAACTTCAACAATTTCTCTTCCACTTTGCTCTCAGTTATTACAAAATCATTAAGTATCGTGCTACAATTTGATAACCTTCTTTCATTTTCAAACCTTAGAAATTCTTCACATGTGAATGTGGATGAAAAATACTCATTCAGTTTGTTTGCTATCTGAGCAGGATCATCAACAGTCGAACCATCGATGTCAAGTGGACCAATCAGATTCATCCCCTTCCTTTTAGACTTTATATAAGTAAAGAAATCCTTGCTGTTTTTCTTAGCATCTTTTGCTAAGGATTTCTCGTATACTCAATTCTACACTGCTCACATATCTGCAAACGGGCCAGATTATGTGAAAAGTGTAGGTTCGTGTGTGTTCTGTTGAGTCTGGCCACTTGGCCACCCAGAAGCATCGATCAGCTGGAAAGATGATTCTGGGTACTCCTCCACACCACGGGAAGGTGGGCTAGTCCCAATTGTGCTCGTAGTGTCTCAATTCGAGGCTGTGACCCATCTAATATTCCGAAATTAAAAAATAAATAAAACAACAACAAAGTTCCTCGTTCTGTATACACCGACGTGCCAAAACATTATGACCAGCGACTCGTTATGCAAATCGAAGCAACTGCAGGTGAACCACGGAGCGTGCGCGAGTCGGGACACGGTATAAAAAACACCGAATACTCAGCCCCGTTAATGAGCGTTACTCTTGTTCTTCAGATGGGAAAGGCAGCGGACATAAGCGATTTTGACAAAGGCCAAATTGTAATGGCCACACGACTGCGTAGCCGTAGGCCGTTCCGAGTGCCCATGCTGACCACGGTTTACTGGCGACAGAGCCTACAATCGGCATGCCAGCATCGAATCTGGACCTTGAATTGATTGGAGTCATCCATCTGCCGGGCACTCTCACGTCTACCACCTACCTAAACGGACCCCTGACAACCCAGGAGCAGAAACATCAGTGCCAACAAAGCGATATCTATCAGACCAAGGAAGGAGAACCATACTATACTGAAGAGGAACTCACTGCAGCCGCCTCACTGATAAAATCAAACAAATGCCCAGGACTGGACCTGCGTGAACTAGAAGTGATTAAAAAAGTGGTCGAGATCACCCCTGACCTGCTCCTCAATCTCTATAACATCTGCCTTCAAAGAGGAATCTTCTCGACAGATTGGAAGAAGGCTAACGTAAAATTAATCTTAAACAACTCTTCCAATCCTCCACACTTTCCAGACTCATACAGGCCTATCGCACTTCTCACTGTAATAAGCAAACTACTAGAATCCCTTCTGTACTCCCGATTGTTGAAGTATTATGACAGAAGCATCCTCCACGAACCAGTTTGGTGTCAGACGTGGTTCCTCGGCAGTGGATTCGCTTCAAACACCTACTCGATAAATTGACCAAACGCAACAAAAAATACTTCCTCATAATCTCTGTGGACTTCGCCGGGACGTTCGACTCTCTTTGGTGGCCAAGCGTCCTGGCGAGGTTCAGGTCCGCTAGTGTTCCGGTAAACCTCTCCAATATCATCTACAATGTCATTGGATGACATTGTAGAGGGGCGTTGGCGAGGTAAGGAGACGTAGATGCCGTGTCCTCCCCACAACACAAGGGTGAATGACTGAAAGTGAGCCAGGCAAGGGCACCCGGCTCAGTTGCCCAGCAGCGTTTAGCGAGCTGAAGAAGTCATCATTGAATGGTGTCCCGTTCAGGATTTTAGGACAGTAGTTCTTTGGTTGATGTCCCGTCCACGATTGATGTCCCATGCAAGGTTCATGTGAAGTCTTTCATGGGATGGTGTTCCGTCCGGGATTGATAGTCTTGTCTGGGATTGGTATGTCTTCCTTCATGGGATGATGTCTCTACAGGATTTATGTAAGTATATGGGGTTGACTCCTGTCCATGGTGTAGGCAGGGGGAGGCTTGCTGTTCGCTGGTGGTTTGTCAGAGTCCAGTGGTTCAGTCACTGATGCAGGATGCACAGGAATAATTATATTTTACAATATAACTATTCCTGACGTATCCTTTCTTATTAAATTTCTCGCTTTGGGAACGACGATCTGTTATCTTTATATATAATTTTCTTGTAAGATTTTATATCTTACACAACAACAGTTGGCAGAAGAAAATTATGACAGCAATATTATTAACACGGATCATGTAAGTGTGAATTTTAATGATCCAACCACATGGAACTTTAATGCCCACAAAAACAGATCTTTTATGGTGCAACACGGTCCCGAACATAGAGTCTTAAGAGGCATCCTTTTGTCTATATCTCATATTATGCTCGTCCTTCACAACTAGTCGCCATGATATTGCACTATTTCGAATAAATAACGCTTCACTAATACAGAAAACTATTCTCGGTGGACACCACAACCACCCACAAGGCACCGTTTCAAAGCTTATTTGTATATGTGTGGCATAATAACTGTACCATCCTCTTGTCCCTATTAAACTCCGAAAAGCAAAAAGGTAGAGGGAAAGTAATAGTAGGAGTGGAAGAAGAAAAGAAAAGGTGTAGAAGAATGAAAGGGATAGTAACTGAAAAACTCCTCGAATAGGCAACTCATCCCCAGTAAAGAAGACTTATTTGTTACGTATTCTCGGAAACTCCGGGAATATCAGGTTCCCCTGGTGACCGTTTCAAGGCTTGTTGGCCTTTCATCGGTGGGTAGGAAGGTACCCTAGTATTGCAGACATGACGACCCAGTTGTGAAGATAATCTCATGCTATTTTTATATCAGCATCCACATGCCCATGTTTATTCAACAACTCTGTCAATGATGAATATTTGTTCATCTCTTGGATGAAATCAAGGAAAAATAACACCAATATAAGAATAAATAGTGTAAAATAAATGTTTGCCCTCTGAGCTACTGTTTGCCAAATTCCAGAGTTGAAGAGCCTTTGCCACGTCTTAGGTGAAATAAAAGGAACAACAAGTAGAATAACAAAAATAATCTCAGCATACAGGAAGCCAGCACTAAAGATCATTGAATTGTCATTTTTGAGTGATATGAAGCCACTGCATCAGCTTATTCTTCAGCTACGTCCCTTTAAACCATATCTAGCAAGATAACACTGATGAATGACGCCCTACAATCAGCAAAGTCAAAAACACCACTATCTTAAGGTGTCGTAGTATATTCATACAGAATGCAATAATTTGTTTCCTTACAGCACAATTATAAACTGCAACAAGAAGAAGAAGAAGAAGAACATTTGAGACAGAGGCAGGATTCCTGCCAACCAGACGGTAAACATCTACGCAGAGTAGATGTACATTGTGAAGATGATCACACGATATGTGAGATGCCAAAAGGTTTGTGTAGTAATATTTAAAATTTCTAAATACAAGGCATAATATTTTAAGAGTAAGAGTTTTATAATATCGGTGTGGATACATTATACATAACTCTTAAGAAAAAATTGTGTGGAAGACATCATTTCCTCTGGATCTCGTATTGAGCCTATTGTTTATAACTTAAACTCATTTAAACAAACATTGATGTCGCGAATATACTCTTTTATTGTAGTTGTGACAGCTAAAAGTTGATAATTTTCTCATTAACGTCTTGCCCTAACAACTAAAACGACAAAATTTCAATGTGAAGGAAAAACTAACTGCAGTCACTGAGAAATAGTTTGCGAAAAATGAACACAAACGGACGTGGGAAAAACAAAATAAATTTCATTCAGAAGAAGGGAAATAAATGAGGTTTTATTTTCAACCAATCAGAAATCGTTTGCAGATACAGTCGAATCAACAATTAAAACGTTTCAGACACACACACACACACACTTCTTGTACATTTAAAACTTTTTCTCAGTTTGGATCCATCAGAAATCGTATTCACGTCTTCAACATAAAACGAATGTTTGTGTTCTCTTCAGACAGGAAATGTCCCCCCTCCCCCAAATGGATTGGTAACTCCCAAAAGAAAGGTTCGGTACTTCTCTTTTCAAGCGGAAACGGTCAGCTGCATTAACTGCAGTTGGTGGCATGTACAGACGGGATTTGTGAAGATGATATTCAAAAATAAACAAGAAAATTTTAATGAGTAAACGCCTTGTGTTTTCCAAACATTTTCTACTTTGCCAACTGCAATTATTCTTGTGAAAATGTAAATTCGTATTCTGTTTAAAGGAAAATAATCTTTTGTGTGGTTCTTCTTTCTGGAAAAAGTGTAAACAAGCACTTTGATTACACTTGAGAAGTGCATTTCCACTCAGCAATGAGAGTAGGACAGAAATCTTGGAATGTTCTTTGGAACTCAGTTCGAATCAATAGGGGCTGATTCGATTCTTAAACTCGTTTTGGCAGTAGTCTAATTTAAACAAGTTTAGTAATTTTGTGAGTTAGTATTTCGGAAGAGAAGAAGGTTACAAGTGTTGGTGGATGTTTTGTTGATTGTTGCCACTTCATGTAGTCTGATGCTTTTAAGTTTTTCTTCTCCTCTTAATAGTGTTAATATTGCTGTTGATTATTGTGTTTTGGTTTTTTTTAGGACCTCCTGGGTTAGGCCCCTTGGAGGTGGGGAAGATGATTAGAGGTAGTGCAATACATGGGCAGCTCGTTGTGAAGGATGAGTAAATATGGTGTATTTAAACCGATATTATATAGTAATGGTTATTATGCTCAATTTTACTTGTACATAGTATAAAAATTTATTTATTTACCACACAGTTGGTACGTCACTCGTGGGTTCTGCTACCCATATGCAACACTTTGCATTGATCAATGTGAAACTTCAGTTTTCACTTCTTAGTCCATCTGACTAACGTTAATAGATCCTGTTAAAAACAGTATGGTTGTTTTCTTAAATTTCAAATATTTCTTAAAAACAGTATGGTTGTTTTCTTAAATTTCCAATATTTCTTAAAAACAGTATTGCAAGATTAAAATTAACGTAGGGTTTATGGCATTGGCATTCTTTCTACAAATAGTAAGAATTAAAAATTAAACATTCTTCTGCCTCACGATTAATGGATAATATTCCAAGTGTCTAGGAGGAGCAGAATCAGTTCTAAGATATTCGTCGAATCATATAATAAGGTCTTATAAGCATGTCCATTAAGATTGCATTACTTCTTTCAATATAAGTCAACAATAACAAATGTGGTTTTTTTGTGCGGGTAGAATTAAAAATAAAATACTTATCATTAGAAATTGAACGCTGTTCGTGTTTTCAAATATATAATTTGAGATTTCAAGAGGGTTGTAAGCGGTTAATTGATTTCTTCATTACTTTAGAAAGAGTAGAAGTAATTGCAATGGGACGGTAATTGGATGGGAGGGATTTCTCACCCTTTTTAGGAACTGGCTGGATATGAGCAAATTTCCAAGCAGAAGGAAAAACACCTTTAGAATAAGAGAGTTAAAAAAGACGACAAAGAACAGGAGTAAGTTCAGGAGCACAGATTTTGATAACAAGTGGAGAAATACCATCGGGACCCGGAGCTTTCTTAGCATCAAAATTCGTCAAAATCCTTCTGATATCCTTTTGACGGAAGACCACAGGGGGCATTGAATGGAGCGTCTTGGGAATGGTGGGAGGTGTTTTACCAAGATCATTAATACATGAGTTTGAAGAAAAATGGGATGCTAGAAGGTCAGCTTTATCCTTAACTGAAGTGACAACAGAACCATTTGGTTTGGACAGAGGTGGGAGCAGAGATTGGCAAAAGTTGCGACCAATAGCTTTGGCATGAGACCAGAATGCTCGGCTACCATTAGGGCAAGAAGCATGATTTATACTCTTAGATTTTCTTCTAAAATCTAGTTTCGACTGATTAATAACTGCTTTACAATTGTTGCGAGCTTTGGTGTAGGCAGAAAATGAAACTGAAGAATTAGAAACAAGCCAATTACGATATGCAGCATTCTTCTCTTGAAAAGCTTTAGCGCATTTATTGGAAAAATAAATTTATGAAATAAAATTTATGATTTTTTAAAATCTATTTATTATTAATACGTAATAAACATCGCATTGTGTCAGAAGGATGTTGAGTACGCCACCTGGCGGTGGACACATATATCATACAACCCATTTTGGCCCCTAAAAATTCTAATTTCTAAAAATTCTATACGAAATTAAAATCTTTTATTAAGAGTTAAGTTAAACATAATCAAATTTTAATAATATAATCGATTATATATTACATTTATATTGTAATTATTAATATATCTTCTTATTTGTGAAAATACTTTTATTATTATTGTATTACTATAAATGTACAATTACAGTATACTTTTCCTAATAATCATATATTTCAATTCTAATTACTTTTTTTTTAAGAGAGAGAGATGGTCTATATTACTTTTGTAGGGTAAAGTAAACCAATGACAAAGGATCGACAACACAGTTCTTTTAATTTATTTATTAATTTTTTTTATGAATTTTACAAGGATGGCCACCCTAATAGCTACATACATAATTTTTCTGCAATAATTGTATGTTTGTTGTGGATAGATAAAATCGTTTAACAATCCTGGATAATGGCATCACTGATGATAAAAGGTCCAAGCACTCACTCCCTTTCTCAGATGATATTCCTCACTAAAGAGCAATTTCAAATTAGAAAATAAAATCTCCTGGAAATAATATTTTTTTCTATTATCAAATTAATCTTCGTATTAACTCGTGAAACTCATTTTCATGATGTAATGACACAAATAAGATAGTCTTAAAAAGTAGTGCTATGTCAGGGCAACTCGTTGTGAAGGCATTGATTGTTTTCACGTGAGCATTACTGAAAAAATAATAATACTAATATTAATAATAAAAAATAAAATAATCTACCGAATATTTTATTTTATTAAGCGGAAAAAATTTTCAAAATTAAAAAAAATTGTATATATATATATACAATTTTTTTAAAAAATTTATATATAAATATATATTTTTAATAATAAATATATATTTATTATTGTTTATATGTATTATTTTCCCACATAAAAAGTTCGTGATAAAGAATACACATTGTATTCCTGTATTATAATGGGTTATTATAATTTATTATAATAAATCTTCATTTATTTTTAATAATTATCAGAGTTCATAAAATATTTTAAAATTTAATAGAAAGTATTGGAAAATTTAATTGATAAATATTCTACACCACTATATGTTTTCTATTTTTTCAAGAACAGAATTATGGTTGCAATGGATACTTGCTTTGCCGTCTTCAGCTTTCAAAAGTGTGGGGAAAAAAAATGAAAGAGCGTGATCATAAAATTCTTCATTCAGGATTGTAACAAAAATGTGAAGGATTAGGAGTTTAAAATCAGCTTTCTTTCAGGATGTACAGTTCAGTGGGACAATAAGCATAAAATGGCGTAGGCGCTTCTATTTTCAACGAGTTGCCTCGGTATTGCATTCCTACAAGTACCAAAACAGAAAGGATGTTTTGAATAGTTTTCAAAAATAATGTCTTAGTACTGTTAAAAGTTATTTTCAGTTTTTATTATTAAACGAGCAAACATTTTAACTTGGCATCGTGTTATGTTCTGCTGCTCTTGAAATGTTTCAAATCAATTTTTTTAAGAAATTGCAGAATCGACCCTAATCGATGAACCAGAGAGAAGTACACACGATCAGGACTCATTTATTCCAACTTATAGAGAGAGTATACATTTATTTCAAACAAAAATGTGATCGAAATTAAAAAAGTAGTTATTCAGTGCGTAGAATTTCTTCTTTTCGAAATCTTCTTATTCGAATAAATTACGAAATGATACTTAAAAACAAATTTACATAATTTAAAACTCATAATGTATTCTGAATTACTTGGTGGATTGTTATTGTAATTGCGACCTTTTAAGGATGTTGAAACTCCAAAGGAACTCATCCTTCCAACTTGTCAATGAGCATTTGGTAAGGAGTTTAATGAACAGAATATTAAGCAATTGGAAAACGTCCGTTTAAAAATGTTTCCCATAGATAGAGTAAAACGTTTATAAATTTTGAAATAGTACTTAAAATTCATCTTTAACTTCTGATAATCTCATGCTATTTTGTATGTCAGCATCCACATGCCCATGTTTATTCAACAAATCTGTCAATGATGAATATTTGTTCATCTCTCGGATGGAATCAAGGAAAAATAACACCAATATAAGAATAAATAGTGTAAAATAAATGCTTGCCCTCTGAGCTACTGGTTGACAAATTCCTGAGTTGAAGAGCCTTTGCCACGTCTTAGGTGAAATAAAAGGAACAACAAGTAGTATAACAAAAATAATCTCAGCATACAGGAAGCCAACCACTAAAGATCATTGAATTGTCATTTTTGAGTGATATGAAGCCACTGCATCAGCTTATTCTTCAGCTACGTCCCTTTAAACCATATCTAGCAAGATAACACTGATGAATGACGCCCTACAATCAGCAAAGTCAAAAACACCACTATCTTAAGGTGTCGAAGCATTTATTACAGTACAATTATAACTTTCATTTATTATTATAAATTACCATTGGCTGCTCATCATCGTTCACATTAATATGGATGAAGAAAGATTAGTGGAAGGATTCCTGCCAATCAGTAGCTCAGAGGGGAAACATTGTGAAGATGATCACACGATATGTGAGATGCCAAAAGGTTTGTGTAGTAATATTTAAAATTTCTAAATACAAGGCATAATATTTTAAAAGTAAGAGTTTTATAATATCAGAGTGGATACACCATAGATAACTCTTAAGAAAAAATTGTGTGGAAGACATCATTTCCTCTGGATCTCATATTGTGCTCAATGATAGGCCAATAGCTTTGAAATGGTGTCGTTTCACTTCCACCAGATGACCGCTTGTCCGGATAAAGGGAATGCACTCTTCTAAATCCCTAACAGGGTGGTTACCATAAAGGGAAAGCACTCTTCTAAATCCCTAACAGGGTGGTTACCATAGAAGGTTGACCAGAGCCTATTGTTTATTGCTTAAACTCATTTAAACAAACATTGATGTCTCGAATATTGAAGTTAGGACAGCTAAAACGACAAAATTACAATCTGAAGGAAAAACTAACTGCAGTCACTGAGAAAAAGTTTGCGAAAAATGAACACAAATGGACGTGGGAAAAACAAAATAAATTTCATTCAGAAGAAGGGAAATAAATGAGGTTTTATTTTCAACCAATCAGAAATCGTTTGCAGATACAGTCGAAACAACTATTAAAACGTTTCAGACACACACACACACACTTCTTGTAGTTTTAAAACTTTTTCTCAATTTGGATCCATCAGAAATCGTATTCACGTCTTCAACATAAAACGAATGATTGTGTTCGCTTCAGACAGGAAATGTCCCCCCTCCCCCAAACGGATTGGTAACTCCCAAAAAAAAGGTTCGGTACTGCATTAACTGCAGTTGGTGGCATGTACAGACGGGATTTGTGAAGATGATATTCAAAAATAAACAAGAAAATTTCAATGAGTAAACGCCTTGTGTTTTCCAAACATTTTCTACTTTGCCAACTGCAATTATTCTTGTTAAAATGTAAATTCGTATTCTGTTTAAATGAAAATAATCTTTTGTGTGGTTCTTCTTTCTGGAAAAAGTGTAAACAAGCACTTTGATTACACTTGAGAAGTGCATTTCCACTCAGCAATGAGAGTAGGACAGAAATCTTGGAATGTTCTTTCGAACTCAGTTCGAATCAATAGGGGCTGATTCGATTCTTACAACTCGTTTTGGCAGTAGTCTAATTTAAACAAGTTTAGTAATTTTGTGAGTTAGTATTTCGGAAGAGAAAAGGTTACAAGTGTTGGTGGATGTTTTGTTGATTGTTGCCACTTCATGTAGTCTGATGCTTTTAAGTTTTTCTTCTACTCTTAATAGTGTTAATATTGCTGTTGATTATTGTGTTTTGGTTTTTTTAGGACCTCCTGGGTTAGGCCCCTTGGAGGTGGGGAAGATGATTAGAGGTAGTGCAATACATGGGCAGCTCGTTGTGAAGGATGAGTAAATATGGTGTATTTAAACCGATATTATATAGTAATGGTTATTATGCTCAATTTTACTTGTACATATTAAAAAAATTTATTTATTTACCACACAGTTGGTACGTCAGTCGTGGGTTCTGCTACCCATATGCAACACTTTGCATTCATGAATGTGAAACTTCAGTTTTCACTTCATAGTCCATCTGACTAACGTTAATAGATCCTGTTAAAAACAGTATGATTGTTTTCTTAAATTTCAAATATTTCTTAAAAACAGTATGGTTGTTTTCTTAAATTTCCAGTATTTCTTAAAAACAGTATTGCAAGATTAAAATTAACGTAGGGTTTATGGCATTGGCATTCTTTCTACAAATAGTAAGAATTAAAAATTAAACATTCTTCTGCTTCACGATTAATGGATAATATTCCAAGGCTCTAGGAGGAGCAGAATCAGTTCTAAGATATTCGTCGAATTGTGGGGGGTGGATTTTGAAGAAGATAGATGATATATACTTTATATTTAGTTTTATTCTTTATATTTATTACATATATTTTTTTTGTTCCCTTATAGATGTTTATCCACCTTATTTTAATTTCCCCACTTACACATCTGACTTTACTTTACAGGAGAATTCCAGATTCAAGGGAACTTCTGAATTATTTATAATTCCCCTCGGACAGGCTGAGTGTTCAAGAATGACAAACAACACACGCATTAATATATAACAGAACATTTTATTTACACTTATATACACAATACAAAAATTATCAACTCTCAAGCACATATTATTATTTCTCAAATTTGTCTATGTGTTAAACAATTATATATGGCAATTAAATACAGAGGTTTTAATCTAAACAAGGTTATCCACTTCAATATAACTCAGTCAATATCATTACTTATTTTAGTTTCTTCCTTCTCCACACATGAACAATAATTACTTAAGAGGTTTAGTTCACACTCTTTCTCTTATGTAACTCTTATTCTTACCTTATAAATTGATTTAGGAAAATTCACTCTTAATTTCTAATTTAATTATTGCCCCATATTGTCTTGGGGAATATAAGTTCTTAACCTTCTCTAATCAAGACAGATAATACATTTGACATCAATTTCTGGACTAATGCTGGTCTCAAGGGTTAGCTACATTCATAAGACTAATTCTTTCTCTGTATTTCTCTACCCTTACCTTCCAAAATATATCATACCTTTAAGTTAAACAACAACTAATAACAAATATCAATTTTCTCTCCTTTGCCTTTCTACATATGTCTAATTATACATTAATCAAAATCCAAAACTATCATCTGACTTATCTCTATATTTATGCATATATTTATATTTTTGTATACCCTTCCTTTAACATCTTTCTAAACATTATACTAATCTGATATTAGAGTTCCAACCGTCTTTTATTTGTGAGGGAGAATACTATATATATCTAGTCACTTACTTAATTTTACTTCTCCGTTTTGGGGCCTTCAGCTCCTTGTCTGGGAATGGCTGCATCGTTTACCAACTGCATTCATCTCAGAACTTCAAGTTTCTCCACGGGCTGCAGTCTACGTCTGGACAGGGCATCATTGTGTCTTTTAGGAATTTTATGGGCTCGTCTTCGATACTGCTACTTAATCTTCGGTTCAGCTATTGTGGCGGACTAGGAATTACAGCTTTATCTTCTCATCTCACTTATCTGCGCCTTGCCTTTGTCACTGCCTTCAGATGATCGACTAGGGTTATAATTTTCCATACACAACGCTTATTTGCATGCTGGCCACTTTCACTACCTTCCGATTACGGATTAGGCTTATCTTCTTACCAAGGCTCCTACTTTCAGCTTCACAAGGCTGCTTCTTTCGGTTTACCAAGGTTCCTCCTTTCACTTATATGTACATGGCCACTTTCACTGCCTTCCGATTACGGACTAGGCTATTTCTCTCTACTTACCAAGGCTCCTACTTCCAGCTTCACAAGGCTGCTTCTTTCGGTTTACCAAGGTTCCTCCTTACACTTATTTGCACACTGGCACTGGCCATTTTCATGCCTTCCGATGACGGACTACTCGACTGTTCTCTTCTATTATGAAACTCCACTAACCTTTCCTTAACTTACTGACTGCACTAAACTTATCTAACCCTTCGCTACTCCATCTTACCTTGTCAGATCTTTCCTAACTGGCTGACAGGACAGGACAGGACTTATCTAACCCCACACAACTTATTACTAAATTTTTCCACTAACACTGTCAAAAAACTCACGTCTGTCTTTCCTAACTCATCTCCACAAACCGCCAACAAAAGCCCAACTCTGTGTTCCTTTTAACCCATTTTCACAAAACACTAACAAAACTGAACTCAGTAACTTTTAACTCATTCTTTCGCTAACACCGTCAAAATTCCACTCTATGTTTTTACTAACCCATTTCCACAAACACCGACAAAACAACTGTGTCACTTTCCTAACTCACAAAAACACCTACGAAATCTCAACTGTGTGTGTGTCTCTTGTCTCTCCCCGTTCACTCACTTTTGTCATCTCAATTCGGCAACGCCCCTCATAATTCCTGCACGCCTTTTTTCTGAGTTTACCCAATATTCTCATTTTGTTCAACTTTCATTATTTCCTATTCGTCCTTTAAAATTTCTCAAGCTGTATCTTCAGAGCTCATTTTAATAAATTTCCAAATTTTTCCCAGGCAATCCGCTGCTTTGAAGTTCGCCGTCACCTTCGCCACCCCTCGTTAAACTTAGCAGATTATCTTTACATTGCTCTAACAACTTTGCCATCGCCGACAGTCAGACGCAAATACCTGGCCGATATCTTAGGTGTCACCGGACAAAGGGATGTCCCACAATGTTCAGTCTGCAGCCCTTTTGTTCCTCAGACCCATAGATATTCGCACCTGCTCGCCATTAGTCCTGTCACCATTCCCGTTGTTTTTGTTTATTCTTTGCCACGGTGGGAACTGAAATGTCTCTAAAATATCACGGTGGGAACTGAAATATCTGAAGTATCTCTAATTGCTAATAGTTTACCGCTCCCTTCTCTAATTCAACCTTGTCCAATTTTTAATCCTTGTGAGTGACCCAGAATAATATTTGTGACTGAAAATGTTTACTGTCCTATTTTGCTATTTCCTAACCTTTATTTTAAATAAAGCTCACTCATTTCTAAAATATTAACATGTAAGATTTTACATCTTACAAAATCATACTGTTATAAGGTCTTATAAGCATGTCCATTAAGATTGCATTACTTCTTTCAATATAAGTCAACAATAACAAATGTGGTTTTTTTGTGCGGGTAGAATTAAAAATAAAATACTTATCATTAGAAATTGAACGCTGTTCATGTTTTCAAATATATAATTTGAGATTTCAGAGGGTTGTAAGCGGTTAATTGATTTCTTCCTTACTTTAGAAAGAGTAGAAGTAATTGCAATGGGACGATAATTGGATGGGAGGGATTTGTCACCCTTTTTAGGAACTGGCTGGATATGAGCAAATTTCCAAGCAGAAGGAAAAACACCTTTGTAATAAGAAAGTGAAAAAAGGCGGCAAAGAATAGGAGTAAGTTCAGAAGCACAGGTTTTGAGAACAAAAGGAGAAATACCATCAGGACCTGGAGCTTTCTTAGCATCGAGATTCGTCAAAATCCA
Organism: Mastigoproctus giganteus; assembly: GCF_048544385.1. Taxonomy (NCBI): domain Eukaryota; kingdom Metazoa; phylum Arthropoda; class Arachnida; order Uropygi; family Thelyphonidae; genus Mastigoproctus; species Mastigoproctus giganteus. The sequence goes on along the minus strand of NC_143578.1, from coordinate 233,771,674 downwards.
TCTCACATCCTTTTGAAGGAAGACCACAGGAGGCATTAAATGGAGCGTCTTGGGAATGGTGGGAGGTGTTTTACCAAGATCATTAATACATGAGTTTGAAGAAAAATGGGATGCTAGAAGGTCAGCTTTATCCTTAACTGAAGTGACAACAGAACCATTTGGTTTGGACAGAGGTGGGAGCAGAGATGGGCAAAAGTTGCGACCAATAGCTTTGGCAAGAGACCAGAATGCTCGGCTACCATTAGGGCAAGAAGCATGATTTATACTCTTAGCCTGTTAAAAATCTAGTTTCGACTGATTAATAACTGCTTTACAATTGTTGCGAGCTTTGGGGTAGGCAGAAAATGAAACTGAAGAATTAGAAACAAGCCAATTACGATATGCAGCATTCTTCTCTTGAACAGCTTTAGCGCATTTATTGGAAACCAAGGTTTAGATAAAGGATGAGATTTTAAAGTGGAGTGTCGGATAAAGGATTCCATTCCTACAAGAATAATTTAACTGACACGATCTGAAAAAACGTTGACATTAGAAGTTTTGAAACAGTAATCCGACCAAGGAAAAGAAGAAAATAAGTCTCGCAGGTCATCCGATTTTGCATTCTTGTAATGCCAAACAACACGAGGTTGGAATAGTCATTAGATAAAGGTTCCATTGGAGAAGAGACAATCACCAAGTTATGATCTGAAGTGCCTAAAGCACCTCTCACTTCAACCGTGTACTTAGAAGGGTTGTTTGTGAGAAAACGATCAAGCGTGTTGGCTGTATTATTAGGATTGTTCTGTATTCTTGTAGGTAAATGAACAATCTGTGCTAGGTCATTAGTAATTGCAAAAGCCTCAGCATCTCAACCAGCTGGGTCGGAATCACCAAGGAAAATTACCTCACTGTTAGGAAAGTTTGACTGGAGAAAGTCAAGTTGCAAAGAGAGGAAGTCAAAGAGCTCCAAGTGATTAGTGGAGTTGGGAGAACTGTAAGAGGCAACAGATGAATTTGACGCAATGAGGTAGCGAGATTTTAAGCCAGAGAAGATCAAAGAGAGGAGATTCCAAATTGCCAAGTCTCTGACAGGGAATATCGGAACGGACATATGCACAAGTACCACCTTTGAGGCGAAAGGAATCATAAAGCGAATAATTTTGGCATCTGAGATGAGCAGTAGTTGAATCAACCGATAACTGAGATTCTGTCAGAAAAAGTACATGGAGTTTGGCAGACTGCAAGTGGAAATGGACATCGTTGAAATTAGAATTGAGACCACGTATATTAGTGAAATGAATTAGTAAGTTTTTGGGAGGATCTTTTCGCAGATAACCTTACTCTATTAGTTTGACAATTCGGTGCATTCAGTAGTAAGAAAAAGTGGGGGGGGGGGGACATGCCGTATGAAGTAATGACATTTTTGGATATGGCGTGCACATGGTAAGAATATACCCAGATCCTTGACATAACTTGGCCACGACAATGCTCCACGCATACGCACTACTTGGACTCCCTCCAGTCACTATCTGGCAGAGTAGAGGTAGCAAGATTATACACTAGCTGATCCGGAAGCCTCCTAGAGAGTTAGTTACCAATAGGTTCGGTCCGGTATACTAACTAGCTGTACCCTCGAAATGTAAGGGAGATTGGATTTCGACACGATGTTCATCATAACCTCAAAAGTCATCAATCATACTGCATGATGGAAGAGATGGGGAAGGATTGATCGGAACTTAGCTCTGGAGACTAAACATGGGTTCCACCACTTCAAGCCTCCAATAAGCAAAGTGGTGGTATTGCACCACCTGTTGATGAGAGTCATCTACCACCTAGTATTGTCTGGTAACATAGAGGGGCGGTTTTCCTCCATGTGGTGTGGACGCCACACCTCGACCCCTGCTTACGTTGGTTCACACCTGGGTGGTCACCCACCGTGTGCTTGTGAATGGAGGTTATACCCACGATTACTAACAGTCCCACCATCGTGAAGGTGCAAGCAGAGGATTCGGCTGTCACAGACCATCTGAACCTCGTCGAAATTGGGTTCACTTGACTTGAATATCACCCGAATATTAAAATCTATTAATAATACTCAGTCTGCACTATATCTGATCCACTTTGGCTGATTATACATCGATAAGTCAAGTATTTTTTTGGCGTTAACAGAGCAATGTCCTGATGTATGAGACTTATTAATTTATTGTATTTTCGGGGACCGAGCAAGATTACCATTTATTATATCTTTATATTATTGTTTATCTTTATTTTTTTTCAAAAATTAAAAAAAAAAATTGTATATATATATATATATATATATACATTTTTTTTAAAATTTATATATAAATATATATTTTTAATAATCAATATATATTTATTATTGTTTATATGTATTATTTTCCCACAAAAAGTTCGTGATAAAGAATACACATTGTATTACTGTATTATAATGTGTTATTATAATTTATTATAATAAATCTTCATTTATTATTAATAATTATCAGAGTTCATAAAATATTTTAAAATTTAATAGAAAATTTTGGAAAATTTAATTGATTTATATTCCACACCACTAAATGTTTTGTATTTTTTCAAGAACAGAATTATGGTTGCAATGGATACTTGCTTTGCTGTCTTCAGCTTTCAAAAGTGTGGAAAAAAAAAATGAAAGAGCGTGATCATAAAATTGTTCTTTCAGGATTGTAACAAAAATGTGAAGGATTAGGAGTTTAAAATCAGCTTTCTTTCAGGATGTACAGTTCAGTGGGACAATAAGCATAAAATGGCGTAGGCGCTTCTATTTTCAACGAGTTGCCTCGGTATTGCATTCCTACAAGTACCAAAACAGAAAGGATGTTTTGAATAGTTTTCAAAAATAATGTCTTAGTACTGTTAAAAGTTATTTTCAGTTTTTATTATTAAACGAGCAAACATTTTAACTTGGCATCGTGTTATGTTCTGCTGCTCTTGAAATGTTTCAAATCAATTTTTTAAGAAATTGCAGAATCGACCCTAATCGAGGAACCAGAGAGAAGTCCACACGATCAGGACTCATTTATTCCAACTTATAGAGGGAGTATACATTTATTTCAAACAAAAATGTGATCGAAATTAAAAAAGTAGTTATTCAGTGCGTAGAATTTCTTCTTTTTGAAATCTCCTTATTCGAATAAATTACGAAATGATACTTAAAAACAAATTTACATAATTTAAAACTCATAATGTATTCCTCACTATGTTGAAATTCCAAAGGAACTCATCCTTCCAACTTGTCAATGAGCATTTGATAAGGATTTGGAGATTTCAACCTCGATCCACAGCTCACTGCTCACAAGATGATCCTTGAGCATAAATGGGCCTGTTGTAGTGGAATCTCAAAAGCCCATGTAAAAATTGCACATACGTGTTCTCTGGTAGGCAGGAACACTTACATGGAACTCCAGAAAGCTGCCAGGTTCTTATGGCGGCTCTTTGCTATAAAAAAAAAATTTACGCGTACTTTTATGTAAGAACGAAATGCTTTTGGTTCTTACATAAAACTCGTTGGTCTTTGCTCTTCTGTTGTTTTAGAGACAGGCCCATTTATGTTTCGCTCAAATATATGTCACTACATGTCATGAAAACGTTTTTAAACCCACGAGAGTTGTGACGTAAGAACAGGACTTTGATAAAGAAAAAGAAAAAAGTTAATGGCGAGACGATTCCAAAAAGAATTTTGGAATCGTCTGGCCATTAACTACAACTCGGTTTCATTCCTCAACTTCCTCTTCGTAATTGTCATATGGGCTGACTTCGCATTGTTTAGTTAGAGTCCAGTCCAGCTAGCTGTAAATAATCTATTAATTGGAGGTTTGATCATTAATTTCTTGAATCTGCTTGGGATCTTTTGAAATAATAAAAAAATTTAAATCATCGGCGAAGGAGCAGAAATTTGGATGTGCAGCGAGGGATGGTTCAAGAAGAATTGCAAAGAGAGTGCTCGACATCACCCCATCCTGAGGCACCCCCCTCGTTGCATAAATAGTGTTTTGGTGAGATCCATTTTCTATTATTAACTCTATCCTCTGTAGCAATGACTCCAGAATGCTGACTATTTGGTTTGATGTCTTGAAATATTCTTTTAGGATGTATAAAATGGTAGGAATTGACACAGTATCGTAAGCAGATTTAATATAAAAAAAAAATAATGTCCAGTTGAGCTCTGTCATTCAGGGCCTTTTGTGCTCTGAAGAGAGTATCGAGGAGATTTGAGGTCGTGGACCTGTGGTGTAGGACTGTGTGGAGGTAAGGTGGTCGGTGAGAAAAACAGTGCTGGATAATTACTGGATGTATTAGTTTTTCAAAACCTTTTAATAAAGTACATCCTATGGCAATTGGACGGAAGTCTTTAGCAGTCTTGGGGTTTCCAATTTTAGGGACTGGTTTGACATAATAAGATTTCCAGAGTTCAGGTATGGCGCCTGTATTTAGAATCTTCCGGAAGATGTTAAGGAGGAGATCCACAATGTACACAGAGCACACCTTGACCATAAACAGCGGAAAGCCATCAGGTCCAGTTGTAGCCTTGTTGGGCAGGCCATTTAGCACGTCAGTGAGCTGTTGCTTAGTAACTATTATATCATCCATAGAATTTAGGGCTTTCCCTGTTAGACTAGGCAGGATTGCGATTTCTTTGGTCGCATCTGGATGGACAAAAGATGTGCGCGTTCACTCCTCAAATAGCTTTCCTTCCATGTTAAAATGATTGTTGTATTTCGAGGAAATTCAACGGGACAGTAGTAGTAGTAGCAGTAGTAGTCGTAGAAGTAGTAGGGGTAGTAGTCAACGAAAGAGTTCTGGAAAGAAAACTAAGAAAAAGCGAACAATACACAGAAGGACCAAGAAGAAAGAATCATTGAAATCCTATATCCGAAAGGTATTAAAACAGGTGCACCCCGATTTATCACTGTCCATCCTGGAAACTTCTCCAGCAAACGTATTGCTGGAGAAGTTTCCAGGATGGCCAACAGGGTTAATGTGATATATTTATATATTTCATATATTTTTATTCTGGAATAATTTGGACTTCTAATCTTTCGTCACATTGCCTTTGTAGCTTTCGGCATTTAAGAATGAAAGGTTTTTCTTGTAAAAAACAGAAAAGAGCGCGTCAGAATCAATTTGTAAATTTAGCAACTGATTCTGAAGTGCAGGTCGTGTCTCAAGTTGGCCATTAACAGTTGTTTTGGTCAAGAGGAGAAGAGAAGGCCACATCAAAGTTATTTTTTGCCTCCAGCTCCTTTGTGACCACATCATAGTATGCAATGAAATGTGGGACAGGAAGTTGGATAGGTTTTAAGGGTATCACTAAGTTGCCGATGGTAATCTTTTAAGCCAAAGAGAGCCATCGCATTTCATCCCTCACAGAAGGTGCCGCGTCTGCGACCCTCCCCCATAGCATTAACCCCCAAAATAAAGTCCCTATTAACACCCACAATGCAACGCCATAAAAGTAAAGTTGAAATTATTCGCAAAAGTTCACTGTGACGTCACAACCGATACATTCACTAAACAAAATCTTTTCGATAATTTTTGATGAAGTTGACTTCATCAAAAATTATATTTATAACTGTCTTTTTGTACAGAACTCTAGTAGCATTTGTCCAATTGTAAAACTACATAAGTGCTTGGTGATTTTTATTTCGTTATTGAAAGGTATGGTGAAACCGTTGGTTTTTCTGTACCATTCTTAGTGTATATCGATATTATTCTTTCAGTTATTCGATTCAGCAGAAAATTATAAAGGTTGTTGTAGTAGGGTTTTAGGAGCATCAACGACTAAGACCATATTGCTTCGTGTTATTCTCTGAGGTCTATTTTCTGATTGGTGGACGAAAAACGCGAATTTCCAGGAGAAAGATTATGCCATCCTCTCCTGAGACCGACTAACTCGGCCACGTTGTGGAAAAGGTCCATGAAAATTCCTCACTTCATCGACGGGACTCGAACTCGGATATTTTTCACCCTGTGTGGGAAGGACGAAGATTTTACACAAAGGTTGCAAAAATTCATCATGCATGAATGATGCGAGAATGATTTCGTTATAATTATATGAAATCTTTTCGTTCTTCGCTGACAAAAGTTGTGAGCAAATAGGCAATCTAATTAAACATTTGGATGTGCTTTTAAAATCATACGATTTGTTTTGTTTATGCTAGTTGGAATTCCACTACGCTTCAGATTTTCCTACAATATCCGAATTTATTACTTCTTTCGGTTCACCCTTTCTTCCCAAAATCTGCTTATAAGCACCTATTCTTAACCCGTAAATGTTTAGAATTTGTCATACAAACTGATATCCACTCCTTTGTTCCGAATTGCATCCCAAACATTAAATTCGATTCGTATACCCACTAATTCTAGTAACTGTCACGTCACCAATGTTCACGTGAAAAACTGCCTCTTCAGTAGCAAGTGGTTATGCTGTAGTTCAAATCCTGTCGATGAATGATACAAGGACTTTGTATGGACCTTTTCATACCGTGGCCAAGTTATCCGGTCTCACCATTAGTTTCACGATTATTCATTTTGGAAGCGTAGGCTTTTTTTTTAACTAATATCAAACCAACCAAAGAACACACACAATTACAGACACGATATACTGATTCTCACAGCTTTCGTTTCTTTGGAGCTTTCCAGACACACATTAAAATATTGAATCGTCTCTGAAATGACATTCTGTTCCGAAAGTTGTGCGAAGGAAACAATGAAGTCACTGAATATCGTGTTCACAGAGTAGAATATGGACAGGCCAGGACTTTCAGTGTGCTATACTCCTACAAAATATTCCTAGAAAACTTAGATAAACTTGGAATCCTTATATCCTCTAAGCCTTATATTCCTTATTCCCCTAAGCCTCGGAAATCTTACATCCTATAAACTAACTTTCAGTGATACTTCTTTCAAATATCCTACTCCAAGACTGAATCCAGCGTACTTTCCTTTCTTTAAAACCCAACTGCTCTTTACAAATCTTTCCCAACTAAGCACAACAAATCATACGGAACCAGGATCCTAAAATGTAACCCTTCTACTGTCCACACAACTCTTCGAGCCATGATTAGGGACCAACTCGTGGCCTTAAGGATCGAAAGTGTGCGCCAACCAGGCATGACAGATCAATACACACAAGTCGTTACCTCTCCTGCTGTATCCAGAATGTGAGGAGAATATCTAACAAACTCCACAATCTACATATTACATGCTATCTAATTCAGTTGTATCTCATGTTGTATATGTAAATAAACTTTGTTGTTTTTTAATTAGTGAGTTTGTTATTCTTGAACACTAGGCCATTCCGAAGGGAATTATACATAATTGAGAAGTTCCCTTGAACCTGAAATTCTTCTGTGAATACAAAGTCAGATGTGTAAGTGGAGATATAGGACAAGGGGTCTATATATTTATTAGGGAACAAAACAAGTTGTTAGATCGTTAGATACAAGAATATTAGTAATATTAAATAAATTAAAGTAAAAGGTAAAAGATAAAAGAAACCCCCACAATTGTCGAGCCATAGCGAGGATTTTTTAACCCTCCCAATCTCTGACGAAGTAGCACGGAAACTCGCATTCCTTGAAGAGTATCTACATTCCATTGCTTTACAAATAAATAAAGACAAATCAGCGCAATTTCCTTCCACTAAAAAGAAAATGAAGGACCCCATTCTTGCCATCATTAATAGTTCCGAAATCAGGAAGGTTTCTTATCACAAAGGCCTCGAGTTAACATGGAACCAAAGCCTTACTTTCTTCCCTCCCTTAATGGACACTAGAAGCAATTACTTCTCTGCTGCATGTGCTATTGAGCAAGAGCTCACCCGTTTTGGTAATGCAAGTTTTAATCGTTCAGTATGTCCAGAGATGTATCGTCCCAGTCATTATGTACGCATTAGAAATTTGGTCATCTGTCCCCAGGGGAACTCGGGGAAAATGATGAAATTATACTGATGGTATTGGAGAGGAACATGTATGAAATACATGCTGTCCTCCAATACCATAATTTCTGCAACATCCTTGAAATAGACCCTAGCAAAATATGTTTTGAAAAGAAATATAGAAAACAAATCCTGGCTGAAACCTTATCCGTGGTTCAATTCTGATGCAGCACGAGCGATTCCATGGTTCATTAACTCTACAAACCAGAAACTCCAAGTCAGCGGCTGACGGGGGCCAATTCGGGATGTGCTGTTTTCGTCTTGGATTTTCCAATGGTCACTTTTTAAGATGAAGTTCAAAATGGACCTCAGACTTTTTTTGTACTAATGGCATTGATCAATTCTGTGGCATCACGCTGATCTTGGTATACGTTGATTGTTTACATCCATATGTCCATATACAACCCCGGGGGGCTCACATCTGTGAGTATGGGCATGGCACACCCAGGGTCCTCAGCTGGGCAGCATAAGCTTCAAGCTTCCATGCACCATATGGCTAATAATAATAATAATAATAATAATAATAATGATAACATCATCATGCAAATTTTGAAGAAAATTCATCCGCAGGTGGATGATTTTTTATGGAATATTTATTCCGATCATTAATCGAAAAGTTACATGGCGGTAGACTGCAGCTTCAACTGGAGTTCTTTCTGCACGCGGAAACAATCCTTCTCCAATTCAAAATGTCCACACTACTACTCATATAGGCAATATTTTTGTCTGTCCCTAAAAGCTGTGATGGATTCTTGGCAATAAAAGGAATATTTCTTCATCTCCATTTTAAACTATTCAGGGATCCCCTCTAGATATGGTTCAGCCTTCATCGCCACAATGCATAGTCTGTGAATCCTTCCACTGAGCCACTGACAAGAAAGCGAAATGGTATACAGAGAACTGAGCAGATAACTGGTTTTGGGTATCTCCTACCTTTTTCTTTATGGTTTAACAGAAACAGATCCTCATTGGTTAACGGGATCCATTGGGAACCTGTTTCCATGTCTGGACTGGGCCTTTGCATCCAATGGAGATCTCTTTTGGATGGCATGACTGCAATCTAGAAATCACCACAGTAAACACTACCTCCTAATAAAGTATCCAGACACACATGTGTTTCTTATACGCAAAGCATCAAAGCACACCACTGTTATTAATAAAGATAATCGTATAATTAATGATTTTATTGAAAATTGGACGGAATGATTTTTACATCGCTCAAAGTATAAAAATTTCGGAATGTTCCCAATTCTGTCTTTGGTTCCTCATCACTTCACACCATAGATTTTTTCTCCCCTTAATGCCCTCACATCCGGATGATTTTCTGACGATATTCTCTCAATTGCCAGTCAAGAATCCTGGCAAGCTTTGTAGATGACCCGGATAATAGTCTCCAAGAGTTCGCATACGGCCAATAGGGAGATTCCAAGCCATATTCCAACGTATCCACCCAAGTCACTGAATAAAGAGAGCAACTGAAAAGAAAAGATTCACGTTAAATTTATATCTAAAAAGGCGAATTAACTTTACTGCATTTCAATCATACTATCGTGTTTGGTACACTCACTGGCCACAAGAATTAGAAACCTTTATTAGAGCCACCTTTAGCGGATTACAGTCTTAGGTGTCTGAAGGAGCTAATTCCAGATTTGACCATTCTTCCATCAATTGGATTAGATTCGGAGAATTACTCGGCCAGGGGAATGTTCCTCGAACCATTCAGATGAATTTTTTACAGTGGATAGTTGCGTTATCATCTTGAAGGAATTCATTGCAATCCAGATAAAAATGAAGCATTGCAGGGTGATCCGGTAAGATAGAAAGGTATTCATTGGAGATAACACGGCCTTCTAATGGTATGCGCGGACCCGGTCCGTATCAAGAGAACATAACCTATACCATGGTACACCACCAGCCTCTTGAAAGTTGGAAACGAGATAGGTTGAATGCATGGCTTCATGAGATTCAAGCCAACTGCAAAAGGCTTCTAATTTTTTGTCCAGTGAGAAATAAACAGTAATATAATTCTTGCAAAATAGATTGGTAAAACTCAAGAGATGTCAAACCTTAAAGGAATTAAATATTACTGAAAGTTCTGTCGGGGTTTAACTACAAATACACAGTTCAATACCGTATTTAGAAAGTACAAAGATAGAATTGAAAGTATACCTCATAACTTGACACATGTTGATATACCGTGTGTTCCATGGTACTATAATAGATTCTGATCCTCGCCACATTCTCTCTGAAACGAAAGAACATTAAGTTACTTTAATTCACTTACAAGGAAGGTCTTTTTCACATTGTTCAAAAAGCAAGAAATGGTCTGGATTATGGGGGAAGATGGATTAGTGGTAGTAGTAGTATTGGCAAATGGTGCAAGAAAGCAAGCTTATATAACGCCAGCCAAGTCTCTAGTTCTTCCTTGAATTTATTCGACCTATCTACTTCCACAACTATAGATGGAAGCGTGTTCCAATAAATCAATCCCCTCCCCTCTGGCCGAAAGCAAACTTCCGCAGATCTATCCTGCAATCTTCTTTCCTCAACTTGAATTTATGCCCACTCAAGTGAAAGAATACCATTAACATTCAGGTTATTCAATCCATACAAAGCTTTAAACACCTCAATCAGATCTTCCCCGAAGTTGCCTAGTCTCAAGATGCTGCAATTTATAGAATTGAAATCTTTCTAGGTAAGAGCACCCTTTTGTTCTCTTCACCAATCTGGGTGCCCTTCTCTGCACCCGTTGCAGAAGATCTACACCTTTCCTAAAGTGAGGCCTCCAGACCTGATACAGTACTCAAGATGAAGCCCAACCATTGTCTTATACAAAGGGATAATCACCTCCTCATACCTGCTGGCAATGTTTCTGTATATCATTGACAATACCCTGTGAGCTGTTCAGGCAGCATGTCTGCACTGCTCAGAGAATTTCATGTCTAGCTGCACCATTACCCCCAGGTCTTTTTAATTCTCCACTACCCTGAGTGTAGTACCACACAGTTGATAAGCTGATAAGGGTTTTATATATTACTCAAAAGGATTTAATCCTATTAAGTCAAAATATAGAACTCCATCTTCTATTCGTTTGCTCTTAAGTAGTTAGAATCATTCTTAAGTGATTAATGGTAAAATTTTGAACCATTTCTCTGAAAGGAAGGAAATAAAGAAAGATCTGACATTGAAAGATCAAATAACAAAAATATCAAAGAAAAAAAAAAAAAGAAAAGTACTTTAAAAGAAAATACCAACATGATGGAACCAAATGTACATTATTGCCCTCGTGGGCAGCACAGTTGGTAGGATCGCTGTCCTCCTAGATGGACAAGACTTGAGTTGGAGTTCTGTCGATGAAGGAAGGAATTTTTATGGGCGTTTTGCACAACGTGTCTGAGTTAGTGGGTCTCGAGTGAGGTTACAATGGTTTTTTCTCCCGGAAACTCTTTTTTTTCATCCAGCAAAGAGAAAATCGATCACAGAACACAACAATTTACAGACAATGTACACGGAACAATATGACTTAAATCGCTGATGCTGCTAAAACCCCAAATATACTCCTAAACCCCCCCCCCCCCCAAAAATATACTTACAGTGCAAAGTTCCAGGTAGATTTGGTTTTGTTCATCCAAGAGGTCAACTCTTCCAACTTCGTATCCTATGAGTACATAAGACAACATCTGATGCATCTTAATGACCTTTTATGGCATTCTGAAGGCGCAATACATGGCCAATAAAAAGTAAAAATTGAAGGGTACTCACGTTCATCTCTTGCATGCTGCTGGCTGACTCAATATCCATTTGGAAGTTTGTTTTCCTAAAAATAAATAAACAGGAACAGACATGATTTTATTATTTTAAATAAAATTAATTTTATTGAAAAACATCATCTACCTTTCCTGTTAGCATTTATTTAGTAAAATTCTCAATAAACACAAATTATTGAAACGTACCAATGTCTAGATCACTCGAAGTTACAACCTCGATTATCCGGAGAATGGATAATCGAGTATTCGGATAATAATCGAACACTCTGTTAACAGAGAATGTTTTAAAATAACATTTATTTAATTAATAATAGTGATAAAAAATTCTAAATAAGACCAGATTCATACTTGCATGGCACTCTGCACAGTGTTCGGCAGTAATGTTTGGTCCTCTTCGTAACCTCAACAGCACAATAATCGTTACCTGTAACAAACGATACACAGCAAAAAGGATGAAAATAGATTATAAATCATCTTATTGGCAAATTTCCAAAATCCAGCTATTGTTTAAATTTGCGTTAATTAAAAATTTGCTAAAGAAAACTAAATGTGGATCATAAGCGCCCCCTCAAGTGAATAACAGAACAGATATAATATACTTACCAGTACTAAGTTTATCTTCATACTTTGAGAGGTCATTAAGGAAGAGGCTGATGTTTGGGGTTATGTAATTACATTCATCTAACTGGAAGTTTTTTGCGCATTCGACTGTACACAGCTAAAAAGATGAAAGAGCAGACTACATTTATCATGATTGCTTACCACATATGAAAGGGTAAAGGATATCAGAAACTTGTGTTCTCTTAATAAAACTAAAAATCGAAGATAAGACAAGGCTTCTGACTTACTCTCATGCTAAGGATTTTATCATATTGTGCTCCCCATGGCAAGTTTTCATAACTGGTACAGTTGGTCTTGTACGGCTTTGGAAGCATCTCTACAGAAGACTTTTCAAAAAAAGAGAGAAATAAAATTGGTATGAATTTACAGTCACGTGCATCGTTGTAACATCAGATTTATTAATTATAGTTTATGATATAATCTTAGATTTTCTAAGATTATTCCAAGATTAGTAAACACAGTCAGTTCCCATGAGCCATAAATTTCAAATTTCTTAATATTATGAGTTAACTCCACTGACCTTTTTAACAGCAAAGTCGTAGAAGTATCCTGGCTGGACTTTGACCCCATCTGTATATGGATCTGGAAAACGATCCGAACTATGAACTGTGATTACCCAGCTGGGTCCTCTTTCAGCTTCCAGGTACTCCTTGGCTTCGACATTCAGATACAGCACCAAATCTGCAACCATTAATAAAATTGAGTTCTTATCCGAATTTAGAATACCCATGAAGTAGTTGAGTCCATGAATTTGGCCAGCTGGTCAATATGCAGGAAAGAACAATCATTTAATGGAAAGTTATCGTTTAATGGTTATGGTTAAGAGGAAGTTTAAACAACTCACCGCTGACTTCTTGCCAGATATCCGATTCCACAGCCTGCAATGTTTCTTCACCTTCTTGGGATGAGGTGAAGGTGTAGCAGTTGCCGAAGTCGGGATCATAGAAGGGTCGAAAGCGGCTGAGAAGTAATAAATGATTTTATTGGATTTATTTGGTGTCTAGAGGACCGTAGGAATCTGGCAGGTAAATCAGAACAGCGATACTTACTCAATGCAGTGTTTTCCACTCAATTCAGGAACGCCATCGAACACACAGGATATGACCATGTCTTTTAGTTGATGACCTAGCCTGCGCAGGGCACTGCTTGACCCGGAATCCACTGCCCTAAGCTGAAAACTACGGATCTCATTTTCTGACAGCGTCTAGAAGTATTTTGGTGATGAATCCATGATCAATCGGTCATTGCACGAACTTAAATTCTATTAGATATTTAATAATAATTCTAGAGTGGCTGACATTAATTTGTTATATTGGATGCATACAAGTGGCGACATCTATCCACAGAGATGAGAAATACTTAAATTTAAATTTTATAGTTGTTTATAATTTTCAAATTTTCTTTATAATTGGCGACATCGATTGGCAGAGATCAGAGCATTTATAATATTTCAAAATTGAACAGTTTTTTAAAATTGTGTTTAATTTTCAAACAGTTCGAAAAATTCATAAAATTATTACATAAAAAAGTAATAATTTAATTTTTTAAATTTTATATTGTCAAAGTACACTCTAGAGTCTAGACTCTTCCAGAAATGAAAACAATCGCGTCTGTTTTAACCTTCATCAGGTTTACATAAGTGGCGACATCTGTCGAAAACAACGAGAAACAATTTTTAATTTCCTTTTTTAATTTTTAAGTAAGGTAACATCAAAGTCCAGATTCTCCCAGAAATAATAATCAGTTTCTTATGATTTTTAACTTATACTTACATCGGTTTTTTTTTAACTTATATCCTTGAAGAATTTTGAGATCGTATGAATGGATAAGTTTATTGGAAAATTTTACGGCCTTTTTAATTAATTAACATATTACAATGTGTTTGACGATGATTAATAGGTTTAACTATCATGTTCATTAGCTTATTTTTAAATTTTTAGGGTAGTGGAATAATAAGGTTCAATTGAGATAAATGGGTGGCTTGAAGCAGCAAAGCAACGAGCACAAAATAGCGGGAATAGTAGTAGTAATAGTGGCATGTGATGGAAGAAAGCAAATGAAGCTTATGCAGCATCAGCCAAAAAAAAATCACACTATTCCCTCCAAATGCCTGTCCAGTTCCTCCTTAAATTTATTTAACCTATCAACTTCCACAACGACAGATGGAAGTTTGTTCCAGCAATTAACCACCCGCTGGCTAAAGGCAAATTTCCGCACATCTATTCTACATCTGTCTTTTCTTAATTTGAATTTGTGCCCCCTTAGGTTGGTAATCTGAACAAGTGGAAGGATCCCATCAGAATTCAGCGTGCTGAACCCATTCAAGGCCTCATACAACTCAATCAGATCACCGCGCAGGTGCCTAGTCTCCAGCCACTGCAATTTGCAGAACTTAAGCCTCTCTTGGTAAGAGGATCCCTTCATTCCCCTCACCAATCTTGTTGCCCTTCTCTGTACACGCTCAAGTAAATCTCCATCCTTCCTAAAATGAGGCCTCCAGACCTGTATGCAGTACTCAAGGCATGGCCTGAACATTGCCTTATACAGAGGGATAATCACCTCCTTTTCCCTGCTAGCAAAATTCCTATATATATCAGACAAAACCCCATGACAAAACCCCATGACCTGCCCTGGCAGCCTGTCTGCATTGCTCAGAAAACTTCATATCTGCCTGCACAATTACTCCCAGGTCTTTTTCATTTTCTACCACCTTAAGTGTAGTACCACACAGTTGGTACGTTTCTCTGGGGTTACTTCTACCCATATGCAGTACTTTGCATTTGTCAAGGTTAAATTTCAGTTGCCACTTCTTAGCCCATCTGCCCAATTTATCTAGATCCTGTTGCAGTAGCACACTGCCATTAATGTCATTAACAACCCTGCCAACCTTTGTATCATCTGCAAACTTCGACATTAAGCCTGATATACCTTCATCAATATCATTGATAAATATACAAAACACCTAACACCGAACCCTGTGGGACTCCACTAATAACATTAGTCCAAGAAGAGCAGCACCCATTGATTACCACCCTCTGTCTTCTCCCACTCAACCATCCTTTTATCCATTGTAGCAACTTACCCTTAATACCATTCTGCTCCAATTTGTACAATAGTCTTCCATGCGCAACAGTGTCAAAAGCTTTCCTGAAATCCAAATATATGATATCAAAATTATTTTTTGCATCCAGTTCCTTTGTAACCACATCATAATATCCTATCAAATTTGTCAGACAAGACTTTCCCTTAACAAACCCATGCTGTGTCTGAATTATTGCTGCAGTCTTCTCTAGATGATCCTGCAATGCATCTTTAACCAGTGACTCCATTATTTTACCCTGAACAGAAGTTAAACTAACTGGTCTGTAATTACTCGTGTCACCCTTCGATCCCCCTTTGTGAATTGGGGATACATTTGCACATCTCCAGTCTGTGGGAACCTCCCCTGAATCCAAGGAAGCTCTCATAATTATGGCTAAGGGTTTGCTTAGTTCCTTTGCCGCCTCCTTTAATATAACTGGATAGATCCCACCCACCCCAGGTGCGTTTCTTATGTTTTACTTCAACAATTTCTCCTCCACTTGGCTCTCAGTTATTGTAAATTCATTAAGCACCATGCTACAATTTGATAACCTTCTGCCATTTTCAAACCTTAATAATTCCTCACGTGTGAATGTAGATGCAAAATACTCATTCAGTTTGTTTGCTATCTGAGCAGGATCATCAACAGTCGAACCATCGATGTCAAGTGGACCAATCAGATTCATTCCCTTCCTTTTAGAATTTATATAAGTAATGAAATCCTGGCTGTTTTTCTTAGATCTTTTGCCAGGGATTTCTCGTAATCTGCCTTCTCCTGCCTAACCTCCTTTGTGACCTGATTACAGACTAGCTTATATCTGCCATAGGCTTCTGAGTCGCTTGATAATTTATATTCATCCCATGCATTTTTCTTCTCTGTTAGGAGTCTCATTAGTTCATTAGATAACCATTTAGGCCTAAACCTTGAACAATATTTCTTAATAGGTATGAAACGTTTCGTAGCATCCACGATTAATTCCTTGAATGCTTCCCACTTAGAATTTATTGTTGGTGACATCGTCAGTTTATCCCATTGTACAGAATTTAAAAACTGTCTGAAACCACTGTACTCACCTTTAGGTAAGCAAAAACCCTTTCCTTTACCAGGAATGCTGTGGCTCGGGGGAGAACTGAAGGGGGCGATGTTCCTGCAAATTACAGCCTAACAAAATGTGCAACTTGTGCAATGTTCGCCGGGTTATCTGGTATGTGGCATTTAATTGAAGACGTTGCTTTCGTAAGGTTGACTATGTGGTCTCAGACAGTTTTTAAATTCCATGCAGTGGGACCAGATGATGATGTTATCCTCAGTTGGTCCCACAAACTGAAGAGTTACTTTGGATCTACACTCAAACATGACGATTTCTTTAGGAGAAGGGATGCCAGAAGTTTATTAAACTGCAATGGGCAGCTAAGTGACTTTGTGATATCTGAAAGAAAGTGGAAGAGGAACTGTTGAAGCTGAACATAAAAAGGCACCTGGGGGTGAATGAGATCTATGCAATCATATTAAGAGAGGCGGCAAAGGAGATGAGCAAACCTTTAACCATGATCATGAGAGCATCCTTGGATTCGACGGTGGCCCTTATGCACTGGACATATGTGAATGTGTCCTAAATTCATAAAGGGCGATGAAAAGGAGAATGAGAAATTAATGGCCTGTTAGCTTAACATCCACGGAAAATAATGGAGTGACTGGTTAAAGAAGTAATGCAGGACAATCTGAAGAAGAATGCAATTATACTGCAACCACAGCATGGATTTAAGGGGTGGTCTTGTCTAACCAATCTGATAGGTTACTAGGGTGCAGCGAACAAGCAACTGGAGGGAAAAAAAATTATTTTGATATCATCTTTGTACTTGGATTTCATGAAAGCTTTTGATACTGTTGCACACAAAAGACTGCTGTGTAAACTGGAGAAATGTGCATTAAGGAAAAGATACTGCTATGGATGGAGAGTGGATTAATATTATCAGTGGAGTTCACCAGTTAGTGATGGGCTCATTTTTGTTTTCAATATTTATTAATGATATTGATGAAGGTATACCAGCTTAATGTCAAAATTTGCAGATGACACAAAGGTTGTCAAGGTGTTTAAAGACAGTAATCAGGGTGAATTACTGCAACAATATCTAGGAAAATTGGGAATATTAAGCTGAGAAATGGCAGTTGAAGTTTAAAATTGACAAATTCAAGGTACTGCGTGGATAGCAGTTATCCCAGAGTAATTTATCAACTGTGTAATACTACACTCAGGACAGTGAAAAATGAAGATGTGGTGGTAATTGTGCAGTCATATATGAAATTCTCCCGAGCACTGGAAGTTCAGAGAAGGCCAAACTGGTGCAGGGAACAAAAGCTCTTACCTACAAGACTTAAATTCTGTAAATTGCAGTGACTGGAAACCAGGCATCTGTGGGGTGATCTGATTATGGTGCTTAAGGCGTTGAATTAATTGAATAAGCTGAATGAGAATTGCTGAGACTACACACACACACATGAGGGGGCATATAAATTCAAGTTGAGGAAGGATGGTTGCAGGATAGATGTGCAGAAGTTTGCATTCAGCCAGTGGGTGGTAGATTATTGGAACAGGCTTCCATCTGTTGTTGTGAAATTGGATGGTTTTAATAAATTCGAGGAAGAACTAGATAAAGTGTGAAGTATGTAGGGTTTTTTGGCTGATGCTATATAATCTTGCTCTCTTCTGACTTTTAACTTTTGCAATCGTCAAGGACCTGATCCAAGTGCCAGAAGCGTAGGGACTAACAACCCTACTGTGTAAATTGTAAGAAGAAGAGGTCGTGATGGTAAACATTCTGTGAGGCCTGACGTAGCCCAGTGGTCAGGAGCGAGAGTGCATAGCACGCGTCACCTTGAGTGAGTGGACCGGGGTTCAAACCCGTGACTACTAAATACGATAAATATTTGTATTGAGGATTTATTGTAAACTCTACTGACTTGGTTGTCGTTGCCGGAGTATAAACAGAAAATTTATAGAGTATGTTAAAGCCTTAGAGTTAGCAAGTACGCGTATCAATTATGGATGGTGAATTTTTAACCAAACAGTTCTGGGTTTTACACAAAGATGATAATATTCAAGCGTTAAATTTAATACAATTGAATGGTCCAAGGTCTCGAATGGTTATGGACGAAATAAGAGTGTTTGCAACTGAAAACCATTGTGCTGTTCTCTGTTTTCAGGAGCCATAGGTGACCAGAGGGTGTCCATAGGGTTCTGTGTTTGCCCCTCTGTTTTGGCATTTGGTTTTGAATCAGTGGCTGCATTTAAGATTAGTTAATTGTCATAAAATTGCTTTTACAGATCATCTGGTATTATGTGTGCCAAGTAAGTCCAGGAAAGCTGTTGAGGACAAGGTTGAAATGATGGTTCAGAGCTTGATATCTTTGCCTAATGCTTTCGACTTGTCTAGGGGCCACAGAAGTACGTATATACATGCATATACAATATATATACATACATATCCCTCTCGCTAGTGGACGAACCCACCTCAATTTTTTAGCCGTATGCGCATGCTTGACTGCACCAACAGTTTTCGTGAATAAAAACTAACCAAACTAGACAAATACAGGATATCCGGTTTCACTGGTAGGTGGAGCGTCTAAGACCTATTATTAAAAGTCGGTAAGCAGTAGCCGCGATCGTCTAGTGGTTAGGACATTGCGTTGTGGCCGCAAGTTCGAATCCTGGTCACGGCAGTTTTTATGCAATTAAAAATATAACAGATATTGCGAAATCAATCAATTGGTTTATTATTTTACATTATTTATTCAGTAATTAAATTTTTCGGCCCCCACAGTATAAATTCAACTTCAGAAGGGGTTTTTTACACCAAATTTAATTTTAAGACAAAGCGATTAATAATAACAATAATTAATATGTGATTAAACAAATCCAAAGGCTATCAAAACTTTATTTTTGCAGAATAAGCTACTAGCTGAGTCATGCAAAAATTCTCTTATTTTTAAAAGAGCACAACACGATATACTATAATTACTAAACTAAATTATATATTTATTAATATTAATTTACATAAACACGCAATTTATGGATTTTTACAGGTGGGAAGTTGAGTTCGTTCTCAAGTGTCCCTGATATGACAGTTTCGTTTTGTATTTTTTAATCATGGACTTTAACCAGTGGCGCTAGCAAGACCACGACCAATGTACCCTTTTCCGTATGGGCCACCGAAGTCGGTGCTCTCTCAAGGTATCCATGGTTACGACCACCCATCGCCAACGATGCTGAAAGTGTTCATTTGGATGGCGTTATTGGACCATATTTTTCAACCCTCAACAACTTTTAATTCGGAATATGATACTTGATCATAAATTTGGACATCTTGGAGTGATTGTGGACCAAAGTAGAAATCCTAGTATTCAAGAGAATTCATGAAACACTATAATTCAAGAATACCTGGGTATCGTGCATAAAACACACGATTTAAATTTTACCTAAACTTAAAAAGAACTCATTCAGTTTCGAAGTGTCCTTTTGATGTCGTTAACACATAAAGGGGACAAACTTTAGCTAACCAACGTTGGTTGAAATTTTAAATCAGAACTGTTTATATGGAATTGGTTTACGTACAGTATCGAGGACTTCGACATTGTCCTGTCATTTCTTATTTTTAGCAGAAGATGCACGCCTGAATGCATCAACAACATTTTCCCTGATAAAAACTGACCAATCGAGAAGACAGGATATCCGGTATCAGTTGAACATCCTAAAGTTATTTAAGAAATCAGTGCAGGGATTTCATCAAGGGCCGTGATCGTCTAGTGGTTAGGACATTGCGTTGTGGCCGCAATAACCCAGGTTCGAATCCTGGTCACGGCAGATGAAATTGCTTTTTATTTTGTAAAAAAAATATTCGAAAATATTAAAATCAAACAACTGTCCAAGAATCTTTTCATCTGAATCCTCAAACAAACTTTTGAAATCGTACTATTTGAAAATTTAGATGAGCTTTGTAATCGAGGTTTTAATACACTGAAAGGACAGAATTTATGGGACTGTTTCCTGGGAAATGCGGAAGTTTGGATAGTAACGCAGACAGCGCCATCTCTTACCAACATTGAGTACTTTTCAACGGAATGATGTTCGTAATCAATATACTTACTAAACAAAATCAATATAAACTTAATCAATATACTTACTATATGTTATAGATGTATATTAATATATTAAAATGAACACAAATAAAGTTTCTTTAATAATTTGTTTAAATAAATTTATTAAATTAAAAAAGTTAAATTAAATGTATAATAATATATTGAAATAATCAATTACAATAATGGAAGAATATTTGGAAATATGTGCTGCCATCTATTGATGGCAGTACTAACAATCAATCAATTATATATATATTATTGAAACAATTACTATATGTTATAGATGTATATTAATATATTAAAATTAAAACAAATAAAATTTCTTTAATAATTTGTTTAAATAAATTTATTAAATTTAAAAAGTTAAATGAAATGCATAATAATAAATTGAAATAATCAGTTACAATAATGGAATATTTGGAAATAGGTGCTGCCATCTATTGATGGCAGTTCTAACGATCCATCAATTATATATATTATTGAAACAATTATATTAAAATAATAAAATTATTAAAAAAATAATTATATTGAAACTATTATATTTACTCAAAATTATTATTGAAAAATGAAGTCTAGAAAAACACTTACCAATTTTGGTTCTGAGCAAAGATTATCGGAAAAACTGCAGTATTGACTTCTTCTAATTCTAACATAACGATTAATATTAATTATTAATTTATTTTTTTCATAAATTAATATATAATATAGTAAAACTCAATATTTTGGAGTGCCTCTTATTAAATCAAATTCCATAATTAAATAATAGAAATTAATTACGTTATATTTTTTAATTAATTAATTTAATAATGAAATAATTAATTTAATTTAATATTAAAATAAGAGTACGTCAGAGACCTCATCTGATGGTGTCCATTTAGACTCTGACTGCAATGAGAATAAAAAATAAATATGGCTGTCTGAATAATCTTATATACGTACCTGTTGGAATTACAAATAGTGACACCAGGAAATATCATCTCCCCATCGTATTTTACTTCAACATCCACAATAGTCCGGTATTCGTAGTATTTTATAACTAATTGAGAAGCTTGGAAGCCGAATCCAATCAAGCATCCCAGGAACACCAAAGTCCATAGAAATCGACGAGGGATGCTTTTTGAACATGCGATATTCGATACACCAATAATGGAAGAGGTGGAGAATTGCTGTCGACAGTATTTGGAGAAATCCTTGGCCTCTTTATGGTCTTCAGAAGACCTCCCAGTTGAACACCGGCATCGAGCACCATGAGGACAAATACCGTCATCAGCCACCTTAGTCATTTCAATCATGGTATGCGAATATTTTGGCGAAAAAATCACGAACAGCCAATGCAGTTGGATACATGCAGAGACAGAGGTACATATCTAGGAGGAAGATGCCTCCCGGTTTTCACTGGCATGGATAGAGTCATCGAAAGTCTGCAATAAAATATTAAACAAAAATGTAAAGAATGATCTCAATAAGGGTTAAAGCGATCATATTCTAACAGCTTGTTTTAAATTTCGGATTAGGTCAGTAGATGGAACAATACTGGCATCTAGTGTGCTTTATTTGTATGGTGCTTCAGGGTAAATATTAGGTTGAGTTGCTCTCGTGGATGGCACAGTTGGTAGGATCGCTTTCCTCCCCACACCAGGTGGATATGACCTGAGTTTGAGTCCCCTGGATGATTAAAGGAATTTTTATGGGTCTTTTTAATAATGTGACTGAGTTAATCGGTCTCGACGAGGGTAGCATGGGTTTTCCTCCCGGAAAATCGGCTCTTTAGTCAGCAAACACGTAATTTATAGACAAACATGGAGCAATATGGCCTTAGTCGCTGATTCTTCTAAAAACCCCTATTACTAGATTAGCTTCAGCTAGTCTGATTATTTCTTTCAAAGATTTCATCTAGGATTTATTTACTTTGGTGATAAGGTTGATCAGCTATATGAATTATTTTTTATCACAGGCACTCAGTAAATTATTTAAATAATGATAAGAAGAATATGGAAACATAGATAATTTAAATGCGTAGATTAATAGCAATATTCACAATAATTAATCGATCATATGACAAGAATGGTCAAGAGCAATATGGAGTTAGGAAACTATATGGCTTTTTGTTTTGTTTTTTTAGTAACCAAGATTTAAACTGCTTTATTAATGAATTCTCTTAATGCTGACAAGAGAAAAATAACTACTTTAACAACGAGTTGCACTACTTTCAATCACACACATGAAATCACAAAAAAAGGATAATCAACCATGCAAATTTATTTTTTATTCATAAGATGAGATAAGATGATTTTAAATTCATAAGATGAGATAATTGCTGAAAAGCAGATTAACCTTTTGGAGATGTAATTTCATTTCTGACTGGTTAATCCACACACTACTTTGAGAAACAATTGTTTGAAAGAAATTCAATACCAAGGTACAAAGGGTACTAGGAACGTTTTGCAATATGACGCAACAATGAATCACAGGAAGCTGCTTGTTGCTGCATGTTGAGACATGTTCATACGTGCATAGTAGACGCCGCGCCAAGTCGATGGGCTCAGTTATTCATTAGTAGTGAGAGTGTAAAGTGCTTGCGATGGCATCGTGGTCACGAAATGAGATAAGGACAGTTTTGCGGTATAATTTCGTGCGTGGTTTAACCATAGACCAGTGCTTAGAAGAAATGACTCTTGCACTAGATGATGATTGTCCACATCGTACAACGATATTCAGGTGGTATAGAGAATTCCAAAGGGGAAATTTCACTCTGGAGGATTCTGAGAGGCCGGGAAGGCCACGAACGTCAGTTACGGAGGAAAACGTTACTGCTGTGAGGAAAATGCTTGACGAAAACAGGCGAGTGACCTACCAACAGATAGAGGATACTTTGGGCCTAAATGCACCAGCAATTCGTTCGATTCTGCAAGATCATTTGCACGTGAAGAAACTTTGTTCTCTCTGGGTGCCGCATCAACTGACTGAAGAGCAGATGACACGACATGTGACTTGGTGCCGGGAGATGTTAAAAAAGTTTGATAAGGGACAATCTCGGTATGTGAACAACATCGTGACAGGTGACGAGACTTGGCTGTACTATTACGATCTGCCGACCAAGGCTCAAAACAAAGTTTGGGTCTTTGATGATGACGACACACCCGTAATTGTCAGAAAATCCCGATCTGTAAAGATCGGGATATCTGAAAATGATAGCTGTATTTTTCAAATCGAGTGGAATTGTGGAACGTGTCGTTTTGGACACGCAGAAGACAGTCACAGCTAAGTGGTATACTGAACAATGCCTGCCTAAAGTCATTGGATCTATGAAGAACCTGCGGCCAAAGTCAAGAATGGACACCTGGTACCTCCATCACGATAATGCTCCAGCTCACTGCGCCAAAGCCTGCACCGAATATTTGACCACGACAGGACTGAAACCTCTCGAGCACCCTCCCTACAGTCCAGACCTTGCTCCCTGCGACTTTGCACTGTTCCCGCATGTGAAAATGAAGCTAAAAGGGAGGCGGTTTTCCAGTGATGAGGACCTTCTACGGGCTTGGGACAACGAGTGTGCTTTACTCCCTAGTGAAACTTGGCAGAACTGGTTTAAAGATTGGTTTCGGAGGATGGAGAGGTGTATTGAATGTAGAGGAAATTACTTTGAAAAAATTAAATAAACAAAGCTGTATTGCAAAACTTTCCTAGTACCCTTTGTAACTCGTTGTGAAAGCAAAGTTTGTTCTGTGGTTCGAGGCTACAGTTGCTGTACCCATCTATGCCAGTCACCTCCACACTAATGAAGCCGTAGTAGAACAGCAGTCCCAAGTTTGCCCATTCAATTTCCCTTTCCTTCTAATCATTTGGTCTATTGCGATTCCTGCCTAGGGTGCCTTTAAACCTCGATTTCATTCACTGAAACTCAAAATTATCTCATTTTAATTCCAGTTCCAGAAGGTGCACGCCTGACTGCATCACCGACATGTTCCCTGATAAAAACTGACCAATCGAGAAAACAGGATATCCGGTATCAACTCTAGATCGAGTGGATATTTAAGAATTCACTGTAAAATGTTTATCAACAGCCGTGATCGTCTAGTGGTTAGGACATTGCGTTGTGGCCGCAATAACCCAGGTTCGAGTCCTGGTCACGGCAGTTGGATTGACATTTTTATTTGTGTATTCAATAATGAATAATTTATACTTTTAAAAAAATTAATCTAATCATGAATACAAAGAAAAATTGAAGATATTAAAATACAATCTCAATTAAAAATCAAAGAACTGTCCATAAATCTTTTAATCTAAATCCTCAAAACGAAGAAGGAACTGTTGGAATCGTACCATCTCAAAATTATGATAAATTAAATAGATTGAATTTAAATTCTAGATGGGAATGGCCGGATTTCAATCCCATCGATGACTAGAGGAACTTTAATGGGCTACAATTTACAGGCATGACACACACTGGTTGATTAGGCCATTTTACCCGTGTGTATTAGGTCAAGGAATTGCGTATTTTTTGTGGTCTGTTTGCCTATTTATAATACGTAATATCAAAAATCTTAGCATTTTGAAATAGCTGCCAAACATGCGACTGTAACTTAATAAATTATGTTACTGGTCATCATCGCATAATGTCGCAAATATTGGTGAAATGTGAACACGGGTATCCTGAAAACAGGGCCTTATGAAGAGACTCGCAATGCATCATTGAGCCATGGATATCATTCTACTAGTCTCTGTCAGAAAGCTCGTGGTATTGTACTCCAGTCCTCTTTTAAACAATGGCTGAGATTCACTACCTAAGAAGGCCATCTGGGCTGTTTCTCCAGTTCATCCCAACTGGATGGTCTTTGGCGCATTATAGTCTCAGTTGCTGATGCGCCAATAAAACCCAAACCAAACCAAACCCAACTGGATTCTGACCAGTGTTCTGTGCGTCAAAATCAAAATTAAAATTGAAAGTTGGATCCAATCAGTGTTATAAACGAGTACATTAAAATTTTCATTCTGGATTTAAAAATTTCTATGAGATTTTTTTCTATTACCGTGTTACTTATTATAGAATAAAATAAGGATTAAAACAGGAAATTTTAAAATAAAAGTGTCAAATGTGAAATCAAATCAATATTCGAAGATTTAATTACTTTTATGTTTTTTTTTAAATACTGTATATACAGTATTTTAAAAATATAAATACATGGATATTACCCAAAATTCATTATTATAATTATTTTTATTTTAAATTGTGTATTTATGTTTCAATTGTCTTATTCATGTCAATAGATTGAATATAAATTCAATCTATCGATGATAATCCACCTATGAATTTCACATTTCTAACCCTTTTTTCGGGATGGTACGTTACATTAATGACACAAATAGAAATATAAACAAAAGATATTTATTAATAGCTAAGCAAAGCTAAGTTGATGCAATGTTACGTCATCACGATGACGTAATATTGCATCAGCCGTTACTTTCAGTTATATAAGCACGCTCTGCAAAGACGTCACTAAGAAAGGGTTGCTTTACGTGAGGAAGGATGTTCTTCCCGTCACATTGCTTATAGAGTGTCTTGTAATCAGTCGACAGTGAGTAGATTTCTTTCCAAACTCAAGAATATTGGTTCTGCTGTTAGGAGAAAAAACCGGACGCCGCAAACGAGTCTCAACGCCAAAACAGGACCGCGTTTTGAAGCGCTTATGCCTTAAAAACCGTAAAGCTTCTTCGTCTGAGCTGAAAAGAGAATGGGAACAATATAGAGGAGTGGTAGCAAGTGCAGTAACAGTCAGAAGACGCCTCTTCAGAAATGGACTTGTAGCCCGTCCTCCTAAGAAGAAGCCCCTCCTCACACAAAAAATAAAAAAGGCCCGATTAATTTGGTGTAAGGAGCATGTCAAATGGACCCACCCCCGAGCAGTGGAAGGCAGTTATTTTCTCGGATGAGAAGAAATTCAACCTGCATGGCTCTGATGGGAGACAAACGAGACGTGGTGAAGAATAACATCCAGACTGTATGGTGTCTACAGTGAAATTCCCTACTAGCCAAATGATATGGAGGTGCATTTCGTATCACCTGCAGACCTGGCTATATTGGAAGGCAAACTGCTGCCAACCATTAGAGACCATTTCAACCTGCCAAGTAACTGCATCTTTCAGGACGACTCTGCAGTAACGTGTTTTTATTTGTTAGAGGTGAAAAAATGGTTGGAAGAACGGTCCATTACAACCCTTTGCTGGCCAGGAAACAGCCTGGACCTGAATTCTATAGAGAGCTGTTGGCATCGTGTGGAATGTGCAGTTGCCAGAAAGAAACCAAAGACCCTTCGTGAACTTCACAATTGGTGTTTGGAACCACGAACTATCAGTTGATTATCTTCAGAAATTGATCTTGTCAATGCCTCGACGGTGTCATCAGGGTCAGAGGTGAGCGGTTCAACTAAATATTAGTTTGCACCTGGTGGACTTTTCATTTTGTTTTCCATTTAAAAAGTCACAAGAGACTTGCGACGAATGATGGAAATCATTCTCCTAATTTCTATGAGAATGCTCGTGGCATTGTACTCCACCCATCTTTTAAACAATGGCTGAGTTCCAATACTCAAGAAGGCCAACTGGGCTGATTCCAACTGGATTCTGACGAGTGTTCTGTGTCTTAAAATTATAATAAAAATTGAAGGTTGGATTCCGATTAGTGTTATAAACGAGTACCTTAAAATTTTCATCTCGATTTAATAAAATTTTATTGGATTTTTTTTTGTCAGCACGTCACTTAACATTGAATAAAATAAGGATTAAAACACAAAATTAAAAAAAAAAAAAATGTGGAAATCGAAGAAGTGGAAACAAGCACTATAACAAGTTAAGATTCATACGCGAACCATTTTAGTACTCTCAGCTGTACTACAATATTCAAAGTAAATTTTTAATTGCGCATTCATGATCGAGTTGTCTTATTTATTTATTTTTTTTTTCTTAAAGTAATGTAGCTGAACATCAGCACTCGGAAAGACATATCTCAAAAGACTATAAAAATATCTTTAATTGGTATGTCAGAAAGTAGCACACAACCAGAATCGCAGAGATGAAACACTCAGGGTGTCCCGAAACTTTTGGAGGGTAGTATAGATCACTTGTTAAAGTGTGAACCGAAGAGGGTTTGCGATCAAATTTAATGACGAAATAAGCTACCCGCAACAAGATGTAATTCGGAACCTGATATTTGATCATTACTTTGACCTGAACTGAAAATGAGAACTCATTCAGTTTTCCGAGTATCCATTTCGAGGATCTTCATGTTTCCCTATCTTTTCTTATTTTTAGCAGAAGATGCATGCCTGACTGCATCACCGACATTTTCCCTGATAAAAAGTGACCAATCGAGAAGACAGGATATCCGGTATCAGTTGAACATCTTTAAGTTATTTAAGAAATCACTGCAATGTTTTTAACAAGAGGCGTGATCGTCTAGTGGTTAGGACATTGCGTTGTGGCCGCAATAACCCAGGTTCGAATCCTGGTCACGGCAGTTGAATCTGCTTTTTATTTGCGTCTCAATAATGAAGAATTTATACTTTACAAAATTTAATCTAACCATGAATATAAGAAAATATTAAAATGCAATCTTAATTAAAAATCAAACAGCTGTCCTTTTAATCAAAACGAAGAAGGAACTGTTGGAATCGTACTATCTCGTACCTTCCAAAAAAGTTAAATAGATTGAATTTAAATCCTATATAGGAATGGCCCGTCTTTGAATCCCATTAATGACTAGAGGGACTTTAATGGGCTATTATCAATCAGGTCTGAGCTGAGAAAAGAGTGGGAAGAAAATACAGGAGTGGTAGCAAGTGCAGTAACAGTCAGAAGACGCCTCTTCAAAAATTGACTTGTAGTCCCCTCCTCACACAAAAAATGAAAAAGGCCCGATTAATTTGGTGTAAGGAGCATGTCAAATGGACCCCCGAGCAGTGGAAGTCAGTTATTTTCTCAGATGAGAAGAAATTCAACCTGCATGGCTCAGATGGGAGACAAAAGTTTCGCTGTAAAAGTGGTGAAGAATACCATCCAGACTGTATGGTGAAATTCCCTACCAGCCAAATGATATGGGGGTGCATTTCGTATCACCACCAGTTTATAAAAGGCTCCGTCTGGCTGCCAATGGATATCTGGCTATATTGGAAGACAAATTGCTGCCAACCATTAGAGACCATTTCAACTGCCAAGTAACTGCATCTTTCAGAACGACTCTGCTGCTTGTCATTGGGCGAAAAGTGTAAGGAGGCACTTCTGTAGTTACCTTAGCTTCCTTTCTGCATTAGAGGTTCGACAGTAATGGGTTTACATTTGTTACAGGTAAAAAAATGGTTGGAAGAAGGGTCCATTACAACTCTTAGCTGGCCAGAAAACAGCCCGAACCTGAATCCTGTAGAGAACTGTTGCCATTGTGTGGAATCTGCAGTTGCCAGAAAGAAACCAAAGACCCTTCATGAACTTCATAATTGGTGTTTGGAACCACGAACTATCAGTTGATTATCTTCAGAAATTGATCTTGTCAATGACTCGACGGTGTCATCAGGGCCAGAGACGGTTCAACTAAATATTAGTTTGCACCAGGTGACCTTTCCATTTTGTTTTCCATTTAAAATGATAAACTGAAGCAAATTGATGGCTTCTGATAACATTTCAGCCATAATTGTTGTATAAAATTTGCAAATGCTCATTTTGGAATATTTTGAGAGCACCTGTCAAATATTACTTAGCTTTGCCTTAACTATTAATAAATATCTTTTGTTTATATTTATATTTGTGATGCTAGTCATTAATGTAACATACCATCGCAAAAAAGGGTTAGAAATGTGTAATTCCTAGGTGATGCTCTTTCTTTGAACACTAGTGTATGTTAAAAAAAACACGTCCTGTTTGCATGTAGTATGATAGGTGTATGACTGATCAGTGTGAATGAGGTGTGTCCTCATAGCAGGGATCATAACTGCATCTAGGGGTTAAACTACGTAGGACACCATACTGCCTTCTGCTAACGACTTGCTGATTCTTTTTCTCAGGCAGCATGGCGTGGGATGCTGACACTGGTTTCAGCTGATCAGGCCAGTGTGTGACGTCGGAATTCTGACAAAAAATGCCAAGATGGCCACTCAAACCCAACAGAGGGTGCCCCGTCCCTATGACTTTAATTCCCTTTTCCCCTTACTTCAAGGCTCTGACCATCCCTCTGCAGCCAACCTTGCCCGGTGGGCCTTACCCACCTAAATACTCTTAATTTTTCTTTACAGATTTCACCTCTGACGGTGGGTTGCTTCTTCAGGGGTGCGGGGTGCTCCTTTGATTCTTCCTATCATCCACCGCTTTCAGCTTCCACTTTTCTTCAAAACTCAAACTATCACCGATGCGCTCGCTTCCAATAAAAAATTCTTTTTTGTGGCCTTCGGTGACAAGCTCAGGCGACGGGGAGCCCCATCAGAGCTAATCCTGCTCCGGCTCCCCGCTCCTGGTATGGTAAATAGTAGTTGGTGGTGTTCCACGGGCCCTAGGCTAAGAGGCTTAGGGCCCGTGGAACTCTGTGAAGAACAGTATCACTACAAATAGGCCAGATATGTGTGTGACGTACGTTTGCGTGTATTATGTGTGTGTTCTGTTGTTCTGTTCTGGTCTCTTGGCTACCCAGAAGCATCAGTCACCTGGACAGATGATTCTGGGTACTCGTCCACACAAGGGGAAGGTGGGCCAGTCCCAGTAAAACACGTACCATCTCAAAAGAGACTCTGACTCACCTGATGTTGTCAAAAGGTGGGCCAGGTTCCTCTGAGGGGCCCATGCCAGAGGAAGAGAGGGGAAAAAAATCCCGTGGTGTAATTAAAAAAAAAAAAAGATAGAAAGAGAGAGAGAAGCTACACTAGTGGAGAGTGGGGGGAGGAATGAGGGGAAAAAGTAGGTAGTGCAGAGCGCGAAGAGAAAATGAGAAAAAAAAAATAATAAATTAAATAAATTTTAAAAAATAATAAATTAAATAAATTAAAAATAATTAATAAAATAAAAACAAATAAAGATAATTTATTAAGATAAATAAAGACAAATAAAGATAAACAAATAAAGATAAAATAAAATTTTTAAGCTGCTGTCTGGGGATCCCCATTCGTAGCCTGCGTTATTCTGTAGGAGGCTTTTCTGCGCGTGAATACTTGCGTCGAGAAGTTCTGGAAGGCAGCAAGGTTCTGTGGTGTCTGTAGCAGAATATCCAGTTGGTTTTCAGTGAGAGAGATAGTATTTGCTAGGTCTTGCCTCAGGTCTTTGTAGAGAGCTCACTCGAAGAGAAGGTGGAACCAATTCTCCTTGGCCCCGCAGTAGCAAACGTCTATGGGTATTAGGCCCAGTTGGAAGAGCTTCTCGTTCAATGAGCCATGCCCAGTGACTAGGAATGATGTCTCAAGAGTTAGAGAGAGCCACTTCTGCGCTGACTTAGAGGAGGGGAAAGTCACATCCGTCAGGAATCTTCTTGTAACTGCTCCCTTGGTGGAAGTGTCCCATCTTGTCTGCCAGCTGTTTATCATCTCATTATAATAGCGTGTTTTCTCTACCTTAGGGTCGGTGTTCAGGTTTAGCTCAATGTCCAAGATCTTGGTTGGAATTTACTTGTTGATTCTAAAGGTCAGGCCACGGAAGGTTACATACAGGTCCAGTGGAAGGGTCCCAGCTAATACCTGGATAGCAGCAGTGTATACTGTCCTGCATACCCTATGGGTAACCAGAAGCATTGTCCGTTGTATAGAGCCTAATTTGCCTATCATATTTACCAATCTAGCTCGGTGGAACCAAGCACTACAGCATACGACACGATCGGAAGGAAGACGCCTCTATAGTACAGCTGAAGTGACCGCTTGGACAGGCCCCATTCGTTCCTGGTGATTCTGATGATTGAGCCTGAAATTTTTTTTACCTTGGAGCTGAGATGGATGAGGTGGGGGTGAAAGCTTAATTTATGATCCAAAACCACTCCTAGCACAGTGGTCTGTGTGACAATGGGAAGTTGTACCCCAGAGACTTTAACTTGCGGAGGCCGCCTGAGGTCCAGCTTATTTTTAAAGAGCATCATTTTAGTCTTGCTTGGATTTATCCGTAGTTAATTTAGTGCAGCCCAGGAAGAGAGGTCGTCAAGGACCCGATTAGCATTATCTTCTATGGCTTTGCGAGAGCGGCCGGACACCACTATCGTGAGATCGTCCGCAAAAGCAACAATCTTGGTATTGGCAAAGGAGCGGGAAAGCCAGTCTTGTAGGATCATGTTCCACACGAGAGGTCCCAGGACTCAGCCCTGAGGACACCGCCGGGTGATTGGCCTGGAGACATGATGGTATTTTGACTTTAGAATTACTGTTCTATCTGAAAAGTAGCTTTGAAAAAGTTTATAGAGATGACTGGAACAGGAGGCTGTCCAGAGGCGTGCCAGAGCACTGCTCCACCAGACAGTGTCAGATGAACAACATAAGCCTACACAAACCACATATCATTCACACTATCTGGTATTTATAAGGTAGTGTATTCGACACAAGAGAACTGATCTCAGGGTTGTAGGAAACAATCGGTGCAGCATTACCTTAAACACTATGTACTGTTGTTTCTGGCAATCTCCCAATTCCACTACACATTTGGAACTGTTTCATTTCCTTTCTTTGAAGCTCGAATTTCTCCAGTCAAACTTTCCTAAGAGTGAGCCAATTTTACTTGCTTCATTCTTCTAGTCACAAGGACCCAGCCAGTCGAGATGACGAGGCTTTTGCAATTACTAATAACTTCGTACAGATTGTTTATTTACCGTCCTAAACACACACACCAAACACTCTTGGACATTTTTCCCATGAACAACACTTGAGAGTACATGGTCGAAGTGAGTGGCCCTCTAGACACATCTCATCATAACTTGATGATGGTCTCATCTCCAGGGGAGTGTTTCTCTCTTGGCCTTGTTCCTTGGCCATTCTCAGCTTCGTGTTGTTCTGTATTACAAGAATGCAAATTTGTGATGATCTGCGAATTTTTTATTCTTCTTTTCTTTGGTTGGATTACTGTTCTAATCTTCTGATGTCAATGTTTGCTCAGATCGTACCGGTGAAATTATTCTTGTAGGAAATAAATCCTTTATTCCACACTCCACCTTAAAATCTCGTCTTTTATCTAACCTTGGTTTTCCATTAAATGTTCTAAGGCTGTTCAAGAAATGTCACAACTCGCTTGCAGAAGCTCGCAACGATTACAAAGCAGTTGTTAATCAAAATTGGATGTTGAACAGGCCAAGAGAAGAAAACTTGCTTCTTGTCCAAAGTAGTCGAGATTCTGGGCACTTGCCAAAGCTTTTTCCCACCTCTGTTAAAACTCGATGGTTCTATTGCCACCTGAACTAAAGATAAAGCCGACCTACTAGCATCCAATTTTTCTTCTTCTAACTCGTGTATTGATGATCTTGATAAACAGCCTTCTATTATTCCCAGTAAACTCTTCTCAATTTCTCCTGTGGTCATCAGTCAAAAAATATCAGAATTTTGAGCAATCTTGATGCCCAAAAAGTTCCAGTTCCCAATGGTATTTCTTGAGAACATTTAAAAATTCAAGTTTAATGGTATATATAAAGGTGAAATATAATAAAGGATACTGCAAGACCATGTCGTTATCCAGTGCAGCCCAAAGCAGTCTATAAAGAGTAAAAAAAGTCAAACAATAGAAGTAAAGTTACCCAAAATCAAGTCCACCAAGGCAAGAACAATTTCAAAATGTAAATCTGTTAATCCGAGTGGTTCAGAAGCTACTAGTTGTTGGCTATATCACTCTGCATGGATGTGAGAAGGATGTGCTGCGAGATGGATGGATGCGAGATGGATATGAGAAGAGTCTTCATGTAGCCAGCATTGAAGGAGACATTGGCAAGATAATGACAAAACAGTCATTATCTTGCCAATTGAAAGGTGGTCAGAGCATTATAAGAATAGTAAGGGCAAAAGTCATTAGCAAACAAGAGAGCCCAAGGTATTATCAGCAATAATCTTTATTGGGCAATAATAGCAAGATACTATAGGAAGATTACAGCCAGGAAGCTCTCTCCTCAAGTTCGAAGCAGCTACAGGACCTGAGCATTCCGAGGCAAAGTACACATAGAAGACTTGGATGGAGTGCTAGATCGTACCTGAATCTGTCTATGTATGGAGTGCTTCATTGCTTGTGGAGAAGTGGAAATTATGATGGCAAGACGGGGCCTTGTAAACAGCCTGTCTGTTATTCGTATCAGGAGTGATCATACTCCCTATCAAACACCTGAACTATGCCGGTCTGTTTGATCAATTTTAGGTAGTCCTTGTCTCATGATTATGAGGTATGAAAAGAGAGACATACTTCTTTTCGAACTCAATATGATTCAGTCTTATAATCATTCTTTTCCAGAAGAGATATCAAGGAAATATTTTCCTGATATCTCGATTTTTTTTGTGGTAATTTAACTTTTGGACTTCGGTGTTTTACTCAGTTGAGAAATATAAAATAAAAGTAAGTTGCGTGCTTTAAACAGAGTAAAATATTTATCGCTATATTGACAACGTGTCATTAAATGGAAAGTTTAGGTTTATGCATTGATAATGAAGTATAAATGATACATTTAACACGCATTTAGAGCTGCAGTTTACGCAGCTATTCATTGTCCTAAAGGGTTGCACTGTTTACCATGATATCTGCTGGAAGTTCTGTCTAATTGCCATAATGGAGACTGGTGTCTGGAATTAATTTACTTTAGCTCTATCCACACTCATTACGGAAGTCCACCAGCTAATTGCTTCCCTGGAGGTAGACTGCGATCCGCCTCTGTGGAGAATTAGTTTGCCTTACAAAATTAAACAGCATGAAGCTTTTGAATTAACCATAATAACATCCATGTCGTGCTGTGCGGGCAATCTTCAGCTAAAGTTAATGGAGAACGTTTTCCAGTGTGCCCCGTCTCACTGATATAAAGAAACATCGATCAAAATCTCTTGATCGATGGGAGTGTTTGTACAAAAGACGAGTCAATCCAGTAGGGTCGTATAGATGGTACGAGTCAGTAAAATATTATTGAAACTCTCAGAGTATTTTTGTACAAAACCTGACAACTAGTCCCTATTATTCCAGATAAGTGAACTCAAAACAAATTTTCTTTCTATTTTAGCATTGATCTGGAACTGGAAATTTAATGTTATTATTGTTAATACAATATACATACTGTTATTGTTTAATATAAGTATTATTATTGGAAAAATTAATCATTCTCTTGGAAAGATAATTCAGTATTATATAGAAAGAGTCCTTCAGAAGAAAATAACCGAATGAAGTATATTAATTTTAAAATTTAAAATTTAAGGGAGAAATTAAAGTATTGACTAAAATGTTTAATGGATTCCAAAATTGAACTTGCTGTATTTTTTCTTTCATTATTATTGATAATTTAATTATCGTCAGGTGGCGCGATTGAATTTGGTCTAGACAAATGCGAGACCCATGGATTGTATCAAGGGAAATTAGTCGGCCGTACCAGCTACAGACTGGTAAAGAGATCAAAGCCATGACATGGGGAGAGACCTACAAATAGCTGGGAATGATGCAGACTCAGCAATTAAAGCACACGGAAATCAAGGCCTGCCACCGGAAAATACCACCAGAGATTCAGATGACTGCTCAAAGCAAAGCCGAGCGGAGGAAACACAAAGCCATAAACACCTATGCAGTCCTGGTGCTAACATACCCCTTCGAGATCATAGACTGGACTAACACCGATCTGGAGGATATCATGAGAAAGATAAGGAGAATGATGGCCAACACCACCCAAAGTCAGCCTTGGCGAGACTGACAATAGCTTAGAAAGGAGGAAGGAACCTGATAGGCCTCATAAAGCAACAGAAAGACAGAAAGAAAGAAAGCTTGAAAGATTATTTCCAGAAAAACACAGTAGCACTCTACCAGGTCGTAAGGAAGATAGACAAGCGACATACTACACTCAACCTAAGCGAGGAGTAACCTCCAGCTCACACGGAACAAACGAAGCTAGAAAGATGGCAAAGAAGGCACTCCACACTAGACATCACTATCACCTCCATCAAGGCCACATAGATAAAATGGCTTCCAATACATCGCCCCCGAGCAGGACGCTCTTCCACGAGATTGAACGATTCATGTTCGCTGTCCAAGACCAGGTAATCAAAACCAGGAACTATAGAAAATACATCTCAAAGGAGTCCGGAATATCAGATGACACATTAGCATTAGTAGAGGCACAAGACGCAAGACAGCAAGCTGATACAGCATCAGCCAAAAAAAAAAAAAAACTCTTCCCATTTCACTTATTTATTCGTTCCAAATGTTTGTCTACTTCTGCCTTGAATCCATTTAAGCTGTCAACCTCCGTAACGACAGATGAAAGTCCGTTTCAGCAATCAACCACTCGGTGACTAAAGGCAAATCTCCACACATCCATTCTACAACTGTTTTTCCTCAATTTGAATTCATGTTCCATTAGGCGATTAATCTGGACAAAAGGAAGAACCACATCAGCACTAAGCTTGCTCAAACCATTCTAGGCCTTATACATCTCAATCAGATCACCTCGCAGGTGCCTAGTCTCCATACATTGTAATTTGCAAAACTTAAACCGTTCTTCGTAAGAGCAACCCTTCGTTCCATTCACTAATCTTGTTGCCTTTCTCTATACTTGTTCCACAGCTCTACATCCTTCCTAAATTGATGCCTCCAGACCTGAATACAGTACTCAAGGTGTGGCCGGACCGTTGCCTTATACAAGGAGATAATTACCTCCTCATTTTTCCCCAATTCCACATTGCTTCAATTTCTGCAGCAGTCTTCCATGTGCAACAGTATCAAAAGCCTTCCTGATAGAAAAATTGCTATATATCATTGCCAAAACACTGTGAAATACAACTGCAGACTGCATGCACTGCTCAGAAAACTTCATATCTGACTGCACACTCACCCACAGGACCCTTTCATTCTCCACCATCCTGTGTAGCACCACACAGTTGATACTTTACTCTGAGGTTACTGCTACCCATATACAGTACTTTACATTTGTAAATGTTAAATTTCAGTTGACACCTCTCAGCCCATCTGTTCAATTTTTCTAGATCCTGTTGCATTAACAACCCTGCGAACCTTAGTAACGTCTGCAAACTTAGACATTAAGCCTGATACACTATTATCAATATCATTAATGAATACAGAAAACAACAATGGACCCAACACTGAACCTGGGGGAATCATTGCTCTTCGTGGACTAATAACATTAGTCCACGAAGAGCAATGTCCATTGATTACCACTCTTCGTCTTCGCCCACTCAATCATCTCTTTAACCATAGCAGATATTTTTCCCCAATTCCACATTGCTTCAATTTGTGCAGCAGTCTTCCATGTGCAACAATATCAAAAGCCTTTCTAAGATCCAAATATATAATATCAAAGTTATTCCCTACATCCAGTTCCTTTGTGAAAACGTCATAGTATCCAATCAAATTGGCAGACAAGACTTCCCCTTAACAAACCCATGCTGTGTCTGAATTATTGCTGCAGTCTTGTCTAGATGATGCTGCAACAATGCTTCTTTAACCAGTGATTCCATTATTTTCCGCCGAAGTTAAACTAACAGGTCTATAATTATTTGTCACCCTTTGAATCCCCTTTGTGAATTGTGGATACATTTGCACGTATCCAGTCTATGGGGATTTCCCCTGAATCTAAGGAAGCTCTCATAATTATGGCTAAGGATTTGCTTACTTCCCTCGCTGCCTCCTTCAATATAACTGGTTAGATCCCATCCACCCCAGGTGCCTTTCTTATGTTTATCTTCAACAATTTCTGCTCTACTTTGCTCTCAGTTATTACAAAATAATTTAGCTTACTGCTAGAGTTGAATACACCTCTGGCATTCCCCTCGCTGAATAACTCCTCATGGGTGAATGTCGATGCCAAATATTTATTTAGTTTGTTAGCTACCTGAGCAGGATCATCAACAGTTGAACCATCGATATAACATGGACCAATCTGATTCATCCCCTTCCTTCTAGAATTTACAAAAGTAAAGAAATCTTTGCTGTTTTTCTTTGTATCCTTTGCCTGCCTAACCTTCTTTGTGACTTGATTACAGACCAGCTTATATCTATCATAGGCTTCTGTGTCACCTGTTAATTTATATTCATCCCATGCATTTTTCTTCTCTTCCAGGTGTCTCGTTAGCTCTTTTGACATCCATTTAGGCCTAAACCTTAAAAAATTTCTTATTTCTTAGTTGGTAAGGAAAACCTAATAGCTTTCAAGATTAATTCTTTGAATGCTTCCCATTTAGAATTTGCTGTTGGTAACATCATCAGTTATTCCCACTGTACAGAATTTAAAAACTGTTTCAGACCACCGTAGTCACCTTTACGAAAGCAAAACCCTTCCCTTTGACCCTGATGGTAGTTATGTCTTCGAGTAAATCCCACTTGAGCACATTATGATCACTGCCACCTAGTGGCTCATTTATCTGCAGATTCTTAATGCATGAATAATCACTGCTGATAACCAGATCAAGAGTATTACTCCCTCTAGTTGCCTACCAAAATGTTGCTGTTGAAAACAATCATCCAATAAATCCACAAAAGCCTTGCTTGTTTGTGTGATCAGTCCACAAGTTCCAGTCAGTATCTGGAAAGGTAAAATCCCCATTACTAGACATTCTGATTTACTGGCCCATTCTATTTCTCTGCACTATTGTTCGTTCTACTCATCAGAGTCATTATCATCATCGGCCATTTTCAATCCACTGCAGGACGAAGGCCTCTCCAGCAACTTTCCAGTTCCTTCTGTTTTGAGCACTGGCCATCCATTTACTACACACAAACTCATGAATTTCATCTATCCATCTCCGCCTTTGTCTTCCAGGTTTCCTTCTAGGGTACTCTTGGGTACCATTCTGTTATTTTCTTAGTCCATCTGTCATCATGTCTTCGAGCTATGTGTCCTGCCCAAGACCATTTTAGTTCTTTAGTTTTGATAAGAATGTCCTTTACTTGAGTTTGCTGCCTAATCCATGTGTTTCTCTTCTTATCTAACAGTCTGATTCCCAATATAAGTCGTTCCATTCTTCGCTGTGTAGTTCTCAGCTTCTCTTCCATTCTTTGATCAGAGTCATTAGGCCTATAACACACTTCTACTCTTATTTTCCCTTTCCCAGTGATTGTCATACCAAACTGACTCAACATTGCACTGTCCATCCATGTCAAATGGGCTGCACTTCCTTAGATTTCATGCGTTTCTTAACTAATAGCATAACTCCTCCTCCCATTCTATCTTCTCTATCCTTCCTGTACACATTGTACTCCCCAAATTCGAATTCTGCATTCCTAATATCTGTGTGACATCACGTCTCTGACATCCCAACAATATCTGCCTCTGATGATTTGACCAATACCTCAAACTCACCAATTTTATACTTGCAAGTATACTTGTGTACACGCAAGTATATATGCACCTGTTCGTATTCGTAGCTGCTCTAACACAGCCCATGTACTTATTTGTTCCGCGATGACTCTTAGCAGTTTCTGAAATCTCATGTCGACGATACCACCTGGCCTCAGAAACGATACCAACATATCACCGCTTGATGCAAAGTGATCCTTGGGAGGAAATGCCAGTTGAGCAAAGAAAGTGTACCATACTACAAGTACGGACCCCAGGCAATTACCTCAACCCACAAGTGTACTGGGACCACACCATAATAATAATGGACAACACAACAGACCGGACATAACCCTTGTGGACAAGAAGGAAAAGGCTATCTAGCCAAACACTGGCAACTCCACAAAATCAAAGAGAATAGTATCAGGAAGTACATGGACCTAAGAGAGGATATCAAAGAGATGTGGCATGTGCAACAAGTAACGACCATCCCGATCATCGTATCAACCACCGATATGGTGCCAAAGACTCTTCATAACTGCCTAGCAGCAATAAGTCTCCCAGAGAACACCTACAAGGAACTCCAGAAAGACGCAATCCTGAACACCTGTAGGATAGTTAAAGAGTTCCTCGACCAAAGGTAACACCAGAAACAACTACCCTGTGAACTTGGTACTAGTACCAGCCACGGGGTGCAACTCTCATCAGGGAGAACTAATATAATAATAAAGTTAGAGCAACCTATTTCTGTTGTATACATTCGTTATTTTGTTCTTAACAATAGGCTCTGTTTTCAGTAAAGCTTGTTAAATAAACTCAATAGAAATACTTACAATCATCTACAACACTTAGGAAAAATATTAGGAACACCGTTTGAAAAATGTTAACGTGCACGAACGTTATTATCAAATTTTTGGAACTTTAAAGCATGGATCAGTTATCTCAACGTATACCACAGTACAAAATAACTCCCAATGATATAGCTGAGTTCTTTATATTCGTTGGAAATCTTCGATTTTTTTTTTTTTTCTTTTGTCGTTTAACTACCAATAATAAATTTCTGCCCCCGAAGCTCTAGAGCTCATTGAAGAAAAGTGTATATCGTTCATCTGATGAAAGTTTTGTTGGTAGGCATAAAGGGACTCCTGGGATGTGTTTCATTGCGAAAAATTCGTGGAACACTTCCCTTGACAACATTATTAGCAACTTCGTGTAGAAAGATGTTTGTAGACCATTCCAGGTAATCTATTGACGTTTACACAGAAGGAGAGAACTTATTCTGCGTATGGTAATAAAAGAAAATGAGTGGTGTATTGTGGAGTTAATCTATCAGTCTTCCTCACTTAAAGTAGGCGGGATAGAGATACAATAAATGGTTGTTAGATTTTCCTGAAAATTAAAAAAACAAGTCGGGAGATTAACATAAAGAAATAATTATCTGTAAAAGACAAGCCTTCTATCTATCAGAATCATCTAACTTTCCACAACGGATTAATATATTCTTGTTAGATGTCTTCCATCCCATCATAAAAGAGACATTACTCCCCTACTGCGTTTATACAACACTTACCTCCATGACCGTTGACACGATTCACTGGTCCACAAATTATCACCGGAATCTTCAGCTGAAACCGTGGTGACAGACCTGCAAGGTACTTCTTTTAACAGATGGTTTATTGGTGACGTAAGGACACACGTGCTCACTATACTTCCGTTTATTGATCTTCACGTATTAAAAGTCACCAATGATATGGTCCGGTGTGTTTGGAGATAAAGATATGATAGCTGAGCTGGATAATGCCGCGCTAATTTACTAACAGGTCCATCTCGTGGTCGTCAGAGGGCGCTTTAGTCGTACACGTTG
This sequence comes from Mastigoproctus giganteus, assembly GCF_048544385.1. NCBI lineage: Eukaryota > Metazoa > Arthropoda > Arachnida > Uropygi > Thelyphonidae > Mastigoproctus > Mastigoproctus giganteus. Next base: position 233,730,790 of record NC_143578.1, on the reverse strand, counting down.
GTACTGATACGAGGAACCATCGGGTAAAGAAGATCCGTGTATTTGATAACGCATTTAAGAGGCTAGCCTCATAATGGTTTAACGAATAAGCACTTTTATGTAATTGGAAAAAGAGGACTTATCCAAGGAAGCCAAGATCGCATGTCCTATTAAAAGCGCTCTGTTGGAGAAATGAAGAAATATTTCTTTGATACTACCACAAATTAGTAGAAAACAATCCCCGAAGAATATAACAAGCCAAAAGAGGCTGTATATCATTGCCTTATTCAATGGGTCATCCTATTGAATAAGGCAACAGGCTGTACCTTGAGTACTTCATACAGGTGTTGAAGCTCCATTTTTTGGAAGGATATGCATCTGTTTGAACGGGTGCAGAGAAGGGCAATGAGATTAGTGAAGGAGCAAAAGATTACTCTTATTAAGAAAGACTGGAGTTGCGGAGATTGCTGCGAGGGGATCTGATTGATGTGTTTAGCGCCTTAAATGGATTGAGTAAGATAAATGCTGATGGCTTTACACTTGCTCAGACAACGCACATGAGGAGGCATAAATTCAGGAAGAATAGTTCCAGAAACAAATGGTGAAATTTGCTTTCAGCCACAGAGTGATTGATCATTGGACAAAACTTCCAACTGGTGCTGTGGAAGTGGGTAGATTGACTAATTTTTATAGGGGATGTAAAATATTCTCTATTTATTATTCTAATGGATATACGGGACAAAATATACATGTAGTGTTCCAGGCACAAATTATAACTACTACCACCACATCAACAAGTGACAGTAGAGTTAATTATAATTATTATTGGTAATTTGTAATAATTTGTTATAATTGGTAGGCATCTACGAAACGTTATGTCCTGAATAGACTCTCATTGTTCTCGTCCACGATGACATTTGTAACCAGGCCTAATAAGAAATTTCTAGAATCTTCGAGAAAGACTCCTGAATGTGGTAAAATATTTGTAGAAGTTTCTGAAAGTTGTAGATTATTCTAGAAAGTGGGAATATTGTTTAAATATTATTGAAGATTGTAGATGATTCTGGAGAGTTTTGCAATAATATAAATTGAGGAGTAAGAGCTGTAACTTCTAAATTCGAACACAAGTCATTCAAAAAAGGGTGTTTGGTGTTAGTTTTTTGTGTTTGTTGGTGTTGAAAAAAGGAGTGTTATTATATAACTCTGTATAAAGAAAGTTATTCCATGAGAAGCATTGGGAAAGATCCAGGTGTTTCATTTAAAAGAGTACAAACTAACACTCAACAATTCAAGGAGACTGGCAGTTTAAAGGACACACCACAATCAGAACAACTGCGCGTAACAACGGAAGCACAAGGTAAGACCATAACACTAATTTTTAAACTCAATCGACGAATTATTGCACCTGAAATCCGAGCTGAGTCCAATAGGAACAGAGAAACTTCCATATCTACATCCACCGTAAGAATTAGTAGTCATGTATTGGTCCGAAAAACCTTATTAAAACCGGAAAATCGAAAGAAACCGTTGGCTTGGGCTAAGAACCATCAACATTGAACAATTTAGACAGATGAATCCAAATTTTTAATTTTTGGATCCACGTGTACGTTTTATGTGAGAAAATAAACTAAAACAAAAATGGTGTCACATTATTTAGTGTCCACAGTCAAGCACGGTGGTTGTTTCACCATGATCTGGGCTTTTCTGAAGTGGGTGACATCGCCAGAATTGAAGGAATTTTAATAAAAGAAGGCTATAAAAACATTCTTGAACATAACGTAATATCCTCAGGACTTCGACTTTGTGGAATAAATTTTATATTACAAGACAATGACCAGTTTTTCATAAATGGACACCAGTTATAATAAAGAATTGTTATTTCTTAAGTACCTGTTACTATATTTGAAGTTTAAAAATTGGTCCTGACACGCACGCTCATCTGGTCAAAGTACAGAAAGAAAAATATCTTGAGTTTTACGGAACCATCTGTCTATTCTGACCTTATCAGTAAATCAATCTTATATGTCATTTGCCATACATAAAACATCATAAATGGGGTTCGATTTTACCGAAATAATATTTCTACAAGGTGTCGCTGACTAGAATTCGATATATCTGTTTAGTTGGAGATCTTTCCAATAAAACAAAAGAGGTCACGTTATATTTTACATGAGCTAATGTCCACTTGAAATGCATGGATTCGATAGCTAGTTGTACCTTAGTATCTGCACTCCACGCCCTCCAGGCTAGGACAGTGGATAGAAGTAGCAAAGTCTGGCTTCAATATTTTATGATCCTTAACCGTTGCAGGGTTTTCATCCCTAAAAATGCAATCGTCCTTGAAAGTATCTTGTAGAATGAATATAATTCTTTTAAATCTCTATTAATAGTCCAATCAGGTTAATATTTAGACGTGCATCTTACCTTAATTAAGAGGGTATTTGCCAGGAGCTTTCCAAGGAATCATTGCGCCTTATATAATTCGATATCCAAAAGACAGTGCGAGAATTGTTGCCTATTTACAATGTGCCACTCACGCAGTGACCAGTTGGCATAGCAGCACAACCTATATCTGTTTACGTATTTCGCTTTTGTCACATGGAAACAGTGCCACATGGTATTTGAGGCACGGTACGTGAAGTATTAGAGATGTATGGTTGGACAGTAGAAAACTGGTTTGTACACGTGAGCCCACGCCTCACTGCGAGATTATAAAATCCTATTTTTCAGTTTAATGAGTTGGTAAGACAATGAAACTTAACCCTACAGAAACTTCAATGTACAAAAGGTTAAGGAAGTTACACGTTTACTAAAAGTTTTGCAGCCTTGCAGAAATAAGCATACTCACTGGCCATTTTATTAGAAACCTTTTGCAATTGGTGAAAGGGATTATTGTTGAAGCACGTTTAGCAGGAACCACAGTTGAGGAAACAAAGGAAATCACTGGTGTGTCGAAAGCAACCATCTGAAAAGAATACAATGAGTGGAAGAGAAAGGAGGATGAAGTTCTAAAAGGGAAAAAAATGGGGCAGAAAGTCGGGTACTCCAAGAACGAGATCGTAGGAATTTAAAGCGAATTGTGCGTTAGAATAGAAGCTGCAGGAAATGACTTAAAAATTCAATTTAAGCAAAGAAAAACCCATTTGAGGCGGATGTTGTATAATCTGTGGTTTAATAGTCGTTTAACTGTATGAAAGCCATTTCTTTCTATAAAAATTCGGAGGATTCGACTGGAGTAGTACCGTCAACGCCAAGGCCGCACTGTGGAACAGTGGAAAAAGATCACGTGGCTTGACAAGTCTCGATTTACGCTTTTTTGTACCAATGATAGGGTGAAATTGTAGTGTAGACCTCATGAAAACATGCATCCAGGTGCTTTTTCCACTACCCAAGCAGCTGGAATTGGTATAATGGTGGGGTGTATTCTGTTGGTACGAACTGGGTCCATTCATAGCATTATCTGCAATGAATATCTTTCTTTCGTATCGGACCACCTTTATCTCGAAATGCTCTACTTTCATCTATGCATCTTGCGAAATTTGTATTTGAATGGTTCGAGGAACGTTCCTAAGATTTGCAACGTTCGTCCCAGCCTCCTAATTTTTCCAGATATGAATCCAATTAACGATTGGTTGTTGGTTGTCATAAGGTTTTAGGGGCATCAGCAGCTTAGGACACATTGCGCTGTATATAATATGTCTGTAAATTGACATATTTAGAAGATATTCAAAAAATATTAGGCCTGAAAGGACAGCGGAGAAAAGGACCTGAATATATGATGTGTATTTACGATAGCCCTTGTCCTTAGAATGATTAATGATCCCAAGTTGTCACAGTTTGAGCTGAGTAGCTCTAACTTAAAAGACTTCAAGGTAATAAGTGAGGCAGGAACTCAATTGAATTACAATAGAAAGGAAATGTGTTTTGTTTACAATGCTGGAACATGATTGAAATAATCATCAGTCATCAATACTGCTAAGTTCACATCCTCAGATGTGGACTGCATTCATAATCACTGGAGGTAAGGAAAGAAAGTGTCTTTCCCTTGAGAAAAGCAGAGTTTAGTCCACATGTGAGCATCCTTCGATTGCATTTTCATGATCACGATTCAAGTCTTTCTTTCCACGAATTCTGAACATGTTCTTAATGACTGCGCAAGGAGAACTTCGATGTCGAGAGACATTGAGGCCGAATCAACGAGGAAATGAAGTCAATATGTTTTCTACTCAACAAGCTTTACTATTTTCGAAGAAACGAAGATCATTATGTAGCTAAACGTTCTGTCAACAATTTAATGGTCTTCAGCGCTTAATGACTTAGAAAAGTTCTATTATTTTGGATGTATTGTCTTCTTGGGTAATAAATTATAAATGAAATAGATATGTTGGTGATGGAGGGTTTATGAGTCTAGAAGTAAAAGAATATTAGAAACGTATGCCAAAATAATTTTTCGGTTAACCAATATCGGGGGATCTCAGTGCACCAGTTTAGATTCACTACCATTAATAACCAGACACCAGCATGTCTACAAATAATCATTATTTACAGGAAAACTAAATGCATTTGCTGAAACTTTTAGCCTTTATGACAATCCCGGTCTTTGTGATCAATATATGGATGCCAGGAAGAAAATGTGGTTGAAGACGGTCCAAGGTGTGGTAGACCATCTGATTCCAGAATTAATTGGACTTTATTTCTAGGCTTTAAATAATGTCCAATGAATTGAAATAGAGTCCAATTCTGCTGCCAATAACAACATTAAAAAATGTTGCTTTTGGCAGCTGAATTGCCCAGCCTACAGAGCAGATTTAACCACAATGACTATTTGGCTCTAGTGACTCCCATCAGATAATACACTGTCTTATGCACAATAAATAAAAAATGTTTATGCAATGGGTGCTTGCAAAATGGTATATGCGTATTGATCATATTAAAATTTATATTGTAGTTCATAAAATTGAAGGAGAAACGAATATAATAATAAAATCACGAAAGTCGCTTCAGCGGACCTACATTCATCAAAGTCAAAGTGGCCGCTGAGGCAGAATAGTGACGCCATCTAGTGTCGCTCCCAAGAACTAACACCACCACGGGATGTAAGCTGATGCTAAACAGGTCCATCACCATAGATGTATGATGTCGAAGAGAAGTAATAATCATACTGCATCAAGTTGGCACAGGATAAAGTCACTAGCGTTCAGGCCTTAGGCAGAGAGCTCAGTTCGAAAAGTCGGAGAGAGTGGAGTAATCTGGGAGAATCCATGGACCATGAAAATGGGGGATCCAGGTGCTTTTTTCTAGGGTTATGTACTATATCTGTACAATTAACATACTGTGTAATAAAGAATTCTCCAATAATTACCCTGGTTTCAAACCAGGCTAATTGTTGGGGAATTTTTTTATGGCCTGAAATACCTAAATAAAGGATATGGCCTCTAAATAAAGGATATTTTTTATAGGTGTTTGGATATTAATGGTAGGGCAGTATATGTTGGTGGTATTTACCAATCTTCAAACATGGTTACTCCTACGAATGTTCTGCAAGAGGAAGGTTATTGATTTCTTGGTCTACGACAACCGGGGTGTCCGGATACTTCTTGGAGAGTAACTTTTCTCTGCGGGATTCGATCCTAGACCGCTTCTCCTTCGTGGGGTAGCACAGTTGGTAGAATCGCCGTCCTACCACATCAGGGTGGAAACGATTTCAGTTTGAGTCCCGTCGATGACAGGAATTTTTAACTTCAATGATTGCAATTATAAAGGTAGAAAGACTAATGGTTTGATATACATGATCCAACTAACACGAATTGTGGAGGGTGTGTATGTATAGTGAGGTTTTTCATCTCGTTACCTGGTTGTTCAGACAATTAGCAATTTTTATATTCTCGTTTCAGAGGTTTGTCTAATAATAATATTACAGATAAGGTTCTAAGGAAATGGTCATCTTTAATCTTATGGGCAACGAGATTAACGGCTAGTCACCTTTAATTTGTTACCATAGGTTTGTTTGAAGATTAGTTTGTTCTGAAGAATTAGTCTCTTTATAATCTCATTAACCGAAGTTCAGTGTAATTAGATCAAACAACAGCAAATTTTCCCTACTCATATAGGTAAGTATCCAGTTGACCTTTGAATTTCCTCAAACTGTCAACTTCAACTACTTTCGAGGGCACTTGTTCCAGCAATCAATTACTTGCTGGCTAAAAGAAAACTTCCTACAATCTGATCTAAACCTCAGCCCCTGTAAGTTGAATTTATGACCCCTAGTATAACAGCGAAAATTCCACCCTCGTTCGTTTTACTAACCCCTCTCAGAGTCTTATAAATCAAGTCACCTCTGAGGTGCCTGGTTGCCAAGCTTTGTAGCCCTTATAATCGAAGTCTTTTCTCATACGATCGTCCTTTTGCCAACCTCGCCATACGAGTTGTTCGTCTTTGGACCCTTTCAAGAACCTCAATGTCTTTTTTTAGATGAGGTCTGCATACTTGAACCCAGTATTACAAATGCGATCTAACAAATGCCTTATAGAGTTGGATTATGACCTCCCTATCTCTACAGGATAACCTTCGATAAATCATCGAAAGGATATTATGGGCTTTCCTGTTCAGGAAACTTCATATCTGCCCGTATTCTAATTCCCAGATCCCTTTCTTTCTCCTCTGTTCTTAATTCAACCCCACCAAGTGTATAATTTATTCCCCAAGTAAAAACTATTTATTAGGGTCACCCTAATGTTAATTCAACTACACATGTTCTCTGGTCGATTTGTCTGTTTTGCTGAACGAAAAACCCCAGTTTCTGGGGGGAGGGACCTTGCTATCTACGTCTGAAACCAACTAACTCAGCCACTGAGTTAAAAAAATCCCATTAAAATTCTTCGCGTGATCGACGGGATTCGAACCCGGGCCTTTTCCACAGGGAGGACGGTGCCTTTTCCACAGGGAGGACAGTGACGATACGACTGTGCTACTCGCGCAGATCTCCGCAAGTTAAGACCTTGAAATTTTTGCTGCCTTAAAACACAGCTGCCACTTTTCTGACCATTCTTGCAGCCTGTTCAAGTCATCCTGAAGGAACGCTGCTCAAGTCATCCTGAAGGAACTCTACCAATCTTTACGTTATCTGTAAATTTGACATCAAGCCTTCTATCACATCTTCGATGAGGTTTATGAAAATCAGAAACAAGAGTGGTCCAAGAACCGATCCTTGGGGGTCCACCCAGCAATCCATCTTAGAATCTCTCTAGTAATCCCAATCTGTTCCAGTTTGTACAGGGAGAGAATCAAATGCTTTGACTGTTAGTTAAACATCATGTGTCCTTCAGAATGCCATATCTATCTCTTATTGAACAAATCAGGGGCATTTTAATGCAACCATACTGTTTTATTCGATCTCGTGGGTTGCAAGTGGATATAATCACCGCCCTCCATATCCAATGGGAGAAGAGGATGATTATATCCACAGTGTAGAAAATGCCCGCATTTAAACCTATCAGCAGAGTTCTGAATTACCCCTGAAAATTGATATTTCCTTGTATATATTTGTCTTTAAAAGTATTTTTATTTATTTTAAGAAATAAATTTATTTTAATGGAGATCGCCACATAAAGACATATATTTTTTAAAAAATTCTACTAACGAATACTCATTTATTGAAGTCGTCATTTGAAAAACATTATACTTTCGTCTTTTAATACTGAATCCTTCATCTGTTGCATTATTTGATAACCAACTGCTAACCCCAAGGAATATTCTAGAGAGCTTGGAAAGGTTAACTCTAGACTGGGTCATTCAGCCAATGCGATGTCATTCTCCAAAGTGGATTCTGCTTTCTTAAGCTTTCTTTTCAAATACGAAAAGAGAAGGAACTAGAAGAGAAATTTTCAATTATGCGTATCATAAGGGTAATTAAAACATTAAATTATTATGCACACAGGGTGCTCAGTGTGGACCAACATGTGGGACCACGAAAAAGCACAGAGAGCAAGACAATGAAAGATATGTAAATTCTAAGAATGAAAGAGATTTAAATCATAAGAACTCAGTATCCAATAAAGATTATTACTGGTAGGTCACCAGAAATAATCCTTCTGAGTACTGACTGGTTGATGCGTTGGTCACAAAAACACAAAGACAGTATTATTTTGTATTTATAGAAAATCTTTATCTGCAAATTTGCTTTCTTATTCTCAGGCTAGTTTTTAATTTTACAAGGAAAAAAAATCCTTACTTAATGACTTCATAAAAAACAAGTTGGAAACTGTCTCTTCGAACATATCCAAATATAAAATTTACTCTTCAACAAAATCAGAATATTTGCAAATTTCTTTCAGAAAGAGATCTTTTAAAGTTAGCCTCTCTTTAGATGGTGCCCTAGACTGATCCCATCTTTCTCGAATCTGATGAGAATTATTTCAGTTTTATTTCTCTCTATCTGATATCTGACTTCGATACTCCTTCCACAAGAAAGTTTTGTTTTGTGACAATGTTAATCTTTTATTTATTTTCGATTTGATTCTGTGATTGGTTATTAGTTTAAAAACTGCTGTACATAACGATTTCCGTTAATGTGCATCCTCATAATTTCTTTGTTATCTGATGTTAATTTTTAAAGATGAAGCCCACCTGCTTCCTTGGTTATTTCGGGGAACGCCATTGTTGCTTGTTATGGTATCCATCAAGTTGTACTTGTGACTGTTGCTCTGGGAACACACGGCTTGCTATGTGCTCCAAACCAACCTGTTCCAACGCTGTCACTTATTTTTTTTCTACTCTGTGTCTTAACAATAAAATAATATTGATTGGTTGAAGCCTCCTACTTAATAAAAGATTGTTTTGGCTCAGATATCGATAGGCGTTTTAATTATAATATTGTATTTGCGATTGAAAATTGTCTTTCAAGTTGAAATTTCTTTTGGAAAAAAAATGTTAAGGGTTCATCAAAATAAGGCGTATACAGGTGACAAAAGAAAATGCTTGAGTCCATGACCTTATTAGCAATTCGCAATCATCTCAGGAACACATCCCATCGTTCGCAAATATGGAGGATATTAATCAATGCATGGGATGGATATAAATTATCAGGCGACAGAGACGCCAATGGTAGATGTAAGCTAGTTCGTAATAAAGTTACAAAGAAGGTTAGACAAACGAAGACAGATTACAAGAAATCTTTGGCAAAGGATGCAAAGACTGCAAACATCAGAAGGACTACAGAAAGGATGCAAACAGCAAAGACTTCTTTATTTATGTAAATTCTAGAAGGAAGGGAACGAATCAGATTGGTCCACTTGATATCGGCGGTTCGACTGTTAATGATCCTGCTCAGGCAGCTGACAAATTGAATGAGTATTTTGCATCTACATTCACACGAGGAGTTATTTAGGGAGGAGGATACCAGAAATTTATTCAACTCTAACAGGGAGCTAAATGATTTCGTAATAATTGATAGCAAAGTGGAAGAGAAATTGTTGAGGTTAAACATAAGAAAGGCACCTGGGTTGGATCAGATAATCCAGTTATATTAAAAGAGGTAGCAAAAGAATTAAGGAAACCGTTAGCCATGATTTTGAGAGCATCATTGGAATCAGTGGAGGTCCCCACTGAATGGTGATGTGCAAATGTATCCCTAATAGTGGAGAATAAAAAAGACATGGAGATAATTGTGCAATCAGATATGAAGTTTTCTGAGCAGTGCAGACAGGCTGCGAGAGCAGCTCATGGGATTTTGTCAATGATATACAGAAACTTTGCTAACAGGGATAAGGAGGTGATTGTCCCTTTGTATAAAGCAATGATCAGGCCACACCTTGAGTACTGCTCACAGGTCTGGAGGCTTCATTTTAGGAAGGACGTAGAGTTGCTGAATGAGTACAGAGTAGGGCGACAAGATTGGTGAGGAGAATGAAGAGGCCCTCTTACCAAGAAAGGCTTAAGTTCTGCAAATTGCAGCATCTGTAGACTAGGCATCTGCGATGTGATCTGATCGAGGTGTACAAGCTCAATGGTGATGGGACTCTTCCTCTTGCTCAGATTTAGCACTTAAGGGGACATAAATTCAAATCGAGGAAACACAGATGCAGAATAGATGTGCGGAAATTTGCCTTTTGCGAGCGAATGGTCTATTGCTGAAAGAAACTTCCACCTGTCATTATGGAAGTCAATAGCTTAGATAAATTTAGGGAAGAAGTGGACAAACTTTTGAAGCAAATGGATAGGTTAAATGAGAAGGGGTTTTTTTTTGTTGATGCTGTATAAGCTTGCTTTCTCGCATCATATGCCACTACTTATGCTAATGATATATTAATTAAATAAACAATTATCAACTCAGTACAATATAAAATATTGGAGCTGTAAAAAAATGCTATTTTTAAAAATTATGATTACATTATCAGTTTATTGTAAATAATTATTATATGTATATTATGTTATAATTAATAAATAATTTATAACTGTAATATGATTGCGACATATACAATTATTAGGTTTTTACCAAAAGAATTTCAGTTTTCAAAATCACTTAAATACATAACCAGTAACGCCCTCTAGATATATCGATATAAATATCAGTGACACATTATCGATATTACAATCAATCAATCATTATGAAAAAAATTAAAAACTAAATAGTTTGAATATTTAATGAATTTTTTTCGAAAGTAATGATGGTAAATTGTAAAAAATAATTGCGAAATCAACTTAATGGATAAATGCGTCATCAAATTGTTTCCTTTCGAAAATAATTTACAGCAATTAGCAGTCGCGTGCCATGACATGACGTCATAGCACGCTTCGTTATGCGTGATTTACAATGCTATCCTTGGTTGACTTACCAATTAGTACACGAAATATTTTCATTACTACATATTAATTTGTAAATTAATATATTGTTATACAGGTACATATTACAAAATTAATGGCTAAAGCACTGAATTGTCTCAAATATAAAAAAATAAAATTTAAAATGATTTCAGCCTTTTTTTTTTCTTTTCAAGAATGGACTTTATAAAAATACATTTTTATGACATATAGGAGTCGAAATAGAAAATTCTACAAACTTTTATTAATAAACTATTTTATTTTTCAGAATGGTACGTGACTTTGCCAATTCGTGTATAATTTGTAGATTTATCTCCTTTTACATACTAATACTAAGTGGCATATTTACCACTAGATGGCAGCATGCTCAAATTGTTTGATCATGGATGTGATCAATTCGAAAAATTCGAAAAAAATGTAAAGAAATTCTTACAATTTACCTTGCAAAGTCCGGGCACTTTATAATCATGTGCTCGAATTCTGGGGGCGAAATGGATCCATCTCTGTCGAGATCTGCTTCTTCCATGACTTTGTCGATTATAAAATTCATTTCCGATGTTTTAATTCTTTCTTCTCCTATAAGTCGTAAAACCACTGAAGCGATATCATCTCGAGACAAACACCCATCCTCGTCTTCATCTGAAACATAAATAACTGTCATGGTTTCGTTTTCAAAATGGGTGAACGTACTTGTAAAATTAATGGAGTAGAATTAATTATGCCTTATATGGTGGAAGGAATTGGGCGGTTCCGTCTCAACGCTCCTTTGTCGAGACAGGACAAAGGACAGGTGTACTAATAAAGTGACCGTTCAGTATACACCGTCTAACATGTATTAGGACACTCCACCTCTGGGAAGTAAAAGTTATTTCCCGAGGTAACAAGATAGATAGATGGCAATAATAGTTAAAAGTAGAAGTAAAAGACATCCGCACTTAATGTCAGGTGAACTGGAACAAAAACCAGAATTATTGGGGTGCAGTTGCTCAAAAACAAAAGTCCGGTGGGAGGCATAAGAACGCAGTTTCCATAAGGTCTAAAGTTTTAACATTTCTTGACATAGACGTTCTCCTGTCATCAAATTTTTGACCAATCACTTTCCATAGTTAGCTTCCATAAATTTTTGGGTTTCAAATTAAATCGCAAACTAAATTTTCAATGGCATGTTCTTCATATTCATGGAATTGTTATTACGTATATATCTATGTTTCTGCGAATCTCAAAACATTCTTAGGGCATTAATTACAGAATTTTATAAATTCTTTACAAAGCGGTATTTTTGCCTATTAGTACATATGGCAAAGGTGTGGTTTGGATTCTCCAGCAAGAATGTCATCCAAAAGAAGCTTTTTACTGTCCAAAGAAGCATGTTACTTGCCATGTATCCAGCATTACGAACCGTTTCACCCCTGTTTTTCAGATGGTTAATGTATGCATACCTCTTGACTTCTATCTTGCTTACAAGGGACTCTGCTTCTATATCTGTCATGGAACTTCGATTAGTTATTCTGGCGTTGCCATTGATCTATAAAATAATATTAAGATTGAGAAAAAACGCTGTTGGGACCTATTGCTTCAACAATGGCAAGATCGTTGATCTGCAACATCTAAGGTCGGTGTGACTTCCAAATTCGTTCCTCAAGGTTGTTTTGTTGTACAAAAATGATTTTCACTTAATCTCTACGTGCAGGCCAAACTTGCTTCCTTTCATCTTTCTAATACTCCACTCTATCTCTGTGAACAACTTGAAGACTCGGAATGTGTCCTGTATCACTGTTCCTGCTACCAAGCCCATCATCATCCGCTGGCTGCTTCCTGCAATCTCTTCTCTCCTGGCCACGAAGCTGAATTTCTATAATCCAAAGATGCCTTTACTCGATTACAAATCTTTGCTGACAAGGGCTTTTCCAGTTTACGTGCACTGTTGATGTCTTCTGTTCCTGCGCTGCCTGTGATTTCCTTCACTGCACCTTAGAATTATCACTGTTCACACTGAATAACCAGTATAACACAATCTAACACTATCCTTTTAATTTTCTTTCTTCATGTACGTGTGTTTGTTTTTGGCACTGGGGTTCATATGGCGTCAATTGTTGTTGTTGTTGTTGTTGGAGTAGAGTTTTAGAAGCATCAGCGATTAAGGCCATATTGCCCCATGTATACTGTCTGTAAATTGTGTGTGTTCTGTGGTCGATTTTCTGTTTGTTGGAAGAAAAACCCGAGTTTCCAGGAGAAAGAAACCACGCCTGAGACTGACTAACTCAAACACATTGTGAAAAAGGCCCATAGAAATTCTTGTCGTCATCGACAGGACGAGAACTCAGGTCTTGCCACCCGGTGTGGAGAGAACGACGATCCTACCAACTGTGCTATTCACAAGGGCATTTTGGACAGATGCAAAGCTTTTAGTATGTAGAGACATACTAAAAGAGTATAGGAAATGTCTCCTAAAGAATTGCTGATATCATTAACTCCCGTGGAGAGTCATATTCGATATTAAAGCCATCGTAGGTAACGCAGTTGGTATAATCGCCATCCTCCCTACACAGAGTGTAAAAGACCTGAGTTCGATGACGGGAGGAATTTTTAAGGGGCTTTTTCACAACGTCGCTGAGTTAGTCAGCCTCAGTCGAGGGTAGCATGGTTTTCTCTCCAGGAAACACCAGTTTTTCATCCAGCACACATATCGACCACAGAACACATGCAATTTACAGACAGTATACATGGATCAGATGGCTTGGTCGTTTATGCACCTAAAGCCTATTACAACAATATTAAACTTTTCTTTTTTTATAAGCAGATGATTTTTTACTGTGTCCCAATACGTTTTGAAAGATAAGTGTAAATGAACATTTTCAATAAAGAGTTTGGGTCCGGTCTGAATCGGTGTTCTTGATTCGTGCTCTTTGTGCCTATGGTAACCCGGCCTCTGGGAGGATGTGGAGGATGAGGATGTGTCTTCGAAAGTTCTAAAAATTGTGTTAGGTAGTTTTTAAAATAAAACTCACCGTATATTTGAAAAGCATACAGTGACTTCACCTTTACTGGAGTCGACTGGCTAAATAAGGAAACCATATTAAGAAAATCTTCAAAAGAAAAGGACTCATCGTCTTCTGAAGAGAATATCTTGCAAATACGATCACCAAATGGATTGTTCTGAAAGAGGGCAGCACTTAAATATAGGAGTGTATCATCAAACAACCAACTTCACTGTTAACTGCAATAACTTGATTATTTAATTATACTAATTAAATCTTGTAACACTCGATTTTAATTATGCTGTTAGAACCATTTTAACTAGTTAACTCGAACTGTCTAAGTAGACAGTAGAGCTGGATAACGCAACTTTTCTTACTCAAGAATTGAAATTTTTGCTACTTTCTAACTCGATAATCCCGATCTTTCTAACTCGATAATCCCGATCTTTCTAACTCGATAATCCCGATCTTTCTAACTCGATAATCCCGATATTTCTAACTCGAAAATTCGGACCCTTTTAACTCGAATTTCCAGTAATCAGAAAAAAACACTTCTATTAATTTTTTTTCGTTAGAAAATTAGTCTATAAATACTCCATGAGAAAGAACTCATAACAACTTAGATGTTGTTTATTTTCAAATTCAACGAATCAGATTTACATAATCAGTATTTCTTGTTGCTATTTAGGGGTTCTGTCTGTGCCAAGGTACAAAACATCCGACAGATATCCTCTTCAGAAGCTCAGAACGATAAAAACCGGAATTAAATGATAAGATAGACACAAATCCGTGTTCCGGAATCTTGCAGACAAACTGGAACCCCGCTAAGCTATCTATCTAAGAAGGCGGCCAATAGAAGACAATTATTCTTTCGTTTGATCACGCGATACCTTTATCGTTCACCCAGAACGCATTTGTTCTTTCTGGAAAGGGCAGCCCACATTCTAATGATTCACGCAAGACGTCACAGTCGTCTAGACATTGAGTAGAAAAGCACTACAGCTGACAGAAGGGATGTACTGTTTTCAGAAAGGGGGCGCCAGCGATCTTCTAATGAATACTCTGATTTGTGTTTTTGTATGAGAAGTCTTCACCCACAGATCCTATAAGGATTCAACTTCAAAAGAACATAAATGATATTAAATTTATTGGAGGGTCATAAAAATGGTAAACGGAAGTCATATGCTATCTAGATGTCGATTATTGTTGGCAAAAAATTATTCTCATTCTTAAAGAAAAAAAAAAAAAAAGAAAAAGAAAAGAAAGCACTTCACATAAAGTAACTTCGAAATTAACTTGTGTAACTGTTGCCATGGCAATCATTTTCAGAATCGGGAAATGGAATCCGCACTTCCCCATAGCAACCTTCAACAACGAGAAGAGTAACTTCCTGGTTGCCATGGAAACCGTTAACTCTCATAACAATAACTTCAATCTGTCGCAATAGCATCGTCAATTTCACAGAATCGTAAATCTCGTTACCATGGTAACCGTAGAATCGTAAACACCGTTACCACGGTAACCGTCACCGATTTCAATATATTTTTAATCGGGGCAATAGATTACATGAACAACTGTTTTTAAAATAGATTTAAATATTAAATTTATTAAAATATTAAATTATTAAAATTTTACCTTAAGTTCTGGCATATTGCGGACTAATCTTCCAGGTAACCTAAGACCTTTTCCTTTACGTAATAAGCGAGGATTGAGATGCTTAAAGCGACTAAAAGCACTAAATAAGAGAAAATATGTTTTGTTAAAATAAATATCGAAGATAAATCAAATTAATGTAATTGATAAATCACTTATAATTGTCAATAACTTACTGGAGGATTTCTCTTCGCGTTAGAAAAGTAAGTTCCTGTAATGAAAGAAAGAAATGTCAAATTAGAATTTATTTAAGAATTTTTATTTAAATTTTTTTCCGAAATGAGATTCGTAGTGAATTATTAGGAAAGTTTCGTAAACATCTTTTCGCCTGAGCAAATAACAAATCACGTCGTCCCCTATTGCGATTAGCCAATTTTCCACATCTGCTCCATCACCTATGATGAATCTAAAAACACCCTGGGGATTGGCAAGAGAGCAATTGCAGTCCAATTATGTTTAATAGCAAAGTGTGGGGTTGCAATTCTTGACTTGCTTAATAAAATGCGCATTTAGAGAGGAAAGCTGTTATACCTGTGTTTTTCTGCAGAGAAATGGCAATAAAGGTAGATGTTTCTTGACAGTGATCCAAGAAGAAAGAAAGCGGGAAAAAAGGCTAAACGTTTGATCAAAAATGACCATAATACACGAACGCCGTTCATCACCTGTGAATAATTTATCCTTTGCTAGTTCCTCAGAATGAGGGCAGAGAAAGTGTAGGGGTAAAAGACAATGTTTGGACTGCATTTGAAGACGGAAGTAGAAGTCCAAAATATTACAAAATTGGACAATATTGTAGGTATACCTAATATTAATTGTCATTTAAAATTAAAAACATATTTTATTTAAAAAATCATTGTATTTTTGGTCGAATTTTTTGTTGCGAAGATTTCTTTGTTCATCTTAACCTTTATTGCTCTAAAACCAAAGGACTTGTTACTACAAACCTCTAACGAGAAAATTGAAAGCAAATTTTCTTTTAAAGAACGTAGTTCCTTAATGAGACTACAAATGACTACGTTGTCTTACCTCCAATTACTGGCCAATCGATAAAATTCAGTGCATCTAGACAATAGCAAGACAGAGATTAGCCATTACTGTCAACAATAGGGCATGATAAGCAAATTGCCTCTAATCTTATATCTTTAAACAATACTAAGGTGCTCTTGGCAAGAGAGAAAGAGCTTAGAATGAAAGTATGCACTTCCTGTTGAGAATTCAACCCCCCCAATCCCTCTCTGTGATTGTCATGTATTGAATATTCTCCAGACCAGTTGACACTGTCTTTAACAGGTTGACCCCTAACTCTGCATACTACTATTACATCATCTGTCACACTAAAGAATGATCGTCTGCGAAAAAAAAAATGTTTTTTATCTTCTGCTAAAAATTTACAACGGTTTTCTGTTAGTCTCCTCCAAAAGAACTTTTAATGAAAAGTATTGGAAGGAAGCCATTAATAGAATGATCCCATAGGTGATAAGGCTGTCCAAGTTTAATTTCCACCACTGACCTACATGCTCACAATTAATTTCGATTTGTCCCATTCGGTATAGTACGAGGTACCTTTTTTACTCCATTAAATGCCATATGGATGAAGTTCCATCAGAAGATGATAGATTAAGAACAAGAAATATCAAGGGTGTGGTCAAAGGAATGCGTTAAGTACTTGGCATACCTCCCCTAGTGAATGTAGGTGTACTCGTAATAGAATTCGTTTGAAAAAAAATTGGAGAATTTCATTTATTTAAGAGAAATCTATGGATCTGTTAGGTTTCGATTAAGTGTTCGTTGGACCGAAGTCAAACGTGATGATACATTGGAGTCTGTTTAAAGTAATCTGTGGATATTCTAATTAGTTTTAAATCCTTACCTTATAATCTTCCAGTTCTTCTTTGGTTAATTGGCTTTTGTTATTACCCATGGTGAAGCAGTAGAAAGGACTGGAATGTATCGATCGGCCAAACTCTCTTCCTATGTCGCAATAAAAAAAATTTTGTTCAATCACTTTCTGACGCGTATAATCTGATATTTTCTGATGCGTATAATCATTGACTTTTAAATCTGACCACGGATTGATCCCTAAATTGCTCTGAAATTACAAAGATCGAGTAACTGACCATTTAATTGAGGAGGGGAGTTTTATGACTGACTGACACTTCTTTAAAATTTATATATCTGTGGTGATCCCCTTATTTAATTAGGGAGTTACTACAATAAAAATTATTATAATTTTTGATAATTTTAATATAAATTATTGTTATTGTTGCTCTGATTACTCATATTCATGCTCTATTTTGAAAAAGGTATAAAAGCGTACCATCGTATCATACATAAATCTGTGTCAGTATCTCAATCAAAAGCCATTTTCGTTCGACATACAGCAAATCACCCCCTTAACACACGCATATTATATACAGCGCAATATGGCCTAAGTTTCTGATGAACTTGAAACCCTACAACAACCAACCAAGTTTTGTTGGTTGTTGTAGGGTTTTAACACGAATGCATTTTAAACTGAATAATAAAGGTATTTCAATTCAGTAAAGTTTATTACGTAGTAGTCGTAGTATTCGAGACATGTGATGCAAGAAAGCAAGCTTATGTAGCATTAGCCCTCCCCCCCCCCCAAAAAAAAACATTTCACACATCCATTCCCTCTAAACGTTTGTCCAGTTCCCCTTAAAATTATTTAAGCTATCAACTTCTACAACGACAGATGGAAGTTTGGATGTTCCAGCAATCAACTACCCGCTGGCTAATGGCAAATTTCCGCACATCTATTCTATAACTGACCTACCTCAATTTGAATTTATGCTCCCTCAGGTTCGTAATCTGAGCAAGAGGAAGAATCCCATCAGAATTGGGCCTTATACACCTCAATTTGATCACCTCGCAGGTGCCTAGTCTCCAGACGCTGCAATTTGCTGAACTTAAGCCTTTCTTCGTAAGATCACTCTTTCGTTCCCCTCACCAATCTTGTTGCCCTTCTCTGTACTCGCTTAAGCAAACACTACTTCCTTCCTAAAATGAGGCCTCCAGACCTGTACGCAGTACTCAAGGCGTTGCCTGATCTTTGCCTTATACAAAGGAATAATCACCTCCTTTTCCCTACTAGCAAAATTCCTGTATATCATTTACAATATTCCATGACTTGCTCTGGCAGCCTGTCTGCACTACTCAGAAAATTTCATATCTGACTGCACAATTACTCCCAGTTTTGTTTTGTTTTTTTCATTTTCTACCACCCTAAATGTACATTTCTCTGGGGTTACTTCTACTCATATGCAGTACTTTGCATTTGTCAATATTAAACTTCAGTTGCCACTTCCGACCGAGCTAGCCGGGTGGGTAAAGTACCTGCCTGTGGCAACCCAAAGGTCGCGGGTTCGAATCCCGCCTGGGGCTTGGATCAGAGTAAAAAATGCAAAAACCTTGATAGGTGCAATATGGCCACAGCAACCGATGCGCCAACAACTAACAAAAAAAAAAGTTGCTACTTCTCAGCCCATCTGCCCAAATGTTCTAGATCCTCTTGCAATAGTGCACTAGCAGTGCACTACTGCAACAGGATCTAGATTATTGTCATTAACAACCCTGACAACCTTTGTATCGTCTGCAAACTTCGACACTAAGCCTTATATACCTCCATCAATATCATTGATAAATATACAAAACAACACCGGGCCCAACACCGAACCCTGGAGACTCCACTAATAACATTAGTCCACGAAGAGCAGAGTCCATGCATTACCACTCTTTGTCTTCTCCTACTCAACCATCCTTTTATCCATTGTAGCAACTTACCCTTAATACCATTCTGCTCCAAGACAGTAGTCTTCCATGCGCAACAGTGTCAAAAGCTTTCCTGAAATCCAAGTATATGATATGAAATTATTTTTTTGCATCCAGTTCCTTTGTAACCACATCAGAGTATCCAATCGAATTTGTCAGAAAAGATTTTCCCTTAAGAAACCCATGCTGTGTCCGAATTATTACTGCAATCTTGCTTATATGATCCTGCAATGTATCTTTAACCGATGACTTCATTATTTTTCGCGGAAAAGAAGTTAAACTAACTGGTCTGCAATTACTCGTGTCACCAGAGAAAGGTGACGTCAGTAACCTTTCTGTAAGATTCTGTAAAAATATTGCAGAATCTTATTAATGGACAGCGAAACCATTTATTGTATTATAGTAGTTTTGTCGTTGTTTTCTTGGGGTCTGAGTTCGAACCTGGACACTCTACTTGTATAGAATCCGAGTTATGATTGCTTTTTTTTTTGTTATTGTTTCTTTAGCCTACGTCCTCGAGGGTAGTGAAGTGATTATATCAATAGCCTCCAAGGTCTGGTAGAAAAGACAATGAGTTTGAGTCCCATCAATGACGCGAGGAGTTTTTATGGACTTTTTCACAACGTGGCTGAGTTTGTTGGCCTCAGGTAGTTTCTTTTCTCCCGAAACTTTCTCCATTTTCCTGTTCCCCAAATCCACTTTCGACTAGTAGTTCTCCAATGTATAATTAATCATCTGGTCCCATGCTCATAAGTTATTTTTCATAGAAATTCATCAACAGAACTGCGATGAATACATATTATTTTCTTTGATTTCTTTCTTTGAATTATTCAGTGATGTCACGAAGATGTAATGGCAGTTGGAATAAAGCCAGTAGTAGCCTCTGCACTCATTTGCCAATAAAAACTGAAAACAATAGCCTGCATTAGTTTGATCGTTAAATACTCCTACAATTTTTCTTTTTTTGGCTAAATGTTCAGAACATTAGTAACCACATTTCTAATGGATATAGTTACGAAATGGAACAAACTTGGAATCATGAATTCCGTCCTAAATTAAAGCAGCAGGAAGTGATGTGGAATATCATTTATTGTATTTACGTGCAGTAGAAATGTGAACATTATATCCCGAACTTAATGACATCAACTGGCTCTGTGCCATGTTAGACATTATTAGCGAGTCTACGTTCTGGTCGAAGAATTAATAGGCTTGGAGAAGAAAAGACCTAATTGCTAAAAAACTTCAGTTTTCTCATACATCATTTGAGCTCATATAGCTACATATTTAATGAAGGACTAATCTGATCCATAAATTACTTATATAGCAGACTGAAATACTAAATGAATCCAACTCACCTAATATTTTTACAAAGTTGTATCAAAATGCCATGGCGATGTACATCCTAGAGACTCAGCAAGCTTCTGTGAACTGCAGAATATTTCCTGGTTAGTGACATGAGTGACATATTTATAATCTCTCTTTTTTTTGTGTCCCAGATAAACTCCATTTATTTTCGCTTCTCCTATCTTAGCAGATAATTTTCAGTTTCCTGATTAACCATATTGTCCATAATGCTGCTTATCTCTGTAACTGATAATTTGACATCATGAAGTTAAAAACGAAATTAAAATTCTGGAAACTAATAGCAAATTAATAATCAGCTTCCACTAGGACTTTTTGATTTTTGTAATTCTATTTAAAATATTAATTCAGAATTAATCTCACAAACTGTTAAGCATTGAAGAATAGCAATTTGGTTATCTGGAGTAGTGTAATTTTTTCGAGGGCTGTAACTTAGTTACAGAAAATTCCCACTGTAAACATAAATAATTGATCTCTTGTCCCTTGGATGATGTTAAAATTAGTTTCAGGTGTCACCTTTCGAGGTTCTCTTTTTCTTCAGTCCGTTTCCAATTGTTGACTCCGGAAACAGTAGATGGTTATCTACCTTCTAACTCCTCTGCTATTGCTGCTGTTCTCCAAGGTTCAGTTTTCTACCCTGATGTCCTCGTTGGTAACATAGTTGGTAGAATCCCATCCTTCCTACACTGGGTGGAAAAGACCTGAGTTCGAGTTCTGTCGATGACGGGAGGAATTTTATGGGCCTTTTTCACAACGTGGCTGAGTTAGTTGATCTCAGGTGAGAGTAGCATGGTTTTTTTTCTTCCGGAAACTCAGATTTTTTGTCCATCAAAGAAAATCGACCACAGAACATAAGATTTACAGACAGTATACACGGAACAACCTTAGTTGCTGATGCTCCTAAAAAAAAGAAAAAAAAAAAAGACTCCTACCACCTACTATTCCATCCTATTTTCCTCTGTATATTGATGGCCTTCTTCCACCGGAAATCTTATGCATCGTTTTGCTGAAGATACCGCTATATTTCAATTTTCAATTTGAGTAATCTTGCCCTGCACAAACAGCCTCAACATCTGGAAAATCCACCATTAATTCCTTAAATGCTGAATGCTGATCTTCTCCAATGGAGCGAAGAAAATTTAGTTAACTTCGACACTCTGAAACTCAGTTCTGCTTTATTTCTCACAAAAAGAGAGTCTACTGCTCCTGTGCTAATTCCTGATGACATTCATATTTCTAGACAAATCAGATATCACTATTAGGGATTACCATGACTTCTAATCTCTCTCTCTCTCTCTCTCTTTGGCACAAGCACATCACAAATATTGTTTCCTCTTCATCTAAAAAAATATTGGTTTCCTTTTTCACTCTTGACATTACTTTTTTCTTCTAAGCAACTACTCATTCTGAAAAAATCGTAAATCTACCCAATCATCGAATATTGTTCTAGATCTGGGGTGGTGACTCCAGATCCTCTCTCAAGCTTCTAGACGCTATTTGAAAGAGAGCAATGAGGTTAGTTAATGACCCTTCTCTTCTGAGGCATCTGTAATTTCACATCTCTCGCAAAAAGAACAAAAAACTGTTTCAATCTATTCCTGTCATCCCATCACCAATATTCTTTATAGGGCCAAATATCTGCATATTTCGCAGTCAACACAATTTCTTGTACTCAGAGGGATGCCCCATGACTTTTGCTAGGATAGTGTAATAAAAGTCTTCCACAAATAATTTCATAAAATTGCGTCAAGTACGTATTTTCTAATACTCTAGATTTTATGGCTGTAACTTAACCTTTGGACCAGCGTAGGTGAATGTATAGAATATATGTACAATGAGTGGATTTTAATGCAATAATTATAGACAAGCATTGAAATCAATACTGATGAGGTGACTAGAGGTGCTTTAAATCCTGTTATTCAAATATCTATCCTGCCTTTGGTGAAATAGTCAGCACTTCAATTTGCGTGGAGAATAATCTGCATTCTTCAGTTTCTTAAAGAACACATATTATTCTCAAACGCTTCGTGGTACCTTCCTCTACCACTTCTTCAGTAATTATGCCACGAAACATCTGATAATGTCTGTAATTTTTTAAGAAATTAAAGGTAGATTTACACTCCGCAGCTTAAAGTGCTCATTATTTCATCAATTTTTATTCCTTGATATACCTGGGCACCGTGTCAATAAAAGAATATTTTTTTTTGTGTGTGTGTGTCCTTTATGTCCTGTTTCCCTGATTTTTCCCATCTCTGACGAAGATTCGAGCCCACATCTCCAAATGGGCAATTACAAATTTCGAAAATATTACGATAGTTGTAGAACGTGTTATAATAAAGAGGTCCATGTTAGAGGACAATATAATCATAAACACTGCTTAATTTGCATCGAACGAAAAACTGGGTTTTCTTGTGTTTGGCCTTCTGTTTTTGTAATTCGGTATCAATTTCCTCTCTGGCCTCTCACTGGAGACGGCTCTCTGCCTTTTAACTTTTCCACGAATGCTGATGTCCCCCAAGGTTCAGTTCTTTTTTCCCCATATTTCCCTCTTGTAAATCCAATTCATCGTTTTGTTGATGATATACACAACTTAGTTAATTTCAATCCTTCCAAAACTCTGACCTGTCTTTATGTCTCGTAAAAAGGATTCTTCTGCTCCTATACTTATCTTCGATTTTCTAGATAAGATTACATATCTCTATTAGGGATTACCCTGACTTCTAATCTCTTTTGGCTTAAGCACATCGCAAATATTGCTTCCTGTTCTTAAAAAAAACTGGGTTTTCTTTTTCGCTGTCGGCATTATTTATCTTCTGAACAGCTACTCACTGAAATCCGCCCTACCATGGAACATTTCCCACATATGGGGCGGTCCCCATAACCTGGCTCAGACTTGTAGACTATTCAAAAGAGGGCAATTAGGTTAATTAATAACCCATCTCTTACAAAGTCTCTACACTATGTATCATAGACGTTCTTTCTACTGCATACCATTTCTATAGATACTTCCATGGGCACTGTTCTAAATTGAGTTTTATAATTCTCCTTTCTCTTTCAAACCAGTCCGAACTCGTGCCCTAACAAGTCCGCATCTATTCATTGTTTATTTATCTATTCTGTTTTCTGTAAAAACTTAAACTTCCTTTCGCATGTATTTCCCGGATATTACAATCTACAGAGATTCAAGTCTAATATCGACAAGTAACTTTTTCTTTTCTCCGTCTTCAACCCATACACGTTACCTAAGTACACTGAAAGGACAGAATTTATGAGACACCTGGTTCCTGAGCAACGCGACGCTGTCACCCTTCTCGCTAGTGGACGAACCCACCGCTTGGCAGGTATACAGGTACACTGCATCCACATAGAGGTAATTCGATGTCATTATGGATAAATGTCGTGAGTTAACAGATTTTAAACGAAGAGTAGTGGATACTCGACGCATGGACCACTCTATCGCGGGGGTGGTACAGAAATTGCACTATCCCCGTTCGATAGTATCAAAAAAGAGTGTATCGCAAACACACCATTTCTCGAATAACATCTCATCGTGGACAGCGACATGAACGCGCCGTCACCGTCTATCTCGCATTGTTTCAGCCAACCGGAGAGCGACAGTGGCACAAATCACCGCCGACTTCAACAAGGGAGGTGCCAGAAACGTCTCCACCAAGACCATCAGACTTTAGCGACAATAGGTTATGGGAGTCGGCAACCAACCAGAGTCCCATTGCTAACACCACAACACCACTCTACGCCTCAACTGTGCGAAAGAACATCCGCACTGGACCTTAGAGACAGGTCTCCTGGTCCGATGAGTCCCGTTTCCAGTTATTTCGAGGGGACGGGAAGACGCCTATCTGAAGGAAACCGCACGAAGCTATGCACCCGTCATGTCAACAAGGAACTGTTCAGGCAGGTGGACGGTCGGTAATGGTCTGGGGCATGTTCAACTGGCACACTACACGTTGGGACTTCTGGTAAGTTTAGACGCATCTCTGAGCGGTCCAGGTTATGTGTCCATCCATGCAGACCATCTGCATCTCTTCATGGTCATCGTGCATCGGGCAATGGACTCATCCAGCAGGACAATGCGTCTCCCCACAGAGCCATGGTGACTAGAACATGGTTCGAAGAGCATTCCGCAGATTTTATCACCATGGAATGACCTCCCCGTTCACCGGACATAAACCCTGTAGAGCATCTTTGGGATACTATGGAACGGTCCTGCTGTGTGCTGCATACACAACAAACTCGAGCTTTGCATTTACAACCACAAGCCTCTACTTCCAGCTGCTAATTGTTGTCTGCACCTGTGTCACGCGGTTCACTCCGCATGACCACCATACCTGCCATGGCATTTTTTAATTTTGTATTAACGCTTCCAAGTGAGGAAGGGCAACGTATGTCCGAAAGCTATTAGTACAAATTTTTTTTGTATTATACTGTATATTTCTTTTAACTACTTTAACTAATTTTAACGTGTTTATTGAAGTGTCTTAAGAAACCGTATTGATCTGTATTTCTCAGCGTGGCTCAATTTTCTTTCAGTACGAATCCTCAGAACAGAAGCCTCATTTATTTTGAAAGTGATCAAGGTATTGGCTGATAGGAGACTCATAAGCACTTTAGTAAAAAAAATGAATTAAAAGAATGATTTTTTTATTTAATGGAAATACAAAGGAAGAGAAATAAAAGAAATGGTAATATTTACAGAATGACGTCATGCTAAGCTATCGTCTGCACGTGAATAAGCAGACGAAATTAAGCACACAATACCAACGTCACTTATTCAGTTTCTGAAAGACAGTTAGATGGCACTGCATTAGTCATTTATCTGAGAATGCTCCTCACCAGACATATAGGGCAGTAGGCCATTCGTGGTTAAAGCTCACGCAACACTTTTTTTTTTTTATTGTTTTAAAATACAAGTAAAACTTGCATTTAACAGGAAGCCGTTTTTAGTAGAACTTCCTATTAATCTTCTCTATGTGATATTAATTTGATAATTTCCACAATTTGATGTTTCCACAATGGTGTATAAAATTGAATTTTGTACACCATTTTCTCAAAAGAGTCTGGACATCAGTAACGTTGAACAAAGCGGATTTTTACCTTAAAAAATCATCTAAATTATCATCCAACGATAAGTTCAAGCTTGAAAGCTTAAGAAATTCAAGAAAAGACCAAAGACTAAATTTGATGTCAATAATTTCTTGGTTGAAACAGAGAAAACTATTCCATGTCTATTATCACAGGAGTTTAATGGCCTCTATTAGAATAGTACAATCAATAGCTAATTTTGATGTATTTCGACACTCATTTCTTTGAAAGGTGTCATTGGTGAAGAGCCAGAAGCCAACAGTCGTGAAAAAAAAGGGGGGGGAAGGTGATGTCCAGAGTAAGAAGTTATTAGTTACGTGTGTTCTACACACAGCAGACTTCTGACTTTATAAAAAAAAGAAGCCATTAGCGCAAGATATAACGACAAACTTTTCATGCACAAATAGCTATTTGTCATGACAGTTAACTTCTTAAATGCTCTAAGAACAGAGCCTTTCGCCTCTGGGAAGAGGAAACGCCCAAGAAAATGACAGTTTCTTATACCCTTTCCTGTCACGCAATGATCTAATGTCTAAGCTGACAAAAGGAACATTCTAAAGAATGATAGTTCTTTTAATTTTTAAAATGAACAATTAACATCAAATACAGTAGCTAGTTTCTTGAGATAGTGGAATGTTGGAGCACAACAGATATCCATCGGTAGTTTGCAATGCAAAGATTTAAGGAATGAATTCTTCACAAGGACGTGGTGAATAAGGGCATTTAAAAAATTGCTTATTTTTCATATCGCTTTGCATTCTCCTAGTACCTTTGTAATTTCGGATATAGTATGTAATATTACCTGCTCCTCCTTTTTCTAACACCGCAGAGGTTTGGACAACAATCTGCAAATCGAAAAGGTCACATGATTTTGGTTGGTTGTTGTAAGGTTTTAGGTGCATCAGCAACTTAGGTCACGTTGGGCCGTATATAATGTTTGTAAATTGCGTGTGTTCTGTGGTCAGTTTACTGTTTGCTGGAAAAACCGGAGTTTCCAGGAGAAAAACTCGTGTGAAAGGTTGATTTGGGGAATATGTGGACAATTCCATGCATCTGCCCTCGCCAACTCAATCGTCAGGTGTTCATCCTAATGAGTGTTTGTAGAACAAACTAGAAAGGTGTGTCATTTCAGGCAAAGTCATTCCAGAAATTGAGAATAGTCTAATATTATCGTGTCACTTTTTAAGCCCTCGTTGACTCCATATCACGCTTAATGGGGTCAGTGATTCGGGCTAAAAGTGATCTAATAAGCTCATGTTTCTAATAAAGTGGCCAGACAGTGTATGTTTTATGTATTTTAATCAGAATCAAGATTTAGTCAGAATTTCTGTGTACAGTACTGTAAGATGGATCCAGACTACAAAAGCATAGGATAGGCTTCAGATTCCTGACAAAAACCCATAAAGTAGTACAATAAACAAATCGTAATGACGTGGAAGTTGGAACATAACATACGGAAAATTAAACTTATTTTATGAACTTTTCAGAATTGCTAAAAATTTAGGTAATAAAATGAAGCTTATCAATGAGATTTTTACTGAATTTATTTGGGGAAGTGATTGGTGATAGGCGAACAAACAGGAAGTTCTCATCCAATGCTTCTAAAAGCTAATACCTTCAAACATTTCTTGGAAACCATTAAAATCTTACTGAAGCAATCTCTGTATTTTGGAAACGATTTTTTCCTGCCTTTCTGTAGAACTTAAGCGTATCTACTTTCTTGTAAATCCGTAATAAAACCGAGTTTTAGCCCCTTTTTATAAGGGATTCTGCATCTGTTGGTGACTATGAAAGGAATGGAAGTCGGGATCGATATCTGCTGTCAGCAGAAACATCTTAAAGTTATTTTAATGCTCTTTGTTCTCTTTCACTTAAACGAGCAAGTCGCAATTGGAAAAGCACATAAAAGCTAGGATGAACCCCCCAATGGAATATAAAAGCGTTCATGGCCTATTTCTAATGGAAGAAATCATAAGGAGAAAAAAAAGAAAAAAAATGCAGTCGTTCACTACGATGTCCAATTATTTTAAAGTCGAATAATTCAGGCATTGTTGGTGGTTCCAGTCGAGATAAGTATTTTACTTTACTTGGATTTTCCTCATGTGTTTCTTAATATTTCTTAATGAGCATATGAGAATCCTTGATTAATGCTATAAACAAGAGTTCCCAGCAGCTGGCGACCTATTACATCACCCAGTCCATCTTAGCATTTACGAGAATTCAGCAACAGAGGTATCACAATAAAAAAAAAAACAGTTTCAAATGAAGAAATATGTCTGGTCTGTAATATATATATATATGTAATGGCTCCCAAGCGTATAAGTATCCGGATAAATGTTTCACATCTGTAGAAGTATGTGTTTACATGTCCGATTTCAACGGGAATTGAATCAAGACCTCTCCAAACGAGTGACAAATGGCAAAACTACCATACTGTCATTGAACATATCCTCTCCGGCCGGTAATAGTTGGGAACCGTGTGCAACGAGGAATGATTTTAAACAAACAAAACTATTGTGATAGTTTACTAAACTAATTATTATTATTATACCTTTTGTTCTTTCCCTCTCATATGGTGAGATCTCATCTCGTATGAGTTGAAACTCATCAATATTTCTGGCCGGTTTTGTCCAGAATGAAAATTTGTTAAGTAGTGCTGCTACATTCTGTTCCCAATGGTTTTTCATCCAGACATCCTTCCGGGTTTCTGCACAGTTTTCTCGACATCCTATATATATATAATTTCCTTTAGTTTGTCGCAAAAAGAAGAAAAACTGCCATATCCCAGCATACGAAAGCATAATATAAAAGCACAGAATCAGCAAATCATACCGGGAAAATAAATGTCCAATGAAAGTTAGCGTCTTGGTTTGGGTTGTACGGAATATGGAGAACACAAAATAAATATGCAATAAACAGTTCCATTCCTAATCCTAATGTGCATCACTTTGTGTCAAAAGCACTAATGTCATTGTGGTGACTTGTCGATCCAGTTCTTTTCATAATTTTCTTCTGCATCCTCTTCATAGTATTCCTGCCAACGCCAAACAAAAATACTTTCTGTCAATTTGCTTTCTCTATTGATTCAATGCAGTGTTGATCTTAGATGCACATGAGATTTTGATTCAATGCAGTATTGATCTCAGATGATCTTCAATGGAATTAAAGTCAGGTCTTTGGGTCAACCATTCCAGTGATAGTACGTGGTTCTTTTCAAACAACATAATCAGGAATTTCGCTTTATGGTAGGACATTGTCCTACTACAGGGCGCACGGTTCTTCGCCGTAAAATTCAATAAGCGCAGCATTGTCAAAAGTCTCACAGTGGACAATGTGGTCATTGCATATTCTGCAAAAAATCAGGTGGTACAACACCATACCATTAAGAGCATTCCCATACCATTACACTTCTACTGTACTTCTCAGTTGGGACGATGCAGTCCATATGGAAGCATTCTTCTCACAGTCGCTATAATTTAGTATGCTTCTTTCTCTCATGAAATTGTGCGACTTTTGTGAAACGTTTCTTGCAATCCTGTTCTCAACTATGAATGTCTTTCTCGGATGCCAAGGGGAAATCGTTATCTAGTAACATGATCTTACATAGGACATATTCCAAAGGTACAGGTGGAAGATGCTTCTAGTTGTACCCATATGAAAAGTCAGCACTTTGATAACAGAATTCTGCTGGTCGAGAGGTGCTACAGCAGTAGATTGAGCTTTAAAACTTGTACATCGCTAACAGAAATGCACGAATCATTCCAGTAATTTAGTGTAATTAAGTTCTCCCAAGATAATTTATGGTATGGTGTATATTGTATGACTGCTGGATATTTTATCCTAGGTGGGTAAGAGAAAGAGAACATTGCTTTTCGGGATTTGGTTGGTTGTTGTAAAGTTTTAGGCCATGGTGCGCAGTACATTATATCCGCAAATTGCTTATATTCTGTTGTCGATTTGCTGTTTGATGGACGAAAAACACGAGTTTCCTGGAGAAAAAACCGCTTCAGATTCTGCTTTTCATAGTAATAATATCCTTTAATAGGTTGATCTATCCCACTGACTCTTAATTCGGGAGCGTATACCCAGTACTGAAAAGTCAGTTCCATCCGTTGTGATCACTAATGCTCATATTGCGTGATTCTAAAGCATATTCTGTCACAAAAAAAAAAAAAAAAAAAGAAAGAAAGAAAGAAAAGTGCAGCAGATAGACACCATCCTCCAGAACACCACTCAAGAAAAATGGCCGAAATTGGCAGTGCTGATGAGGGACAAACAGTTTACGATGGCTAAGGAGTTTACTAAAACAATTAGCATGTTTCCATAGATATTCAAAAAAAAAAAAAGGAAAAAAAAAAGCATCTCAGAATGTAAATCGAAATTTATAGAATGGAATTCATTTCCAATATGCAGGGCCGGACTGGGAACTTTTTTTTATCTAACGGGCTTTGGTCAAATGGAATTTTATATATTTTCATAATTAAATCATGTTTCTTTTACAATTTTACTTTTCTCATAGAATTTGAATGTAATAAATGATAAGAAAAACAAAACAAAACAAAATATATAAGAAAAACTCAGTTAAAGTGAAGAGGAGAGAAGAATGATATAAGAGTGAGCGGTTATCTGATAGTAATCTCTATCATGTTTACGTTCCACCTTTACTGATAGCCTCTTCGTCTCTTTTACATCTTGATAGATTCACTCACCATGTTCCTCGTTGATAGAATTAATTTTTTTTTTATTAATAATGAGGAAGGAGAATTATGGAATCTGCAGTACCAGAGTCTGCAATCCATCCCCTCTGATACTTATTTAAATTTATTCAAACTACCCACTTCCACAACAGCAGATGGAAGCTTGGTCCAACAATCATTCCCTGGCTGAAAGCAAATTTTTGCACATCTATCCTCTTTCTGTCCCCTATATCCGAGAAAGAGTATATAGTATGTGTCTTAAGCACCAGAGAAACTCAGGCTATGAGACGTCAGGATATTACGTCTGTTGCGTGGTTGATTTGCCTGTTTGCGACTTTGTGTGGTTGGATTATTTGAGATTGTCCCTTTAAACACTCGTGTGATTATCCCTTTAAACGCTCATATAGCCAATTGTTTTCAGAACTCATGTGTTTCTCTTCAATCATCACATCTACATGCGGATACGTATGAACACACAAACACAAGGGGAAGGGGATGGCAGTCATGCACTTTGCACCAGGGCACACATTAGTTCTCGACGCCCTTGATGAGTAGTCAATGGTCAGCCCCAAGCAGAGCTCCTTTAGGACGACTTTACGATGATTACGCTGAAAGATGAAATTCCTAATTTTAAACTAATAGCAATTTAATTTTCATAATATAATTATAAAATATTAAAATAGTTTCAAATAATTTTAGAGAAACTAATAAATGTATTAAAATAAAATATCCAATTAGTTTATTTTATAACTGCGTACATTAATATTAAATCTACTGTGTACATTTAATATTATTTAAAGATTTGGTGATATTAATTAACAGTAAGGGAAAATGAACAAACATTTATGGATCAGCACTCAGATACAGCTATTTCCTTTATCCGACAAAGCATCTGATTGCAATTAAAAGTGATGCCATTTTTACATTTAAGTTCCCCTATAAGCCCCACGTTAACTGTGATAAATCTGGAAGCGAACACTAAAAAAGAAAAAGAAAGAAAGAAAGTGAACAAGAAAGTGCTTTTAAGAAATTTTATTGCTTGCATTTAAGTCCTTTTTCCAATCAAGACCTTCTGTCAAAGTGGATTAATACAACATCAGTAGGCACCAAACGATGGTCTGCTCTTCCAAACGATGGTCTGCTCTTTAGCAACCTTAAACAAAAGTAAAGAATATTAAGAATAACCATAAGCAAATTATTTTAAATGCACCATATCAACTGTCAAACTTTCAGTAATTAATTATTGACATCGATTAGAAAACTTAATAGTGCGAGGAAGTTTATTTTCATACGCGGATTAACATTTCTCATTGAAGTGATGAGTCCAATGTCAGCGTCGTTGCCTAGCAGACTTGTGAGTGATGCCGGCACTGTGTGTTGTGATTAAATAACGGTGTAGCCACATATATGAGGTGTGCTTGATCATTTGGATTTTCTACTTATTTATATTTTGTTCCACAGATCAAACAAAGGAGATTTTTCTCCCCCACCCCTGAAATGCAGATGCAGTAAATTAGTATCGAAACGTTCTTTGACAAGTATTGTGTAACCAATTTCAGAAACTCCTTGCTCCATTCAAAAAATTTTAAACGTGTTCAGGGTAAGTTTGATTTAAAACTGGAAGTTCAATTCATCATCCTTTGATTTTTTTGATGATTTATATATTTTTGTGTTAACTATTTGACTGGGTTCTACTTAAAGCTGTATTTAGTAATCGTAAATTAAAGGGGGAACTTTATCCTTGAATTTGAAATTAAGTTTCCCTCCAAATTTGTTAATAAGTGTAAACTAGTTTTCTTTATTTGAAGTGCAGGAAAAAGAAATTGTGGAAATGTTTAGTTTTTATGTTTTCATTAAATCCTTGCACAATAATGGGATCTGAATTTATCAGATTGTTTTATTTTCATTGGAATGAGGAATGAAGCCTCAGTAAATGAAATAAATTTGTTTTTCAAGTGGTAGTGGTGTATGTTGTGTGGGGGGTTATGTTTACAACATCTTGTTATGATGTGGTTTAATTAAAAGTTTTAAGTAATTAAAAATTTGTATCAAACAGATTTGATACAAATTTTAACTATGAACATACATACTTATAAATTAACATATACTTCAATACATTAATTTCAAAGACTGAAATAAAATATCTGAATTAGTGTGATGGTTTTTACATATTTTGTAATTAATGAATGTTGGTTAAACTTCTGACTTTGCATATCGTCTCTCTGTTTTTATTTTTTTTAAAAGAAATATGTCGTTTTTATCAGATAATTTAACTGCATTCAACACAATTCTTTAATCCATGTGATTCCATTGTAAATTATATTTATTGGATTCAAAGCAAAATTCTAGATATTAATGTGTCTTAATGAATAAAAGAAAGAATTTAATTACTGGTTTACCCTCTGTGATAATTATATAAATATTATATATGAAAAGATTAAAATTAACAGTTATTGTTTTATGAACCTTACAGGGTATTTGATAGTATTGTATATGAAGTGTGTTTAACACTAACATTTTAAAAAAAAAAAAAAAAGCATAAATATATAAAAAATTAACACGATTCTGTTATACTATTTTGATTAACCAATCTAAAAATAATATTACACTACTGTTAGATTTAGCTCTTAAAGGCTTGTTGCTTTTTGTGGTTTGAGCTCTGTGAGTCCTGATCTTCCATAACCCTTATGGTACTGTCATGGATTTTGACTCGTATCAAGAATTGAAGTCTTCTGAGTAGTGCAGACAGGCTGCCAGAGCAAGTCATGGGGTGTTGTCAATGATATACAGGAAGTTTGCTAGTAGGGATAAGGAGGTGATTATCCATTTGTATAAGGCAATGGTCAGGCCACACCTTGAGTACTGCATACAGGTCTGGAGGCCACATTTTAGGAAGGGTGTACAGTTGCTAGAATGAGTACAGAGAAGGTCAACAAGATTGGTAAGGGAAATGAAGGGATGCTCCTTGGTAACAGGATCCCTTCGTTCTGCTTAAGTTCTACAAATTGCAGTGCCTGGAGAGTAGGTACCTGCGAGGTGATCTGATTGAGGTATATAAGACTTTAAATGGTTTGAGCAAGCTCAGTGCTGATGGGATTCTTCCTCTTGTTCAGATTACAAACCTGAAGGGGCATAAATTCAAATTGAGAAAAGATAGCTGTAGAACAAATGTGTGGAAATTTTTCTTTAGCCAGCGGGTAGTTGATTGCTGGAACAAACTTCCATCTGTCATTGTAAAAGTTGATATCTTAAACAAAATCAAGGAAGAACTGGACAAACGTTTAGAGCAAATGGATGTGTGAAATGAGATTTTTTTTTTTTTTGGCTGATGCTGTATAAGCTTGCTTTCTTGCATCATGTGCTTCTGCTAATGCTACACTAATTAAGTCAAGACTGAATCCTAATTGTAGGAGGGACAAGCAAAAATATCTTTAAGAGCATAGGCAATTTTTTTTTTTTTTTTCAAATATTGCCACTGATGCACTCCTCTGCCCACACTCATGGGTCAGCTTTTGGCTAATAAAAAGATTAATTAATAATACTCTTTTTTTTTTTCCCCAGCGTATCTTTTAGTGAAGCTAGGATACAAAATGGTAAAAAAAAAAAAAAAAAAAAAAAAATTGATTATTTTATCAGAGATTACTTATGGAGCTATAAGTAATATCTCTTTTAAGATTTCAGTATGTCTGATGGGTGGTGGCAATGGAAGAGTTATATTTTTGTGATTTGATTTTAAATGAACAACTTTCTCCTTTTCTTGTGGTGCAAAAATAAGGACAATAAATTTATACTAGTAATTATTCTGACATGGATAACTAGGTCATAATTTTGTAATGACTGATCCTTAACAAAAAAAAAAAACTGTTTGCTTTTTTTTTAATGATAAAAAAACAAGCAGCAGTTAAGAACTGGGTATCCAATTACTGTTGACCCTGTTTTCACACTTGCAAGTGCATTAAAAAATGTCTCAGTAATAAGCCACGATCAAAGTGAGACTTCTCCAACCCCCAACTTTAAAATATTAAAGTTGCTCTCCCAACGAATTTATATAAATTACTAGATTCACATAGTTTAAATTCAGTAATAAAAAAAAGTATAAATAAGATATTGACTACACATAGATAGCACTTGTTAGTAGAGTAGTTTTTGTGTTTGTTATTTATCAGTACAAAGTGACATCATTTATCTTATTAATAATGGGTTAATAAACCTATTGGCATCTGTCATAAGGTAATTTTGATGAGTACTTTTTTTTTTTTTTCCTTTTTTTTTTTTCAACTCAATACCTTTCATGTGCTCATCAAAATGCACTTTTTGTGTAAGTTCCACTGATTAATATTAATAAAAGTGAAATTTTATTTACTAAAAGTTATAGTAAATAAAAAACTTTAAATAAACAGACTTTTTTCAAGACAAAAAAAAAGGGAACGAACTACAAACCATGAGGCCAAAAATTATAGATATTGAAATGGCTTGAGACAAATATAAATTGCATTTTCAATTCAATCCCCCCCACAGAATATTCTCCGAGTATTCTTGGACTGGGGGGACAGAATCACAGCCCACTGATTGTTTTGATATGTCATTAAAAGATACTCAACCACTGGAGAACTGAGCTGGTGACAATATATGTTATTATGATCTGCATATATTATTGCTACAAAAGTATATCCAAAGCTGGTTCCTTTGGTTGCCTTCTATTGTTATGATGTGGCTGGTTTCCACCTCGTTTCAAGATAGGAACCACTCATGTTGTAACCAATGCCCCTTTAGAATTGTTTATGGTCTGATACTTGCCACATTTACAGTAAATGGGAGGGTTGCTAGGATACCTGGAAATATTATTTTTGTGTAAGTCATCATTTTGAAGCAATGTGGCAAATGAAAATAAATATTATCATCTATCTTCTGCCATAAATTGGTCCAGTACTTGGAAGATCATAAATGGACAAATTTATGCAAATTCCATGGATTAGTAGCTATCCATTATGAAGCATCCATGTAGGCATGTAACAGAATAGCAATCCATATCTCAAGCTAATTTTTTTTTTTTTTTTTTGGTTAGGCTGGAATATATAACATATACAAATTTGACTACTGATTTCCAAGCACTGTTTAATCCAAATGCATTGAATATATCGCTAGACTACTGATTATCTTGTCCCTTCCCCCACTCTGCTACCTTCTTTTTCAACTGATATTGATTGACACATTCTGTTAATGGTAGTAGAATTTTTAAGAAATAATACTGAATCAGACTTCTGCTAGAGTAGTGACTCAGTGCTATCAAGTGAAGCCAGTAAATGTGTAATCTTAGAATGTAGATTAAGATATTATTATAACTTTACCCCACTTGATGTATTCAGTTTATCTACAGTTAAGGGGGAGGGGGAGTTAAAGTACTGAAGATTAGTTATAAATTAGTATTAGTAATGGCTACATGGTGCAAGAAAGCCTATGGCTTATGCTGCACCAGCCAAAAAAAAAAAAAAACCCGAACAAAACAATGATAAAAAAAAAAATAATAAATAAATAATAATAATTAATAAAAAAAAGGAAATTAAACCTGTCATCCTATGCGCTTCCCTGACCCGGATGTACTATCCAGATGACCTTTGGATTTCCCCAAACTGTCAGCCTCAACCACCCATGTAGGCAACTTATTCCAGTAATTTATAACTCGCTGGCTAAAATAAAACTTCCTGCAGTCCAGTCTAAACATTTCCCCCCGTAACTTGAATTTATGTCCCCAAGTTCTAGTATCATTTATAATCTTGAAAATTTCGTCCTCATTCATTTTACTGATGCCTCTCAGAGCCTTAAACACTTCAATCAAATCTCCTCTAAGGTGTCTAGTTTCCAAACTCTGCAACCCACATATTCGAAGTCTTTCTTCATAAGGACGTCCTTTTGCTGATCTCACCAGGCGAGTGACCCGTCTTTGCACCCTTTCAAGAAGCTCAATATCTTTCTTTAGGTGCGGTCTCCATACTTGAACACAGTATTCCAAGTGTGGTCTAACAAAAGCCTTATATAGTGGGATTATCACGTCCCTATCTCTACTTGCAAAAGTTCGATATATCGTCGATAGGACACCATGGGCCTTCCTTGCAACGTGTTTACAATGCTCAGAGAATTTCATGTCTGACTGTATCGTAACACCCAAGTCCCTTTCCTCCAGTACTGGGTTTAGTTGAAATGGGGTGCTGATTTTCAGGTTGTAATTTATGTAATTTCAGGATTAGAAATTGAATTTAATTTTTATTGTAAATTCTAGTGCAGTTAAGTTTTTGGTTTCATGCTGCCCAAGAGGCTACTGCATAATGGAATCCTTAGATGAACTGCAGGGTTGCTGTAGGCAGAGGATTGTAATTAATGGCAACCCACATATTCGAAGTCTTTCTTCATAAGGACTCCCTTTTGCCGATCTCACCAGGCGAGGCGCCTCCGTAGCCAGGTGGGAAGGAGCAGCAGTGCATAGCACACGCTTTTTGATTAGACCGGGGTTCGAGCCCGTCACCACCAAATACGGAGGATGCGGAAAGGTCAGGGAATGACCACTGCATATCCCGGAGCAATATGGCCTTAGTTGCTAATGCTCCTAAAAACCAAATAACAAACAAACAAACATCACCAGGCGAGTGACCCATCTTTGCACCCTTTCAAGAAGCTCGATATCTTTCTTTAGGTGCAGTCTCCATACTTGAACACAGTATTCCAAGTGTGGTCTAACAAAAGCCTTATATAATGGGATTATCACGTCCCTATCTCTACTTGCAAAAGTTCGATAGATCATCGATAGGACACCATGGGCCTTCCTTGCAACCTGTTTACAATGGTTACTCTTCAGATTGGATTAATGTAAGAAGTGGGATCCCTAAAGATTGGTACTGGGACCACTGTTCTTTCTGATTTTCTTAAATGATACTGACGAAGGGCTACAAGGTGTGATGTCAAAATTTGCAAATGATGTCAAGGTCATGAGATTGGTTAATGTTAACAGAACTGGAAGCAGAGTGGGACACCAGCCCCAAGTGCAGCATTTTAAGGGCGCATTTGACCAGTTATGTATTTTAAAACTGCTTCATTTTTGATTTAATTACAGTCGGATCTGTGTTTAACAAACTTCTTTATAGCGAATTTTTTGAATTCCTTTTGGTAATTTAAAAGCTTCTGTAGAATGAAGAAAATTTCTGTTTAACGAACGGATTAAGAGAGAGACTTAACTTTGTATGCTTTGTTTCCACCTCTGGCCTTTAGGCAATTTAAGCAATTAGAAAGTGCAAATTAGGGGTTAAAGGGATTACCATTCAAAAATGTAAGTGGAACGTATAACGTATGCGCCAACCTATAATTATTTTATTAGAAGAAATACTGCATTATCTTTGTATGTGCTACTTATGATTCTAGAAATTTTTGTGAGGGTAAAAAATATTATAAATTCGGGCTTTATAATCACTTATGGGAAAAAAAAAAAAAAATCAGGGAGGAACAGTGTTTTACAAATTTCGAAAATAACAGAGAAACTCCAATTATGAACTTCTAAAAAGTATAGCTCGTTTTGTGACGTCACACCTCTGAGCTTTTTGGTTTGTCCAAACAAAAGTTTGACAAACAAAATTTTTCAATTATCTGTTGATATTTCAACAGATATTCGAAAAATCATGTTTTATCAATTCTGCAGGATATAAAATCTGTAACCCCTTTAAAACTTCTCCAATTCGTTCATGACTATTGTCTAATAGAATCTTATCTAAATATAGAAATAGCACTATGAATTTTTTCTTACCCTGTCTATAATAGTAGCTTCTTGTGAAAGGTCCTTCAAAGCAAGAAAAATTCAATTAAAATAATACACCTTTATTGCATATTTTTAGTTTTATGTTAAAAGTACTGTGTTTTGCAATATTTTATTTGTATGATTTTATACTAGATCTGGTTTTCTAATTTATTTGTAGTTATATGTATTTTCTTTTTAGTTTATATAGAATTAAATTGTCTGTAGATATAAACAAATATTTGTATAAGTTTCTTTTTCTTTGATATTTTGTTTTGTTATATTCATTATATTGTTTAAATTATTTTATTAGTAAATATATGAAAATCGTAGACTGTTGCAATAATAATTTTTATAAATTCATAAAGATTGCAGAGGCGTAGTGAGGGGGGGTGCAGAGGGGGAATTTCTCCCAGGCACCGAGCTTCGGGGCGCAAACTGAAGGAATTATCCATCACGATCAGGGGCACCAGGAAGACATGTTGCCCCCGGTCATCGACGACCATAGCTACGATACTGAAAGATTGATTACCTGCATATAATGGGGGTGTACTTATAACACGTTTGCCCGAGATGTAGGATTGCCTAGTTCCAGCTCTGAATGTTAATGATCAGTGCCAAGCAGCATTCTTCAAGACAACTTGCATAAGGGATTTAGGGATTATAATATGGATGAACATGAAGTTCTCCATGCAGTGTAAACAGGCTAAAAGGATGGCTTTGGTGTCTTATTGATGACTTATCAAACATTTGCTTGTAGAGAAAAACAGAGTAGTCATAATTCCACTGTACAAGACAGTTGTAAGACTGCACTTGGAATACTGTGCCAAGTACGGAGACCACACCTGAAAAAAGACTGAGCTTCTTGAAAGGTTCCAAAGATGGGCAGCATGCCTTGTGAAATCAACAAAAGGACAATCGTGTGACGAGACTTCAAATATACAGACCATAGAGCTTGACAACCAGACACCTTAGAGTGGACCTGATCGAGGTCTATAAGGATCTGAGAGAAGAAAGTAAAATGAGTAAGTGTGAGAATTTCACTGTTATATTTCAGAACTCAGGGTAATTAATTCAAATTATGGGGGAAGAGGTTTAGACAGGATTGTAGGAATTTTTCTTTTGATGAGCGAGTTGTTAATTACTGGAATAAGTTGCCTCAGTGGGCGGTTGAAGCTGACAGCTTGGGAAGTCAGTTGGATATATACTTAGATGTAGTTTATTATTTTTCTTATTTTAGTGGTTGGTGCAGCTAAAGTCTGGTGCTTCCTTGTATCATATGACTAAAAAACTGGCATGTTTTGAAGTAGTCTGTTTTTTTTTTTTTTTTATTTGCATTTTTAGGTATATGATTTTATCCTTTACATAATGTGAAAAGGATTGGTAGGTAAACAGAAAATTCTTTCCAGGTTTACAATAAAAAAAACAAAAAAAAAACAATGATTTTAAATTAAACTGTGGAAATAATTTCTGTTTTATTACATATCATCATTATAGCTGTATATATATCAATAATTAAACTGTAAAACTGTTATGAAGAATAAAAATAAAGAAATAAAGAGATGACTGTGAATGTAAGTGGCTGCATATACAATATCCAACAACACATAGAATAATATACAATATAACAGGTAATACAGAGACAATATGGAAAAAGTATGAAAAAAAGGGCAAAGAAACAAATAAATAAACAAGGACAGAAGTAAAAAAAGGAAAGAGGATGTAAGGAATATTATCAAAAAAAATTTTGAAAGTACTAAATATAAGGCAAATAAAGCTAAAGTTATAAGCCAATAAATAATAAATTTAGATTGGTGCCACCTTGACCGCACCAAGACTGAAAAATTGTGAAATATAAATATGACATGATAAACCAACCACAGGATAAACAAATAATAGATGACCATTGTATCCAATCTCGTCAGAGGGCTTCTGGACACAAGAGCCACGAATATTACTGCATTTCAAATGTAATGTAAATTTCTGCAACAGACAATGACAAAAATTCACTCAAATTCCAGCCTGCTGAAGCATTGATATTATATCATGGAGGTGCTAATGCAGTAACTGAGAAAAAGGAATGCTTAAGCACTTGCTGCTGACAAAACCAGATTGCTGCCAAAGAGAGAGAAATAAAGGAGATAATGGTGAATGAACTGATTATAGAGGGAAGCATGAGCAGTTCATACCAACAATTATATACTTATCATTAGTTATCTACATCTTATCATCAAGAAAAGATGTACCACCTTTGAATGCCTTATTTTTTTTTATATATTGCACTAGAATTAGCAAGAAGTTCACTGTCATTAAACATGTAAGACATGAGAATTCATTAAAGAAAAAATACATTCAATACGTAATGTGGTGAATAACTGTTTCATGTTTTCCAAATATTGATGAAGCAAATCACAAATGGTGAATTTTCTTTTTTTTTTTTTTGTCTGCATTAGCAAAGGCACATGATACTAGAAAGCAGGCTTATATAGCATCAGCCAAAAAAAAAAAAACCCTTCTCATTTCACCCATCCACTTGCTCCAAATGTTTGTCTAGTTCAGCCTTGAATCTAATCAAGCTATCAACTTCTACAATGACAAATGGAAGTTTGTTCCAGCAATTGACCACCCTCTGGCTAAAGGCAAATTTCCGCACATCTATCCTACAATTGTCTTTCCTCAATTTGAATTTATGCCTTCTCAGGTGATTATTCTGAGCAAGAGGAAGAATCCCATCAGCATTGAGCATACTTAAACCATTCAAGGCTTTATACACCTCAATCAGATCACCTCGCAGGTGCCTAGTCTCCAGACACTGTAATTGGTAAAACTTAAGCCTTTCTTCGTAAGAGCAACTCTTTGTTCCATTCACTAATCTTGTTGCCCTTCTCTGTACTCGTTCCAGCAGCTCTCCATCCTTCTTAATCCAGACCTGTATACAGTACTCAAGGTGTGGCCTGACCATTGCCTTATACAACGGGATAATCACCTCCTTATCCCTGCTAGAAAAATTCCTGTATCTCAGTGACAAAACACCATGAGCTACTCCTGCAAATCGCCTGCACTGCTCAGAAAACTTCATATCTGCCTGCACAATTACCCCCAGGTCCTTTTTATTCTCTGCCACTGTCAGTGTAGCACCACACAGTTGATATGTTACTCTGGGGTTACTGCTTCCCATATGCAGAACTTAACATTTGTCAATGTTAAACTTCAGTTGCCACCTCTCAGCACACCTGCTCAACTTTTCTAGATCCTGTTGCAGCAGAGCACTGTCATTAACAACCCTGCCGAGATGCAAAATATTCATTTACTTTGTTAGCTACC
The DNA here is from genome assembly GCF_048544385.1 of Mastigoproctus giganteus. Classification (NCBI taxonomy): domain Eukaryota; kingdom Metazoa; phylum Arthropoda; class Arachnida; order Uropygi; family Thelyphonidae; genus Mastigoproctus; species Mastigoproctus giganteus. Next base: position 233,689,307 of record NC_143578.1, on the reverse strand, counting down.
TGAGCAGGATCATCGACAGCTGAACCATCGATATCAAGTGGACCAATCTGATTCATCCCCTTCCTTCTAGAGTTTACACAAGTAAAGAACTCTTTGCTGTTTTTCTTTGCATCCTTTTCCAAAGGTTTCTCGTAACCTGCTTTTGCCTGCGTAACTTCCTTTGTGACTTGGTTACAGACCAGCTTATATCTATCATAGGCTTCTGTGTCACCTGTTAATTTATATGTATCCCGTGCATTTTTCTTCTCTGCCACATGTCTAATTAGTTCATCTGACATCCATTTAGGCCTAAATCTTGAACAATATTTCTTAGTTGGTATGAAAAGCCTAGTAGCTCCCAAGATTAATTCTTTGAATGCTTCCCATTTTGAATTTGCTGTTGGTAACATCATCAGTTTGTCCCACCGTATAGAATTTAAATACTGTCTCAGACCACCATAGTCACCTTTACGAAAGCAAAAACACTTCCCTTTACCCCTGATGGTAGTTGCCTCTTTGAGTAAATCCAACTTCAGCATATTGTGAGGGTCTGTCAGGGTTTTATTAGCCAGGGTTTGTTGTAAGTTTTAAATCTTGTACAATGCTTAAAGTGCTTGCTTGTTTTAAACTCAGCTTTTATGAAATTATTGTTGCAACAACAATAATTTCATAAATTTCCTCAGGCTGCTACCTGGCATAGATTGGTCAGGAATGCCCAATGTATCCTGGGTTCCTATGTCATTCTCATCCTGGCTGCCCAAATCATTGGGCATCAGTTTAGATGCTGATCTTAACTAATGATTTTAAACGCAGTTACCTTTCCATCACTCATGCACTCAGTTTAAGAGAGATGCTCGTATGCCATCTGTGAGACACCTCTTTTTGTTTTAATTATAAAAAATAAATTTTTAGCTTTTTTTTACTGAATTGAAGGATGACCTGTTATGATTTGCTGGACTCAGTTAAATGTTGAACGAAAATAAATGAGAAAAACCAATAATAACGTTTTTATCGTATCTTTTAGAATTTAAGATTGCTCATCCCCAGATTGAAACAGACATTTGCATGGAATCTGGCAGGTGCACTCTGAACAGCTGTATTTTTACTGCTATTTTTACCAAAACCAAAGCTCTATAGCAAGGTTAAACATCTACTACTGCTGCTGATGAGGTCAAGTGGGAATGGGAATTACCTAGAGAAAAGATAAATGCTTTCGTTTCCTTGGCATCTGTTAAATGCCAAACAAAAAAATTAAATTCACATATATCAAAATGAAAACAGAAAATACTGTATAACCAGTTAAAGAATATTGGTGGGGAGGAGAAGGTACACAGGAGGATTTGATTACATTTACAAATTTAAAAAAAAAAAAGAAACCTTTATAAAAGTGGCTTCTGTCAGATGTACTAGCAGCAGAAAGTTAAAAAACAAACAAACATAAAATTTCATTTTCTGTTATAAAGAGAATCCCAGCTAATTACTGATTTTAACACAGACCTCTTTTATGAAGCTGCATCCCTAAAACAATTCTTCCAGTGCTGGCTACTACAAATAATTGCTTCCTGTACACATGCACTATTTTCAGACATTCTTATGGATTTCTAAAAATATTGCATGTGTTCAGGATGTACTTGTCTTTCTGGTCTCTCAGATATTTTCTGACCAAATCTCACTTTAAATTCACACTGCACCGGAACAAAACTGTCAGTTCTTCAATAGAACTTTTGTGCTGCTCAGTGGTATACTTCATCTTGCTTACAGAAATGACACAAAATTCACCAATGGTAGCTCAATACATCAAAAACCTTAGGCATTCAGAATTTTCGCATTTTTTCTTGATGATCCTCTGTATAAATTTATTTATGAAAAGTAAATAAAAGAATACATTATTGTATGGGCAATAGCCTTGTTGTTTCACATGTACTGTAGCTAGTAAAAGAGAAAAATGATGTTTGGTACAAAATGCATTGATCTCGTGAAATAACATAACACGAGTTGCTCAGTATTGCACCTGCACTTCTCCATGGGAGAAGAACAGTATGCTGTTTTAAATTTGTGCTGTACAGAAACCATACGAAAAGGAAATATAACGAAACTACTTTTCATGATTTTAAATTCTTCCGCTTCACGTAGGAGTTCAGCTCGATCGACAGAAAAAGCATCAGAATTTCTGAAAGTTGAATCTATTTTCGATTGCAAATTGCTAAACTTGTTTATACTCCGGCACGACAACCACCATTTTACTTTTGTAGTACACGTATTACGTTATTTTATCTATTTATTTATTATTGATTTCAAATTGGATATTTAATTAAAATAAAGCAGATATTACTGCACCTGCATATTAGAGGGAGTAAGGGCAGCAGAATTTATTTGAACAAATAATGATTCTTTTGAAATAATTTTCAGCGATATTCATTAGACCGAAAATTCGGTACAACGAAATGATTTGTGTACCCCTGTGGAGTTCGTTGTAACAGGATTTTACTGTAGTGTATATGGCTGGGTTACTTTCCGAAGGATGTACCATTTATTGCAGTATAATTACAGAGAAACTGCTGTCAGCAGCTAACAGATAAAAATATACAAAAATTGTTTTTCGGTTTATGGCACTTTGATCAGGGCCATATAGGCTATATTGACGCCCTGGTGCAAATTTCTAATTTCAGCTCCCCCATACGGTCATTTTTCTTATATCAATTTTTTTTTGGGGAATTTAAAAAAATATTTTCAAAATAATATAATTTTATTTTTTAAACACAAAATAACATATTATGGTACATGAAGTAAATATGTTAAAAATAAAATAAAATAACGAAAATACATTAATTTGCTTTGGCTGCAGACAGAAGTTTCAGAGAAAGATTTGAAACTTTGTTTTTTAATATTGCCCACTTTTTAGTACTACTACTAGAAAAAAAATCATAAAGTTCTTGTTTAATTCCAAAAAAATCAATTGTCTCAAAGGATATTTTTGCCACATCATTCACTACTAAATTCAAAGTATGTGCAGCGCAAGGTACATGTTTGTGTTATATTTTTCCAAAAATTCTAAAATGAATGTAGTTAGCCCACTACCAGTCGTATTTTCAGTTTCGCAGAAACCCTAAAAATGATCCTTAATTTCAATTTTTTTGTGTTTCATCATAAATTACAAATCTTAAAATAATTGTCAATTGTTCCTGATGACGGGCATTAGGTGTACAATCTAAAATCAAAGAATAATATTTAGGTTCCTGTAACTTATCTAAATTTTTTCCCTTATACTATTTCCTATTATATTTAAAATGTCATTTTGAATTATGTCTCCTAAATAATGTGGCATGTGAAGTTTATCAATCCGAATACGTTGGATGTGTTTCGATAAAGTGGAATCAAATTTGGATCTCATTTGTAATAATTGCAAAAAGTTTCCATTATTGTTATCGAATAATTTTGAATTAGTACCCCTTAAAAGAAAAACAAACTACACAGTTCGCCTATCCGTCCCCCCCAAGAATCTGTCTAGTTTGTCTATATCTGTAATTTTCTGTGCATTCGTAAATATATATAGACAGATTTTTACTTTGGTAAGGTCTCTGACATAATTTTTTACTGTTTTATCAGAGTTATTGCACGCGACTTTGTTTTGTATTGTATTATTTGAAAGTAGTACAGTACCAAGGCAACTCATTGTAAAGGCTACGTTTTTTCTGCTATGAACATAAAGACCAATGCATTAACGCTAAATAAATGGGAGATTAACCTTTAGCTAGGCCATCTGTTTGTAAGTAGTTCAGTATCAGTGCAAGTCGTGAAGGTAACGTTTATTCTGCTGTGAGCGAAGAAAAAAATTTTGCGCCACTTCACGGTTTCCCTAAGGGCCCATGGACCACAGGTTAAGAAGCCCTGCACTAGGATGACTAGACGTCTCCCAAAGCAGGTTTTCCATCCCGCCTAAGAGTGAAATCGAATTAAAAGACATGCAATTTACACGCACGGTAAATCTCATGAATACCAACTCCCCTTAGCTGTCTGTTCATGAACATTGCAAAAGTATCCCGCTCAATTGACTGTAACAAGAAATATTATCGGTCCAGTGTTGGTTGTCTTGAAAAGCTGATTGTTTAAGTATTTAATTCGTCCTTTGCGTGAACAGCATTCATGTAGTCAAATAGATCCGTTCAGTCCAATGAGAGTATTTTGGTGACAGCACCGTACATGCGTATTTTTATGCATAAGTAGCCGGTAAGATGGCTCATGTAGCGATATGAACTTGTAGTTGTACGTAATGGTAACTGTTGCCATAGGAACAAAGTGTAGGTGTGTTACCAAAGCTGGTCTTTTGCGTAGAAGAATACATGTGTGCTAGCAACAGGAGGAGCTCAGTGTGTGTGTGTTCCAGTATAGAAGTGCAACTAGTGTGTGTGTGTGCAGAAAACCAACTAAGTCAATGAGGTGTCAGTATATTGTGTCTGTAAATTATGTATTTTGTGGTTTATTTGTCTGTTTGCTGAACGAAAAATCTGAGCCTTCTCTAGATAAAACCATGAACCTCCCCCAAGACCAACTAACCCACCCAAGTTGCGAAAAGGGCCCATAAAAATTCTTCGTGTCATTGACCGTATTGAAATCCTCGTCTTTTCCACTCGGTGTGGGGAGGACGGTGATTATATCGATTGTTGTTCCTCCGAGGGCTGCAGTGGTCTCTGACTAGTCCATATTTTATTTCCATGTTTAGAATGGGAACCACTACTATGTAGATAAGACTTAACGAAGCTTATCACCTTGTCTACATTGAAGTTTCTATTGAGCTAGGTGGTCGGCAGATGTGTATCAACAAAGGAGTGGCCAGATGCTGTTAACCGCTACAAAAACCTCTTAAAGGAGATTTTTTACCTGCTATCAGAAACCACTTTTAGGAAGCAGAAAACTGCCTTCCAATATGAGTCAGCGCCTTACTGCAGTGCAGGCAATGTACACAGGTTGGTCATTTAATTGGCAAATTGGACCTGCCTTAGTTTTAATCTTCGTCGCTGACGTTTGCCGGTGCTCTCTCTCTCTCTCTCTCTCTCTCTCTCTCTCTCGTTTTCGAATCTCACCTGGATATCACGGTAGGATTGGCGTCCTCACCACACTGGTTGGAAAAGACCTGAGTTCGAGTCCCCCTCGATGACGTGAGGAATTTGTGGACCTTTTTCACAATGTGGCCGAGTTAGTAGGTCTCAGGCGAGAGCAGCATAATTTTTTCTCCCCAGCAAACAGAAAATCGATCACAGAACACATGCAAATTACAGATGTGGGGATTTTTTTTTGACCTTTTCACAACATGGCCAAGTTAGGTTTCATGCGAGAGTAACATGGTTTTTACTCCCCGAAACTCTGGTTTTTCGTCCAGCAAACAGAAAATCGATCACAGAACACGCAGTTTACAGACAGTACACACGGAGCAATATGGCCTTAGTCGCTGATGTTCCTAAAACCCTACTACTACAAATCTACTTATAGAAGCACTCCACTTCCAGAAGCCATTTCTTGATAAGGCCATTGTGGCTGGAGATTCCCAACCTTTAATGCGTTATGCCACTTTAAATTTCTTTTTAAAATTGCATTTTTCTTCAGACACGTGTTTCCATAGTACTCATGCCAAGTCGAACATAATAGCGAATAACAAAGCGTTGCTCAGGTTCAAATCTTCCATTGTCCAGCTCACAAATCGGTTCGCACCAACAGTGCGTAACCGAAGACCATTTACAACTACCAGACAACATTTCAGAATGTTCATCTGTGCCAGAATATTCTTGTACATACACTCTCCTGCCATTTATCGGAATTTCGGCGACACTTGAGTGGTTGTACGGTGGCACTACTTTCCAATAATTAAAGGATCAGTCTGTGTAAGTACATTACACAATTATTTCATGCAGTAGCATGTTAATGATTAATTTTTATCAAATACCGTCTGTATTAAACTCCTTATAAAAATTTATAGCGATGCAGTTAATGTGTCTCCTGCTATACAGATGACTAATTTAGCATACGAAAGTATCATGGCAAAAGATATCAGTAACTCTCCTAGAGAAAACGCTGTAAATAAATAAACAAATAAATAAAAATAAATAAATAAACAAATATATTTGATATCATATACGGTAGATCTGTATTAAAATATTAATATTAAAAATAAAACGGACAATTTTAGCGAAAAAAAAAGACTGGAGAGATTGGATCACTTCAGAGTATTTTTAGTGTAAGATGGAGTGGCAGAGCTCGTACATCATATATTCCTTTATCATCGAAACAAAATTTCTAAACGCTTTCAGCTTAAGTCCTAGCTCACGACGTATTCTTCACTCGCAATCAAGTCTTCAAGTTTTGTCTGTAATGGCATTAGTTCCGACGTGGGTAACAATACCTCCCTTTGTATCCTTGAGATACAACTGATCCGAGACACCTTATCCCACGCCGACAGATTCAATTTAACCTGTCCGAATTTACATGGCTGTCAACATCTTTAACCAGGAAGAAATTATTGTACTGTTCTTTGAAAACCGTGTCTTATTAGGATGACCTCTCTGTGTAAAGGGTGCCATCAGCTTCGAAAATGGTTGGCACTGGATGTATGCAGTCTCCGATCGGGGGTGGGATAAGTTTATTCCTTGAAAAATAGTTTTCATAACTGACATCGGAGAAAGCAACCCATTCTAGCCTCACTTGCTGCTGGACATCCAATAGAGGATATTCCTCAGCAAGAAGTATTTATTTCATTTGCTGTGGCTGTCGGGGTCCGATTCGAACGAAACTGGATTAAATATTAACCAGACAACTTCGCATATGAACATTTGACATGACATATTTACTTATCTGTTCTTTCTCAGCGTGGATCCATAACATATAAACTAGAAGAGAGTTTTACGCAAACACTTCACACTCCAAATAAATTATATCAACAGTAACTGCAAATACAATTTACTGTACGTTTTATGTTTAGATCTTGCTATTTTTATTGCTAAACGAAAAAAATTGAACTTTCACATTTTCTGTATCTGCATGGTGTGTAACGTGGGCTTTTTTAGTTCGGATAATGGACATTTCGAATAATCGACTTTCCAGTATACTGCCAGCGATTCTAAGTTCACAGATATTGTTAACAAGTCTGGATATTATGGGCACACATTTATTTTTGAAAAACCATAGTCGTTAGTTTTTTTCGGAGATGGTGTTTCATCCCGCGTTTTCACAACTATTTTAGTTGTCCGTATGTTTTGGTATTAGTAATACGGTGCTGATTCTGAAGGTGGGTTGAATTTATATTAGAAATAGGAAGTTCAGTGAAAGATAAAGATAGCGACGAACAGTGTGTATTACTTCCTCTACGTAATAGTGTTCTCTGGAACTCATTCACAGGAAGTGTGGCTTGCCATTGTTTGCCTGAAAGGCGACCTAATAATAACGGGAAATGTGTGAGCCCTGAATACATGTTAATTACTGCTTGTCATTTTGAAGGATTTATTTGACTCTTAAGGTGACCTCAGTGTAAATAAGACGCTTACAACCATCTCTCAACTTAGAAATTCTTGGAGACGGAACTTAATCGTCACTTTTGAATTAGGAAAGTAGTTCTGGTTTTTTAAATAACACAAAATGTTATAAGATGACTCAGGAGTGTGTCTTGTCATACACTTGGTTGTTAGGTTTTAGTAGTATCAGCGACTAAGACCATATTGCTCCGTGTATATTGTTTATAAATTGCGTGTGTTCTGTGGTCCATTTTCTATTTGCTGGACGAAAAACTCGAGTTTTCGGGAGAAAAAACCACGACCAAAACGCGAGACCGACTAACTCAGCCACCTTTTGAAAAAGGCCATAAAAATTCCTTACATCATTGACGGGACTCAACCTCAGGTATTTTCCACCCGGTGTAGGGAGGGCGGTGATTCTACCAACTGTGCTATACGAGGGCGCATGCACTTGCACTGTCATGATGTTTCAATATCTTTCTGCTTTCTTTAGACTCTGTTGTCTGGAGCACCCCAGCACGGTGCTAGCTACTCTGATACTCACACAGTCCCTCGGTATTTGCCTATTTGCTTTATATAGCCTGGTATTGACAAGTGACCTAGTCTCTGATGGAACAAACGAGTCCGTGGAAGTGTACCTAATAAATTGGCCACTGAATGTATAATTTAATATTGTTAATTTATCCACGATAACATCAATGGTATTGTAGAGATATCCAAATGCTACCACTTCAATGCTACTCGTAAACAACATGCAGATCATTTTGTAAACTAAAAGAATTACAATAATTTATTCCGAAGACTTTAGCGAGTTTCGACAAGTTTGTCCACTCATTCAGACCCAACGCATCCGTTTATATACAGTCAATATGATTTAGCTCGCGTTGAATAGAAGGCGTTTTGTGTCAAAACTTTTATTTTAAATTGAGATAAAATGCAAGAGAAACCCACAAAATATTTAAAACCGCTTTTGAAGAAGATGCTGTGTCTAGTGGCGTAACTAGTTACATTAAAGGAGGCGCAAAAGAGCTAAGCAAATCCTTAGCCATAATTATGAGCGCATCCTTGGGTTCAGGGGAAGTCCCCACGGACTGAGATGTGCAAATGTATTCCCAATTCACAAATGGGGATCGAAGGGTGACACGAGTAATTGCAGACCAGTTAGTTTAAATTCTTTTTTGGGTAAAATAATAGAGTCACTGGTTAAAGATGCATTGCAGGATCACCTAGACAAGACTGCAGCAATAACTCGGACCCAGCATGGGTTTGTTAAGGGAAAGTCTTGTCTGACAAATTTGATTGGATACTATGATGTGGTTACTAAGGAACTGGATGCAAAAAAATAATTTTGAAATTCATGTACTTGGATTTCAGAAAAACTTTTGACACTGTTGCACATGTAAGACTACTGCACAAATTGAAGCAGAATGGTATTAAGGGTAAGTTGCTATAATGGATAAAAGGTTGGTTGACTGGGAGAAGACAGAGTGGTAATCAATGGACACTGCTCTTCGTGGACTAATGTTATTAGTGGAGTCCCACAGGGTTCGGTGTTGGGCCCACTGTTGTTTTGTATATTTATCAATGATATTGGTGAAGGTATATCAGGCTTAGTGTTGAAGTTTGCAGACGATACAAAGGTTGACAGGGTAAATGACAGTAATGGCAGTGTGCTACTGCAACAGGATCTAGAAAATTTGAGTAGATGGGCTGAGAAGTGGCAACTGAAGTTTAACATTGAAAAATGCAAAGTACTGCATATGGGTAGAAGTAACCCCAGAGGTACGTACCAACTGTGTGGTACTACACTTAGGGTGGTAGACAATGAAAAAAAAAAATAAATAAATAAAAATCTGGGAATAATTGATTGTGCAGTCAAGTATGAAGTTTTCTGAACAGTGCAGACAGGCTGAAAGAGCAGGTCATGGGGTATTGTCAATGATATACAGAAATTTTGCTAGCAGGGAAAAGGAGATGATTATCCCTTTGTATAAGGCAATGGTCAGGCCACGCCTCGAGTACTGTGTACAGGTGTGGAGGCCTCATTTTAGGAAGGATGTAGATTTGCTTGATCGTGTACAGAGAAGGGCAACAAGATTAGTGAGGGGAACGAAGGGGTACTCTTATCAAGAGAGGCTTAAGTTCTGCAAATTGCAGAAACTGGAGACTAGGCACCTGCGAGTTGATCTCATTGAGGTGTATAAGGCCTTGAATGGGTTGAGTACGCTGAATTCTGATAGGATTCTTCCGCTTGCTCAGATTATAAACGTAAGAGGGCATAAATTCAAATTAAGCAAAGACAGTTATAGAATAGAAGTGCGGAAATTTGCCTTTAGTCAGCGGGTGATTAATTGCTGGAACAAACTTCCATCTGTCGTGGACGATGGCTGATTGCTTAAATAAATTCAAAGAGGAACTGGACAAACTTTTAGAGGGAATGGTTGTGTGATTTTTTTTTTTTTTTTTTTTGGCTGGTGCTACATAAGCTCATACGTTTGCTTTCTTGCATCACATGCCTCTATTACTACTAATAGGGTGAGGCAGGTGGAGCACGTGTCCTGTCCGCCAAATTTGGGGGTCGCCTTTTTATGGTTAAAAAATGCAAAAATTCCAAAAGAACAGTTTTCAAGGGGTGCCACTTTTTTATTTGCCATGGGCGCCGTCAACACCAGTTACGCCACTATGGATGTCCGAAGACTTTTCAGTGGTTTGCGAAGTTTGAAGACGTCTGCTTGTCTGTCGAAAATGACCATCGTCCTGGCCACCCTTAAAATTCAAAAACCAATGTGTTAATTGTTTGTACTCATGGATCAGGAATGATCGATTTAACTATATAAGAAGTTGCCAGTGAAATTATTTCTTGTAGGACCTGTCAATCAATTTTAACAGAAATTTTGGGAATGCATTTCTTCCAAGTTTTTTCCTCTGACATTCACTGATGATCACAGAAAGCGGGGATTTCTTGCGTGTCAGGATCTTTGTCAACGTGTTGCTGCTTGCCGATACTTAGTCTCTTCCATCACTTATTGACCCGGAAATAAAGGTCCAGTTCTCGTATTATTGGACGACTCCATCTTTTCTAAGGCCAAAAAAAAATAAATAAAATAAAAAATATAGCAGGACAATCATGATGAAATGTGAAGATCATGCCTGTCGTATTTTTTACTCACAGAGCATATTTCGGCATGAATTTGTCCCGCATGGTCAAACAGCAAATCAGCCAAATTACAAAATAGTTCAGACGCGATTGCGCAATGCAGTTCGGGCCGAAAACGTGAGGTGCTGGGAACTGGCGCTTTGCATCATGACAACTGCCCTGCACACTTGAATGGAGTTTATCCCAAGCTTAAATCCTCTTGAATGGTCACAGATTTGCAACGGCCGAGGAAAAATGTTCAGGACGCGACAATTAGCAGTCCAAAAGAAACCCATCAGAAATGCTTTCAGAAGTTGCAGGAATTGGTGTATACAGTCTCAAGGAACCTACTTTGAAGGAAAACTTTTTATTTTTGTTGCTCAGAGCAAAACTATAAATACAACTAAAAAATAAATAAATAAATAAATAAATAAACAAATAAATACTTTGAAGGAATCAATCCTAATAGCCGGCAAGCTTCATCATTTCCCAAATATTAGCTTAGGCCCCTAACTTTTTATAACACCTCCTAAGCGCAATTGGCAGTTAGCCAAGTGACCATTTGTTTTCCAGACAGCTGCATGTGATATTTGGCAGAAAACCAAAATTTCAAAGAAAACTATTCTTTGCTTACTGCATCGCGTCTACGATGCAGTATACGTAATTCCCAGGATATATGATGCTTCCAGCATATGAAGCAAACCAGTACTATTTCATAACATTGGCAATAGAAACTTCGAAAATGTAGTGTAACCATACCAGGTTATACGATGTTTTTTCCAGGCCATACTATAATAATTCCATGGATTAACACTCCTGATAATTCGTCAACTTTCGACTGTCGTAGAATCCTGTTATCCACGCTGGATTTATCTCCAGATAATGAATGAGTGCATAGGGAAATTTAAGTCTGTTGAATTTTGCATTTCACGACAGCGTGAAAACTTTTGTTTCTTATTAATTCTCAGTTTATTTTGTTATTTTATATATATATATAATACGCATTAAAATGTCTGAAGCTTTGCAGGCGTTTTACCGCGCCACCTAACGTTTACAACAATAAAATAATAAAGGCTGCTGCTTTTCAAAAATTATAAGAACTCAAACCAAATAAATTATAAAAAAATCGAAAACCGTACTTATGCTGAATTGAAATAATGCATTTTTGTAAAAATAAATGAAATAAAAATAAAATTTCACTAAGGGTTTCTAATGGTTATTTCTTTCCTATTCAAAACATTTTTCGCAGTTACTAGACCAGAACAGTGATATACCTTATACCCTCCAAAGTATTCCCAAACCAGTACTTTCCACGAAAATAAATCTTTGTTCAGGAAATTAATAACGTACGAGTCCACCTTTGGCCTTAATGACTGCCGTGGTCCTTCAGGGAATACTTTTTGAACGATTTACGGTAGCAGGTAGTTGATGGATATGGCAGATTGGCTAAAGATTTTCCACATTGTTTCACGGTGCCAGTTTAAATTGTTACCTTCTTCCATGTATTTCATTATCTGCGTAAAAACCACGTTTTTTCTCTTATAAATATAAAACAGATTATTAATTACCTAGCGAAATCTTGGGGTTAAAGAAAAAAATGTGAACGTAGATTCCTTTTTAGATCCTGTGTGGTATTCATATCTATCCAGGTGATCATATCTATATTATTCCAGGTATTCATATCTATACGAGGTGTGATTAGAAAGTTCGGGGACAACGAATATTTAGGGAAGATGAAAGGTGTGCAGGATCTCCTGCCGCACCACCCTCTGATAAACTGTATGAACTTTGAATGGATTGAACAAACTCAATGCTGATGGCATTCTTCTTCTTGGTCAGACTACACACGTGAGTGAGGTGGCATAAATTCAAATTGAGGAAGGATGGTCGCAGGATAGATGTGCGGCAGTTTGCCTTCATGCAGCTGGTGGTCGATTGTTGGAACAAACTTCCATCTGTTGTTGTAGAGGTGTGTAGTTTCAATAAATTCAAAGAGAACTAGAAAAATTATTGGAGGGGATGGATAGGTGATGGGTTAAAGTTTTTTTTTTTTTTTTTTGCTGATGCTTTATAAGCTTGCTTTCTTGCACCATTTGCCACTGCTAATACTAACTGACGTAACAATAAGAATTGGTGCACAAATCTGAGTGGTTGATTCACCAGAAATTCCTGAGAACATATTTTTGTTATTTTTTTTTAAAACGGCATCTATAGTCTAGTCTAGGCTTTGTATAGCACTTGGCCTTTTCCTTTCAGCTTTTGACCAATTCCATTTTATCCATCCCAGTTTTATCTGTTTACCTCTGACGATTACACTGAAACGGAAAACTCCCAGTACAACTGTTGCTGTTGTGGGGTCCTGTGGGGAAAAGTCAAAACAAAGGAATTTCACTTAAAAAAAAAAAAAAGAAAGAAAGAAAGAAAGGTTGAGTTCTATAACAGAAAACTCTGTAGTAGGAAATTATCGCATTTGAGATCTGGTGATCTGGCTGACCATTCAATACAGGCTTACTCTCTTTCTGAGAAGGCGTTGGTCCACTAGGAGGTGTCTGTGAGGACATGAGTTATCGTCGATTAAACGAAATCCTATGATAGGAACATAAGGATCAAGGATCTTATCGCGATACTCAACAGATGTGAGTGTTCGCCAATACGTCAAGAATGCGACTTATCAGCGAAGAGTACCATGCCCTCTGTTCTTGTGACCAGTTGATATGATGCCAGCGCCACTTCAAATGGGCTCTTATGTATGTCAGAGGGGAGACACAGACAGCTGGTCGTCGTGCATGAAGATCCTGTCACGAAGTCTTATAGATGATGAGCAGTCATCATCTATAAGAAATTTGCATGACGCCTCCCAGTTAGGTCTTGATAACGTGGAGATGACACGAGGATGGCCTCCGACAGGGTCTTCTAGAGACAGTTTGCTTATCTTAGAACTGTTCCACTCTCTGTTTACAACACTGCAACTCACATTCAGCGTCTATGGCTTTTCCCCCTCCGCGTCCATTTTCTCTACCTCAAAGAATCATCCAGATGATATATTTCCGAAATGTTTACTGTGGTATTTAACTTGAAATCGATAGTTTCGTAACTGATGAATATTCCCTTTTTTACTTCTGTGCATTTATCAGTTCTCGTTCTGTTTTAGTTGGTCCACAACGTTTTGCAAAAAACACGTTTTGATTGGTGATCAAAAGAAGTTGCCAAACATTGGTTGTATTGCTGATATCGACATTCACCTCCCTTTTATTTTTGTATCGTCCTTTGCTTCGGATAATACATAAATTTTTATTTTTATGTTTAAAGTATGTAGTTGAATGAACTAGATGGGAGAGAAAATGTTTCATAGAAGCGGTCGACTTCTAGATTTTCTGCTACTTTTATATACTCTCATATAGTAAATAAGCATATATTGATTCCCCTCACAGCTGAACTCACTGGAACTTCTTCCATGTCAATGACCATATAATGTCACGGCGTGTATAACAGTTAACTTCGGAGTCACGCGACAAATGATTTTAGCCCAGAGGTGAATTTTTATGACACAGTTCAGAGAATACGTGGCAGTTAGAATATAAAATGTGCTGTCGATTAATATTCATGACGTTAAGAGTTTTTTTTAACCCACTTAGAACGTTCGAATAGAACTGTTTTGGTAAAAACACAAAAATTGTTTAAACTGCTCTACGGTAAGTCCTCGACTTACGCGATAAATTCGTTCCAGCGATTTTCACGCAAGTTGAAAATTTCAAGCAAATCAACTTCTATATATGAAAAATTTGTGGAAATAAAACTTTATTCAATATCCTATCGAGTACATACTCGTACATAAATATAAAAACGTATTTCATTTAGCTGAAAATACCCATTCTATACTAATCGTTTAATATGTTTTCAGACTCTGGAGATTTTTATGGTGTCTTGAAGTACTTGTCCAATGATGTCTGCACTGTAGCTCTTTTTTCTCGTCGTAAATCAGTTTGTAGCATGCAATTGCATCATGCACCACTCCAATCACTTTTTCAAACCGTTCGGTGTCTGGATCCTGAGCTTTTAAGCCAGCTTCGAACATTTTAAAGTATTTTGCCATTTCCTTAGTATCAAATCATTTTGATGGTTCAACTTCTTATACGTCCTCCGAAACCTTTCGTCTTCATTTTAATGGTCATCAAGTTCCATTAAATCTTCATTGCTTAATTCCTTTCTATGACTTTGCAACAGTTCAATAAAGTCATTTTCCTCTAAATTTAATTTCAATGTTCTGGTCATTTCCACAAGCTCTCTAATTACATCTTCATTTTTTTTCACTTCCCGAAGCATCTTGAACAAACTGGGGGTGAGTTTCTTCCAGACGGCATTCATGGTTGATACTGTAATTTCACTCCAGGCAGCATCGATGTTTTTAACAGCATTGTAAATGTCGAATTCTTTCCAGAAGTGCTTCAATGATCTGGCATTCTGTCCTTCAGTGGTCCTTACTGCCTGTCTAAACGTTGTTCGTAGATAATACTATTTGAATGTCTGTATTAGATCCTGATCCATGGGTTGAATGAGGGAAGTTGTATTTGCAAAACCGAAATATAACTTTTATGTTTTCGGTGACCAGGTGCATTATCAACCAGCAGTAATATCGTAAATGGTAGGTTGTTTTCCGGCAATATTCTTTTAACTTCTTGCACAAAATGATAGAGAAACCAGTCTCGAAAAATTTCTTGTGTCACCCATGCTTTTCGATTGGACTTCCACACAATAGGTAGCGATGCCTTTGAAATATTTTTGAAGGCCCTTGGATTTTCGCTATGGTAAACTAAAGTGGTTTTATTTTGCAGTCTCTAGCAGCATTTCCACCAAAAAGAAGGCTTAATCTGTCCTTTGGATACCTTAAATCCTGGCATAGTTTTTTCGTCTTGCGATATGTAAGTACGATCTGCCATTTTTTTCCAATATAAACCAGTCTCGTCTACATTGAAGAGCTTGTTGTGGTAGATAATCCTCGTCTTTTATGATTTCTGCCGGTCTTGAGGAACTCTGTTCTGTAGCTGCTACTATGTCTGCACTAGCAGCTTCACCTGTAACTTTGATGTTATGTAGCTTAGCACGGCCCTTAATCTTTGAAACCATCCGTGGCTTGCAATGAATGTTTCACTAGCAACATTCTCACCACGTTTACACTTGTTCTTCAAAAAGACTCGAGGCTTTTTCTTGTATAAGCATAGGACTTATCGGCATTCGTTGTTTCATGTCTTCTATCCAAATAATCAACAGTTTTTCCATTTCTTCTATTAATAAGCCTCTTCTTTTGGATATGATCGTAGATTGCATTGGCACAGAACTTTTTACGTGCTGCATAATCCGAACTTTATCTTTTATAATGGTTCTGACAGTCGATTCATTCATTTCGTAAATACGTGCAATGTCCACAAATTTCTTGCCATTTTCATGTTAATAATAACAACATGAATAACTTGCTATTCATAATAATAACTTGCCATTTTCATGTTATTATTAATAATAATAACATGAAAACGTTATTTAATGATTTCGATTTTAGTATATAGTTATAATGCGCCTCTTCTTATCACTGATTATTATTCTCACCATTTTTTCTTTTCGCAGTCATATTTGGAGTTTATATTTATTTTGTTTACAAGTACAGTATAAGCTCACAAGGTACAACTTACACTTAAGTGGTTAAGGTGAAAACAAGCACTGATGCCACTATCAATTCACATTAGCAGACACTAACGCAATCGATTATATTTAAAGTGGCGCTTAATGGATGCCGTGGCTAGTCGTAAGTAGAAGTAGTGCAACCGCGTAAGTCGAGGACTTACCTAATTTTAAATCAGTCGTTGGACTTGATTTCATTTGACATTACCGAATGAATTGTCCATGGATGATTACCATGTACCAATTCCATATGGTCATCAAAATAATTGGAGTATCAGGAATAAAACCAACATTAAAATCGGATCGATAAGTCAATCCGACTTTAGTTTTTAATTAGAAATACTGTTGATCTTCATTTGAAAAAAAAAAATAAAAAATCCTCATATACATGTATATTTGTAATTTATAAATAATTTGGGCGCAAAGCTCTGAATGGATCAATTCGTTAGTGTTCATTCTCTCAAAATCCATCACCCAGCTTGTACCATGGAGCATTGTATTGGGCGTGTTTTTATGAGCTTGGATTAGGAATTCTTTCTAGTTCTCTCAGTTTTCTATTTGAATCTATTCTAAGGACATTGCCATTCCTGAAATTTATAACCAAGCTATGTGAAAATTCTATATTGGATAAAAGTCACATCTAGAGTGAAAAAATATGACAAAGATACTTTGGTAGAATCAGTAAAAACGAAGCAGCCATCCATTCTTGGGAGAAGGGTCACTCCAGCTATTTTAGAAACACCAATATCCTGTACAGACCCAAAACCCGGCAACACCAAAAGAATTTCTATTTAAATTCATAGCACCAACGTAGTCCAATTAAAAATATGACCACCTGCCTAATAGTGGGTATGTTCTCCTCTTTCTGCGAGTACCTCCGCCACACGGCGAATTGTGCATTCTATAACGCCTCTGAATAACTAATATTGCCTCATTTTGTGATAGCCCGTGGTAGAGGATCCAAACGAAGATCCACGTAATCCCAGAGGTGTTCTATGGGATTCACATCTCTGAATTCAGCGGCTAAGGTAGCACCTGGAAGTCAATTTCGTGTTCGCGAACAACTCTCGAACAATACCGGGAATGTGCCAGAGCGCATTATCCTGCTGGAACAGCTAAGGCCACCACGACCATAAATGAGGCGCCCGCCATTGTCCCAGAGATTGCTGCTCTGTTCAATGTCAACTCTTGAAACATTTTAACTACAACACTACCGAGTAGCCTACAAGATTCGCCGTTTTCGTAATATTGCCACCCTTCACCTGTACCTGACAACATTCCTTTTTCGAAGTCCGCCAGATCACGTCCCTTTCTCATGTCAATCCCCTACTTCTTATGGACTGCATTCCGCGAACGTGCGGTAACACGTTTATTTACCGGTTCTCACCGCGACACGTGTGCCACAAGGCCGGGAGTGTGTGTGTGTGGGGGGTGGGGGGGGGGGCGATTGCTATTACACGAGGGTGATCATAATATTTTGACTGGATAATGTAATCACAAAGCTGAAATGCTCCACATTAATATATTGTGGTTGAATATATTCTAAAAGTAGAAATCAATATATAATAAAAAATAAATTTTCAGTTTAGTTTATTATTTCTTAAATTATTATTTTTTTCTTTTTTGTGAATAATTGAAGCAAAAAGTACAAAACTGATACTACTTAATTAATTATTACTTAAATAATAATATATAAAAGTAAGTTGCTTTCTTTTCACTGCATATATTTCACTATGTCGTATTCCCTCAACGTTTTGTAATACTTTATTTCCTTTGGGATTTTTAATTAAAATTTAAATGCAACACGTATCGCCCGTGATTTAATAAAACAAATAACGCTTACCTCAGCTCGTATTCAGTAAACATTTTTGTGATGTACTTTATTTATTTGCTCCTGGATTTTAATAATTGAGAGATAACAAGTATTTCATGTTTTTGCTATAATTAATATGCACGGCAACAGCCACATTAAGGCCATGCGATTTTGTAAAATTTACAGGTTACGTGTAGGAGATCCAAATATTTTCCCATAAAGAGCTTCTTGATGCACAATGCAGTGAATTCCAATCGGAGTTTCAGCTCCGATTTTTATCATTTTCTTGGTTATTCTACCCATGAGCCCAATGTTTTTACCAATCATATTTTTTGCACTGCCAGTTGTGACACCTACCAGGTTTTTAATATTTAATCCTAACTTTTCGATAGATTGGCAAAAATTTTCAAAAAGATTTTCACCTGTAGTTGTTCCGCGCATACTCTGTAGATCAGCTAAATCTTCAACTGGTACAAAATTATCATTAATTCCACGTATGAAGATGAGGAGTTGGGCTGTGTCATTTACATCAGTATTGTCACCCACTGCCACACTAAAATATTTCATTTGTTTTATGTTTTCCAAAAGTTGTTCGAACAAATTCTTTCCAAATATCTTCTACTCTTCGCATAATTTTTATAATTGTTTGTCGAGACAAACTAATGTCTTGTATCATTGTTTGTTTCTCCAGACAAATTTCTTCCACAACTTTTAACAAATTCACCATCATTGAACGGTTTACTTTCAAAAGCAATCAAATGTGCAACTTGATAACTGGCACGTACAGCAGATAAATTTCCTGACTGATACGTTTTCGGTATGTTTTTTATATTATTTAAAAACTGGCAGAAAATGTCCTTTTGGATTCTGTGCTGGTTGGTGGTTTGTGCTGAGATAGTCGTAGACGAGTTGCAGTTTACCTCCCCCCCCCCCCCTCTCTTATTCCCTCATCTTCAAAAAACCTTATTTCCTTTTTGACTTTTTATAGCACTATACCCGTATTAACGAAAGAAAGGGACTGACATTTAAGCTTGGTGAGAAAGCAAAATTAAGTTGGGGGGGGGGGGATATTTATTATTATTTTTTTAAAATTAATTTATATTTCTCTGTACCTTAGTATTGCCATCAATGGCCATTGTTATGATTTTCGTACAGCAAAACAGCTCCCCTCAAGCTACCTGACTGCGTTAAAAAAATGAGAATTTCCAGGAGCTGAGGGATATCCCCCTCCCCCCACGAGTATATTATTATATATCGTATATATATATTATATGTGAGCTGTGAGTTTCTCAAGAGCAATGACACAAATATAAAACAAAAGTAATTTGCCATACAAATCTACTTACAATACATAACTCATTCATTTACATCTAATCTATTCATTTTTCTCATTCAATCTGTTAATACATGCTATCATTTCCATAATTTTTTTCTCAATTAACAATCTCAACAGCTTCAAACACTACACTAATTCAATCTTAATCACTTCCTCATATTTCGCTTAATCACCAATATCAATTCTCTTCACAAACAGCAATCCATAAATCCTAACTTAATGCTAACAATTCCATGTAATCTCTCTTAATTTAGCAATATCAATTTTCTTTACAACTTCAACCAATAAGCCAACTCAATATTAAACATTTCCTTATTTCTCGTGTTTCTTCAACTTCAACCGTGCTCTAAAATAATCTGCAATTTTATCTAAGTACCATTTCCAAAACCACACAGTTCAGAGGACTTATCTTCCTTCTCTTTCATGGTGGGATTCCTTTGTGCGGGTTCCTTCCACGGAGTGCGGTGATGTCTCTCTCTTCTTAGTTGAAATCTGCGTTCTGCCGTATAGCTCTTCCAGTACATGTACTGTCTTATTTCGGGAACAGTTCTCTGTTAATACTGAAAGAAATTACCACAGCAGTAGTAGAAGCCAGGGTTGAATAACAAGCCAGTCACTATCTGACTGGCTTGTTATTCAACTTCCGGATTAACTTCTAGCACAGGAACATGCCCGGCGGAACCCTTCACTATATAGCTGGACGCTCCCAGAACTTGACCCGAACTGAACCAGAACTACCACTGGAAGTCTGCAACCCCTCCGAACAACAACCACAAACCCCTCTTTTGGTGCGAGCACCTTATTTATTTCCTTCTCATTTATTTATTTATTCAATTGATTGCAAGTTACACTCGCCCCTTGTACTACTTTTTATATGCACGCATTTACATATTTCCCCCCATCTAATTTAAACCTGGCCCAATCACGGTGTTATTCTTTAAACTCACTCTTCTTCCTTTGGTGGAAAAAAAACCAGAATATTTTCTTGCACAACGAAACGCTTTAATCTTTTCCCTTTAGATCACATGTTCACAATACCTTTGAACTTCTCCATAAAAAGTAAACTGCAGCCATCATCAAACCCCCTGCAGGATGGAAGCCTCCCCAACAATTCATGTTGAGAAAAAATGGACCATAATCTGCCACGCTGTCCAATGCGGGTTGGCAGATCGACCGTATTTAGCAGTCAGGGGCTTGAACCCCCGTCTGCTCAAGGAGCGTATGCTATTACTGCTATTGCGCGCCTGACCACTAGGCTACGGCAGCTAAGTGCTGCCGTAGCCTAGTTGTCAGGCGCGCGGGTGCATAAGTACACGTGCCTTGAGTGACGGGGGTTCAAGCCCGTGACTGCTGAATACGGTGCTGTTTCTTGTATTCTGTCTATCTTGTGAACTCCTCTGATCATTTGGTCGTCCAGGAGTATAAACAGAAAATTTATTTATTTATTTATTGTACTCCCGCTCCTGACTAAGGCACCTCCGTAGCCAGGTGGGAAGTAGCAGCAGTGCGTAGCACACGCTTCTTGATTAGACCGGGGTTCGAGCCCGTCACCACCAAATACGGAGGATGCGGAAGGGTCAGGGAATGACCACCGCATATTCCGGAGCAATATGGCCTTAGTTGCTAATGCTCCTAAAAACCAAATAACAAAACATAACAACAAAACCCGTTCCTGACTACTCGGCTACGGAGGCCCATACCGACACCCTTTCCCAAATGCACTAAATGTCGCATCCTCAAGTAGAGGTGTAATATAGGGATTAAACTATTGTTCAGAAGCTTTTAATTTTAACCCTTCCGCACTTGCCATATTCCTTAATTGCACTACCAGGCTTACTCCCACTAATGGAAATATTTCCGTAATGATATTTTCGTTATTCCTTAAGTGTTTTATTTCCACACACACTATACTTACTAAGAAAAATATATTTGTAAGATTTTATGCCTTACAGTTTCATGACTTTTTCAGGTTTCCGTTGCATTTGTACTGTGTGTAACAATCCCTCATTTGCAAATTCAGCAGTATTAATGATTTATTTTTGTCGATTTTATAACCTTTATGTGAATAAATCATGGATAATTATTTTTTAAATTAGTACCGAAAAACCGGTATTTTTGTATAAATACCGGGATTTGAATACAGGAAAAAAAATGACCGGGATCCCCGAATCTCGGTATTCAAAGCCCTAAGTCCACCCCTTTCACCCTCGTGACGGCCCGACCTTCTTCAGAGAGTGAAATATTCGCCCACATAAAAGTTGCAGAAGAAATCAGTTTTGTTGTAGGTAGGCGTCAGCAGATAGAATTATCTGTCTACACCCGATGAAAACATTCTTTCGCCATTTTTTGTCTCTTCTAACTCTCGAAAGCGTTATGAAGGATTCATGTAATACGTAATTACTGTGACAAGTCATTTCCACACTGCGGAGTTGTTATATTAAAGGCATCTAATGGATTATCAGTTTCAACCTCGGTTACTGAACCTACAGTGTAATAACATCCGTCTAGATATTGCAGTAAGTGGTCACCGTAGTGAAGGTCAGATTGATTGAGTCGATTGAAGGGCAGTCATTACATAAACTTTGTTGTAACCATTTTCATTCGTGTCAACATCTCATCGAAGTGAACAGTGGTCAAGTTCCTTAATTTTTAAATTCGTTTAAAATTCTTTCCATCAGAAAACATCCATTTTTTCCTATTTGAAAGAAGAAGTTAACACGTACAGTAATTCTTCGGCTGATGAAAGTAGTTCCAAACGAAAACTGAAATAAACTTCCAAAAATAAACACGTCCAGTAATTTTTCGGCTGATGAAAACAGTTCCAAACGAAACTTAAAATAACCTGCCAGAAATAAACATCTAGTAATTTTTCAGTTGATAAAAGCTGTTCCAAACGAAAATGACAAACTGTCAGAAATAACAAACACGTTTTAGTAATTTTTCGGTTGAAGAAAGCTTAAGGAAATCTAAACAAAAACTTAACCTTCATCAGTAGGGCAGTTATTTACCCGTGAGACTGTTAAATTATTCTACCATACCAGGAATATTATATTCAAAATGTAATGTTTTAATAAACGTGATGCTTGGGGTTTCCTCTTAATAAAGGAAATTCCAAGCATCACTGAGTTTTCTCTTAATAGCATTAGCAGAGGAAGAGTGATGCAAGAAAGCAAGCTTATACAGCATCAGCCAAAAAAAAACAAAAAAAAAAAAAACGCTTCCCATTTCACTAATCCGTTCGTTCCAAATTTTTGTCTAGTTCTGCCTTGAATTTATTTAAGTTATCAACTTCTACAACGACAGATGGAAATCTGTTCCAGCAATCAACTACTCACTGGCTAAAGGCAAATTTCCGCACATCTATTCTACAACTGGCTTTCCTCAATTTGAACCCTCAGGTTTGTGATCTGAGCAAGAGGAACAATTCCATCAGCATTGAGCCTGCTCAATCCATTCAAGGTCTTATACACCTCAATTAGATTGCCTCGCAGGTGCCTAGTCTCCAGACGCAGCAATTTGCAGAACTTAAGCTTTTCTTCGTAAGAGCAGCCCTTTGTTCCCCTTCTATGTACTCGTTCTAGCAACTCGACATCCTTTCTAAAATGAGGATTCCAGACCTGAACGCATTTTAGGAAGGATGTAGAGTTGTTAAAACGAGTACAGAGAAGGACAACAAGACTGGTGAGGGGAACAAAGGAGTGCTCTTACGAAGAAAGGCTTAATAGAGGAAATTCATCAAAATGCCAAAACACGCTGAAAGGTTATACAGCGTATGAATTGGTTAAAGTTTTAGTGCTCAATTTTTTTTTTAGAGTATTAAATGAAATTCCAAACCGTTTGACATTATTTCCTCCAATATAGAGTCATACGGTAGCGACGTAATTTCTATTTTTACATATTGATGACCAAATCTTAGAAAACATATACTGAGTGGCAAGTGTATTAGGTGCATCTATCCTTTTCATGAAGTGGAGTGCTCCTTCAGTCACAGATCACGTGTTCGTACCATGTGATATAAAGTTATGTTTGTTAGTTATTTGGTTTTTAGGAGCATTAGCAACTAAGGCCATATTGCTCCGGGGATATGCGGTGGTCATTCCCTGACCTTTCCGCATCCTCCGTATTTGGTGGGCACGGGCTCGAACCCCGGTCTAATCAAGAAGCGTGTGCTACGCACTGCCGCTCCTGCCCACCTGGCTACGGAGGCGCCTGTGATATAAAGCAAATATTTAAAGGTGAGAGAAAGAAGTGGGAGAAGGCAACCCCAGAATTAGAAGAATGAAAGATATGACAAAAGTTTAGATAGCAGACGGACATTTCATTCATATTGGGCTCTGTAGTGTTGAGACTTTAGTGCCACAAGGACCCCCACCCCTCTTTTATCTTGAAAAAGTTTTGCGGAACTCCTATTTTATGCTCTGAATTTTTTCAGTTTCGAGATACTCATAAGGAATTTCGGACGTTATTTACGGACTCACAGGGATCCGCAGGCCACAGTTTGAGAAATTGTACTGTAGATGACAGGATTCGGTAAGAATTCCCCACTGGGCCGAGGCTGCGAAAACCTGTGTCAGCTAGTTCTGTTCTATGGGGAATGCAGGAGGGTTGGAACTCCTTGGAGTTCCACTTCTACAAGTTTCAGGAGTCAACATGTGAATTTCCACGATGTGAAGGGCTCGGATACTTTCAGTTGAAAGGTTCTCACATTAGCAAAGGACTTGCTAATGTGAGGAATTGAGTACATTTCTATGGGCTGCAGGGGTAAGCTGGCTGTTAATCCCATGTGTAGGAAGGTCCACAAAAAGCCGTCAAGTTACAGCCACACTGGCAGTAACTTGCTCTTGTTAGCAGGTGTGATGGAATCCTACCCTGTGCAATAGGGGTTAGTAAAGAAGTTTAATTCTGCTTTGCTGACCCCTGTTCCGTCAGCAGTGTAAGAATCCCAGGTGGGCATCGGTAGTGACAGGCGAGTAGGGTGAATTTATCCTACTCCTGTGTTGCTATATCCCATATCGGTGTAGGATAAACCGAAGTCAGCAGGGTAAGTCCGGTTTAGGGCTGGCAAGCTTTGCATTAAGAGTGAGTTGGTTGTGGTACCACAGTGGTGTCTTTAGTTCGTTGTGTAAAGGCTTTAAAATTATTCTGGTCAGTATGTTGTTTTTTTTCTTCATATATTTGGTGGAGCGTTCTTGTGGACAATCTTATTATTGGTTCTTATGCTTTTTTTTTTTTTTTTTTCCAACAAGGCTTTCAGGAATGGCATTGTGTAATAGGTAATTAATACTATATGTAAATGATTAATAAAACGTCAAAGAAGAATCAAGAACTAATTATTTATTTTTAAATTTTACAAAAAAAAAAAAAAAAAAAAAAGCATTTGTCCACTCTTCCCTCCCCCCATCTAATGAAAGTTATCCTAGAATCATATAGTCTGGCCAAATAGTGCCAAATTCGACTTCCCGTAGTTTTTAGCAAATTTGAAAACTATAGTGCACCATTAAATCAACCCCCAATGATGGCATCGTGAGAGATGTCGCAATTACTGCGAATTCGAGTATAATTTGAGTTCGCAGTTCGGAGAAATTACTACGGCGTTAGATATTTTGTAATACCCAGGCCACAGTTATTTTGTCTTTAATTGAAGGGGTCCTTGGTGGAGTGTGTCATAGCATTTAACAACACGCATTACGACGGATGACTGCAATAATTTCAAACTCGTGCCGTTAATTAATAAGACCCATGTACTGACCTTCTATTTTGATATGTTTAATGACGGAAAAGAGTATTTGGTGTCACTTTTTTGAGTTGCAGAATTACGCATATATCCTGTCACCAGGATCTAGGTAGATAAGAATTATGTTGTCATTTTAGTTCCTTTAGAGCACGCCCGCAACTTCTCCCCCTCCCACTATTACGGCAAACTGAACAGTAATTTGTTCTATTTAGCTAACGGGAGTACAGCAGTTATCAGAAGCCTGTGTGTGTCTTTCATTACAGAATTCAACAATAGATGGTGTAGGGTTGCCCATGATTCATCCTCTCTATTCAGCTGTTACAAATGAGAACAGGCAAACGACGTCCAGGCCACCCGTGAACTAATCGTGATGAACGCACTTTTGGGCGGCGATGGGGACCATAATGAATAGGTTCGTTGCTCACTACCAACGGAATCTCATTTTCTTGTGACAGCAGACGAAATAGCCGGCCCTCGTCATCTATTATTTTCTAACAATGCACTTAAGAAAGGCTTCTTGACGTTTTTAATGGAGAAAATATAAATAAAAGAAACTTATCTGCTGCTTATGTATATGTTATGAAAAAAGATGGTTAACGAGACTATATGATCGAAAACGTATAATCTCGTTAACAATCGTTGATGCAAAATAAATATTCGTTTGTTTTTCGTTGATATCATCAAACTGGATTCCCACAATAGCGGTCACTGCTTACTGACTAACATGCTAATTAAAGGAAAGAAGGGAAAAAAAAATTGATGTCGTGAACGGACAGTTGTTAACTTGAAGTAAGGCGTGCGTTTGTCTTCCTAGTTCATTTATATTAGCAGAAGATGACGTCATAGCTCTCCCTGCTGTCACTTTGATTGTTTGCACCTGCCGGTGATCCTTGTACATGCACGCATGCTGCACCGAGGTCTCGTATCCCATGGTTATTTTCTGGAAAGAACCGGCTCGTTGTACGGTGAATTGTGTTCGCATAATTTTCTGACCAGCGTGGGTCACGATGTACAGACCCTGTGAAAAAATAAATTATGTATTTTCATTGTTGAACTACATTACGTATTGTCTGGATTTAGCGAGTTTTATTCAGCAATAAAAAAGGTGGTTGTTAGGGTTTTAAATTTGACATGACCAAAAATGTTGAATGACTTCATGGTCCCCCACCTTCGGAGGGGGGAGGGTAAACAGCATTGAGAGCTTGTTTTCGGTTTAGTTTAGAAGAGACAACTTAAGTCCTGCAGCCTAATTGACCAATCGGAAATGCAGTAATGCACAACGGGGAGGGGGAAGAAAGAAAGAGCATTTTGCTTTGATAATGCACTATTCAAATTGTGGTATTCAAATATGTCACAGTAATTGTCAGAGGCGGATTTAACGGCGGGCGCACCGGGCGCGCGCCCTGGGCCCCGACTTCTGAAGGGCCCACGCTAAACCCCAACAAATTAATTGAACATATTAGTTCAAAACTTTGTGATTATTATTATGCTATTATTAATTATATTATACATATATTATATTCAAATTTTATTGGAAATAAAACATTAATAGTACATATTTTTTATTTATTTAAAAAATTGGTTAACATGTATTTTTATTTTCCCTGTCTCTCTCTTTTTTTTAAGGGGCCCAATATTTTCTTCGGTGCCCGGGGCCATAACCGACCTTAATCCGCTCCTGGTAATTGTATACATAAAACTAAAATTAATTTATTTTAAAATTAAATCTTTTTATTCCTAAAATAAGTCTGATCCTTAGTATAAATTATGATTTTATATAAAATGGGCATATAGAGAAATTTGGGTTTTGTGTATGTGTGTGTGGGGGGGAAGATAATTAATTCACTATTGGAGAAATGCAGTCAGACTGAAGAAAATAGAAATTACAAGTCTCTTTTATATTTCAGGGCACTGAATGCAATATATCCCTCTCCTCGTTTATCCATGGTATATAAATGTTGCCAAAATATTTGTACCTAAAAATAGTTAATAGACAATAAATATACTATTAAAGGTTCTTTTATAAAAGAATATAGGATGCAATGCTGAACCTATCATGCCACTACAGGTGGGTGGTTTGGTATGATTGTTGACCCCGTGGTTCTTAACCACCCTTTTTTGGCAGATGCTGTATAAGCTTGCTCCCTTCTATCATTTATTATTAGTATTAATAGTGGCAAATGATGCAAGAAAACATGCCTATACAGCATCAGCCAAAACACAAAAAAAAAAAAAAAAAAAAACAGCAATACTTTCCATCCATGCAGGGGCAGACCCAGGTTTTCTAGGGCCTGAAGCTTATACAATTTTTGGGGCCCTCTTTAAGACAAAGAATGCAAAATTTCTTTGTAGGCTTTTCTTAAAGTTGGTGGCCACTCCAATGCCACCTGGCACAAGGGGGGGGGGAATCAGAGCAGTTTTAACCAATTGTGGTTAAAATATCTTACTTTTGCAAATTTTACAAAAACATATGAACACATTGTGATCATGTGAACACATTGCTAGGGGCCTATGCAAGTGAGGGGCCCTGAAGCCTAAGTATTAATCTAAATTAACTTTTAGTATTAATCTGCCTCTGTTCCCATATCATCTCTCCATCCCTTTTAACAGCTTGTATAGTTCTTCCTTGAATTTATTCAAACCATCCACTTCTGCAACACCAGATGGAAGTTTTTTCCAACAATCTGCCACCCACTGGAAAGCAGATTTCCACACTTTTACGACTAATCCTAACCACACCAATTGATTTATTTATTAATACTAATTAATTTTTTAAATAACAAGCGCCATTGTGCTGATATAAATATTTACTGGCTTCTTTTAAATAGTAATTTTATACAAGTGTCAGCTTCATGATGTTCCTACCAGCAGCTTTATGAGTTAGAAAATACAGACTTCTCTGTAGAAATGCAGTAAAAATCTTTTTACAATGTAAATATTTTTTCCTATATTTTCATCAGCAGTTAGGTTCTTAATCATATTGTTAATAATAACAGGAGAAACAAGAAAAAATAATCTCTTTTTTTTAAAAATAATTTAATAACGAAAGATTAAATGATATATCTTTAGCCAAATTTATAGCTCTCTATAGAGATTTTATAAAATCTCTATAGAAATCTTTAAAGTTGGTGAAAGAAGTGATGATTGTGCTCTAAACAGAACACTATGCATTAACTTTTAGTATTAAAAACAAATCACTAATTTAAGGGCCCTAGTACCTACAAAGCTGCATTTCAGCTTTTCCTTTCAAGTTATTTATTATTAGGTGCTTTGAAATTTTTACTGTCAAGTCCACCAGACCACCCATAAACCTGTAACCTCCCCCCTCAGTTTGGCCTTGAACATGTGATATCTAGAAAGTTGAAGGGAGTAGTCTATTGTACAGATTCCAGGGAGGATTGTGTGATTTCTGTATCTCTTAAATTTTTTTTTTTTTCATTGGAGGTCATAATAGAGACAGCTGTATGTGTTAGAGACTTTGTGTAATATGTTCCTTGCTTAATAGGGAGGCACAGATAAATTCACCATCCATTAAGCCAAAATTTTGCAAACTGTGGTTTGTGTACCCCTGGGGCTCTGTGGAGGCACTGCAGGGGAGTCTACAAATTTCTGTATCTCTTAAATTTTTTTTTTTTTCATTGGAGGTCATAATAGAGACAGCTGTATGTGTTAGAGACTTTGTGTAATATGTTCCTTGCTTAATAGGGAGGCACAGATAAATTCACCATCCATTAAGCCAAAATTTTGCAAACTGTGGTTTGTGTACCCCTGGGGCTCTGTGGAGGCACTGCAGGGGAGTCTACAAATAATGCCTGAAATTTCTTATTTTTTTTAAAATAAGTTTTTTTTTTTAAATATTAAAAAAAAAAAGAAAATGTTAAAATGAAAGAATCTGTATTGTAGAAATGATTTTGTTAAGTTTGGGATTCTGCAGAAAATTTTTTAAAACTAAAAGGGGATCTTAGGTGGCTAAAGTGTGAGAACCACTTCTTAAACAGTAGTCTTTACAGTTGTTTTGTGTCAAAGGTTGCTTGTCATACTTCAAAGATTATTTTGAAAATTATGATTCTTGGCATTCAGTGTTCATTTTATATTCATGGTTTGGACTATATTTTAATCTGTGTTTAACAAAATTTCATTTTTGTTCTATAATTCTTTCAATTAGTTTGAATAATCTGTTTTATTACTATGAACTATAATATAATTTTTTTGTATTTCTAGGTCTGTCATGGCAGATGAGAGAGATGATGTGACAGATCACAGAGCCCACTCACCAACAGACACTGGTAGCACTCATGAAAATGGCCCAGATTCGTCGCTTAGTTCAATTAGATATATTGGTAAATCTATGAATAACCGTGGTAGAGTAGCACTGTGCAGAATTCGTATGTTAGATGGAGTAGATTTTGAATGTGAAGTAGATGTAAGTGAAATTAGTTAAATTTCCAAATTATAGTATTTATTGATTTAGATCATTTTAACTATTGAGCATGCATAATACATTTGACAGTTATCATTGTAACCATGGCAATTTTAAGCACAAGCATAGCAAGCTCTTATTTGGAACCTCTTAAGCCGACCGGGCTAGCCGGGTGGGTAAAGTGCCTGCCTGGCAACCCAAAGGTCGCAGGTTCGATTCCCGCCTCGGGCTTGGATCAAAAGTACTGCAAAAACCTTGGGAGATGCATTATGGCCACAGAAGCCTATGCGCCAACAACTACCACAAAAGAAAAAAAAAAAGGAACCTCTTAGTGTGTAAAAATGTGAATTTCTGTACATTTACCATGAAATGTTTTTTACATACTTAGTTTTGCACTTAATCTTTCTATACATTAAAATAATTTTCCTCCTAGTGATATTTATTCGGCCAATGGGAGAAGTGGGAGATGCAGGTTATGTGGTAATACGTAACAGAAGTTTGTTTTACTGTGGTAAAACAAGCTTCTGTCTTAGCGTGGTCATGCTAGATAAACCTCGTGCATACACTTTATTTATCTAGCATGACCACGCGGTACCATTCTTGATTTCCATATGTAATGTATTTATGTATTCTTAGCTGAGACACAACAGTGTCAAAAGCTTCTGTAAGTATTTTATTTTATTTTATTTTATCAGAAGAAGTGAGCAGGAGGCAAAACCTCTAGTTTTATATTAATGAAATTATTATTTTTTTTTTCATAGTAAAATGGCATTAAAGTTGCAGTGATATATCTCACTGTACAGCAGGGATGTTGAACCCAGAGGAGCCTCACAGACTTGGTTTTACTAGTGTAAAACCAGTGCAGAATTACTGAATTAAATGTATTGGCCCCTTCACACAAACAGACAATCTTCTGACCAGCAGTACATATAAAGATTTGTATAATTCATGAGTTTTACTGAAATTTTGTAAAATTAGTATGTCCTTCAGGTATGCCATTTGGATTGCAACTTAGACTTTTAGCCTGGGATTGTGGTTGGATGCCATGTTAGTAACTTTTCTATGCCCTCAACTGCTACTTGTTTGAAATTCCCAAAATTCACTGTGGTGGATGCTATAAAGAAGTTCAGGTCCGTAGGCAATATTTCAAAAAAAAAAAAAAAAAAAAAACTTGATTGCCTCAACAACTCATGGAATACGTTTTACAAAAATTTAAAGATGGTAGTTCATGCTTCATATAAGTTGAAAGAGGTCCAAGAGGCTAAAGGAACATCTCTCAGTATGTCGACCATCTGTAGGAAGTGACATAACCTTGGGTTCAACAGAAGGCGGTTGTTGTTGTTATTTGGTTTTTAGGAGCATTAGCAACTAACTAAGGCCATATTGCTCCAGGGATATGTGGTGGTCATTCCCTGACCTTTCCGCATTCTCCGTATTTGGTGGTCACGGGTTTGAACCCTGGTCTAATCAAGAAGCGTGTGCTATGCACTGCTGCTCCTGCCCACCTGCCTATGGAGGTGCCATAGAAGGCAGTTGTGCATAAGCACAATATTATGTCACCAATATGAAATGGTATTTGGAGTGGTCATATCCAGCATTCATGGACTTTATAATTGTAGCAGAAAGTGCTGTTGGGTGATGAACTGAACTGAATGAATAGAAAATGTTTTGCTCCAGTGGATGCATTTGCATGTAGATATTGCTGAGAAAATGCTCCTTGTTAGACTGCAACTTCTCAACCACAAAGTTTGGTAAAGAATGTCTGTTTGGTAAAGAATGTCTTGGAAAATTATATGCAGCCTACACAGTATTATGGAAATGGGTCCTGTCAGCATAACAACACTCCATGTCATACTATACAGTGCTTTTTTTGTATAAAAATAGGTGCTGGTACTCATTCTTTGCTATCAGGAAAAATTGAAAATTAAAAGGATATGAAAAGTACTGTAAAATTTTTTTTTTCTGATATTGTTACTTTAGTAGTAATGTTTTTACAATAAGAACAACAAATTAAGTATATTAACACAGTTTATTAAGCATAAATTTATTATTCAAGTATATAAAAAAATAAGTAAAATGTGAGTAAAATAAGTAAAAAATAATAACATAAGTAAAAATATTTCATAATAAAGTTTTTGTAGAATATTCCAAATTTTTATTAAGTTCTCACCAATCCCTTATGCCTGGGATTGGCAACCTTTTTTGAGTGAAGAGCCATTTTTGATCTAATTAAAAAAAAAAGAGAGAGAGAATCCGAAGAGCCGCAACTCGGCTCAAGCTGAGAGGGAGGGGGCAAGAGTTTTTTAAGAAATGGAAAAGGTGGGATGGTGTTTATTAAAAAATATATATATTTTTTGAAATATTATTTATTAATACTGAAAAAACATAACAAACATCCAATTAGGTACAAATTAATGTGACTTTTGCTGATGAACTTCTTGAGCAAGTGTTTCTCAACATCATGCGAGTGTGTCGTAATTAAACATGCTGAGCTTTAAACATGCTTGCATTGTTCAGACGATGGTTTCTTGATTATTTTTAATATAGTTCATGTTCAAAAATATTTGCTCGCAGAAATACGTTGAACCAAAAACTGAGAGAAGTCCAAAAGCAAATATTTTCAAATTTATATATGGGTCCGGTAAGCTACTCCACACATCGAACACAATTTGGTCTGCATTTTAAACTCATCAATCACCGTCCATTTTTGTAGAATTGCAAGGGCGTCCTTTTTGCCTCTCCAAACCCTCAATTTCAGTTTTAAGGCATTTTAGTCTTGCACTCCACATGTCCTTTATATTTAAGTCCTCTAACTCCATTTCAAATTTTGCTTCATGTGAACTGTAAAGTTAAAGAACCACAGTTACGTGTTAAAAGAGCTGCATGCCACTCGCGAGCTGCAGGTTGCCGACCACTGTCCTATGCAGACTTCTTTTCTTCCTCTTTGTGTGTCGGTTGCTGAATGATGTTTCCGAAGCAGCCATGAATCGACATATTTTGCTGGATCAAAGCGGGTCAGCGGTGGGCCTACAATTTTAAGAAACAGTAGTGAAGAAACTGTTTTTGTCATCAATGAAGCGCTGGTTGGGCTGGCGATCAGATTCATTTGTGAAAATCCTCGTTCACATTCACTCGATGAAATTGGTATCGTACTCAGAGCGTTCATCAAATTCTTCAATTCTTTCGAAACCTTCTTATCAATTAGGTATCCACGAATTGCATCTCTTTAATTTAACTGTAACCTAATTGACAATTTTCTAACTTCGCTTTCGCCAAATGCCAACAATTCATGTTTAGAAGGATTAATACCTTCATTGTCCTTGTTTGTCGTCTCTCGTTATATTGTCATTAGTTCTTAAATTTGAATTTTTTCTTTTCTTTTTTTTGAAACTGTCCAAAATGTTGGTGTCATTCCGATATTCAGGTACTGTGACCATGTAAACAGAGATGGGGAAAATTTATGGAAAGATGTGATAACGCACTTCCGCAAAACAACAGAATATTATTTATCGGGGTAAAAGAAAATCACTTTTCTCATTCTCGAACGGGGTGCTTACAATTGATTCACAGAGGTGTCCAACCTATGGCCCATGAGGAAAGTGAACTAAAACAGCATTTTAAATTTTATTAATTATCAAAAAAATTTTCAAATTAAATGTTTTGTTCATTAAAATGTAATTTTGTATTGTACTTAATAAAATTTTCGAATATTTTCAATTTTTCTTTTACATGCAACAAGATATGGAAAATGTAACACACTAAAGAAATCTAACTTTGAATTTTTTTGAATATGACCACTGTACGGGAAAAGGTTGGACACCACTGCAGTAGAAGGTGGGCCAGAGCACATTGGGAACACACTTTGATTTGCCTACTCTTGACTAGCACAACTCCTTCGTATGTGGGACAGGTGGTCGGATAGGTTTTACCAGGTACCACTAAATTGTAGAATGCTTTAGCTCTCTTAATTCGCGCAGCAGGACTAATTGCCTGAAGGCCAGAAATGCGAACAGTACATACTGAGTTAATTCTCTTCTAATCCGTTCGCTATATGAAAATTTTCTTCGCTCAACAGAAAGTATGTAACTTCCAAGGGGAAGTTAAAAGGACTTCGTTAAACAGAGGTCTGACTGAGTAATTTAGAATTATAAAAATGGTTATACAGTTTTATATAGAAATATCTTAACAATATACAGTAAAAAAAGCAAATTTAATTAAATAATTTTAAGTTTATTTGAATAGTAGGTAAACATATGAAAAAAATTTAGAGAATATTACAAATTTCGAAGTGCACTGCATCCAAACGTCACACGTCACTGTTAATAAAGGTGCCAGTACGCCGTACCATTGTGTACCATCCCAAAAAAAAAAAGCACTGAGAGTATATATTTAGAGTGCCAGATCATGCAGTGGCTAAAATGGCTTTCTTCCAAATAAGCTCTGGCAGTTGCTTTGTAGGAGGAATGAGGATGACTTCCAGCCAGTCCCTATTGAAAGTTGGTAGAAAGAATGACCAGAAGGGTTAAAGCTGTCATACAGGCTGAAGGTAGCCCTATTATGTATTAAGTTTTTGAATTAATATTTTTACTGCTGGCTTTTCTGAAGGCAATTTCGAGCTGAGGTTGAAAACCATGGGATTTAGTCAATCTGGATTGGTAAGGACAGAAACATTTTGAGCTTTCTTCTCACTATAACTGAATTGATTTGCCTCCAGTGAGGTGCCTCCATAGTCAGGTTTTTGGTTTTTTTTGGTTTTTAGGAGAACTAAGGCCAAATTGCTCCGGGGATATGCGGTGGTCATTCCCTGACCTTTCCACATCCTCCGTATTTGGTGGTCACGGGCTCGAACCCCGGTCTAATCAAGAATCGTGTGCTGCACCCTGCCCACCTGGCTACAGAGGCGACGTACCATAGCCAGGTGGGTAGGAGCAGCAGTGTGTAGCACACGCTTCTTGATTAGACCGGGGTTCGAGCCCGTGACCCCCAAATACGGAGGATGCGGAAAGCTCCGGGAATGACCACTGCATATCCCCGGAGCAATATGGCCTTAGTTGCCAAATAATAAACAAACAAAATAACTAACAGCCTCCAGTGAAGATTGCTTGATGAGAATATCTGATTTTTTATTCTGTTGAGGTGGAAGAAAAAGTTCTAAAAGTAGGGTGGTTCCCCTCCAAGTGGATCAAAATAAAGGAGTTTTATGCCAAGTCGGAGAGTGACAAGAGTGTAGAGAAGCATCATACCTTCATACACAGAGAATAGAAGTGCTTGACCAGGCCCTGTATGAGTGGTTTTCTCTGAAAAGATCCGAGGGTGATTGTATTTCTGGACCCATGTTGCAAGAAAAAGCAAAAGAATTTCGTGAGAAAATGAAAATTGAAGGTAAGTGTTAATTTTCAAGTGGCTGGCTTACTCGATTCAAGGTTCGTCATCACATCCGTAAGCTGGATTTGTCAGGGGAAGCAGAAATCGGCCAATTTTCAGGCTGCAGCTTCATTTCGTGAGGCGTTTAGTGAAATAGTGGAAAAAAATGACTTAACTCCAGAACAGATTTATAATGCAGATGAGACAGGACTAATGTGGAAGTGTCTGCCTAATTCTACTTTGTCTGGTGGTAATGAGAAGGTACTCATGTGTTTAAGCAAAATAAAGAGCGTGTAACTGTGCTCGTTTGTGCAAATGCATCAGGAAATCATAAGGTAAAGCTGTGTGTGGTCAACAAATTTGCTAAACCAAGGTGCTTTAAAGGCGTAAGTAACCTTCCCGTAGATTATCATGCACAGAGTAGCAGTTGGATGGGCGTAGGAATCTTTACCAAGTGGTTTCATTATTCGTTTGTCCCTAGTGTTAAAGAAAATTATGAAAGAAATTATTACCAGAGAATAGTAAAGTTTTGTTGCTCTTGGATAACTGTCGCGCACATCCTCCTGCTGAACAGCTAGTTAATGGCAACATTTTCGTGTGTTATCTTCCAGCTAACGTTACAAGTCTGATCCAACCAATGGATCAGGGGATGATGCAAAACATAAAAATGTTTTACAGGCGTGACTTCATGCAGAAAATGACTAATTTTGATGGGACAATTCTGGATTTTCAGAAGAAATATAACCTGAAAGATGCTATCTACACTATCAGTTGTGCTTGGGACTCTGTGAGAAATGTTGGAGAAAATTGTGGCCAGCTGTGATATTTGAGAAGTCCTCCTCTGTCGAATTTGAGGAGTTTCCAGAAAATAGTGCAGCTGTCAATAGCATTTGCCTCAAGATGAAGTCGACAACTGGCTTATTGTGGATGAAGATATACCAGTAACACCGAATACAGAAGACATTATAGAAGCTGCTGTGAATCATGGAAAGATGAAAGTTGCAGAGGAGGAAGTAAGCAATGATGATGTGTGCCAAATGGGAAAAGTATGTATCCTGGCAGAGAGCTACTGCAGCATTTGAAACTTTAATAGCTTTTGTAGAACAGCAACCCTTCTTCACTTCTCAGCATCTTATGCAGCTCCACATCATGCATAACTTGACTTTGTCTGAGAGACGTAAGACCTCAAAGCAAGGTGATATTTGTTCATTTTTGAAGAATGCTGAAAGCAAGTTTGGCAGCACAACATCATCTACTGATGCAGATCCAAAACCATCTACAGACCCTTCTGATCCTGTCCCAGCTACATCAGCAGATCCTGACTATTCTCATGCAATGTCCACCCAGTGAACTGTCTACCTACTGCAACAGTTTTGAGTGTGTTTTTTTGTAAGTTACTGTATTCAAAAAGCGGTTTCTATAATAAAACTCAGTTTCTTTAGTAAAATTTGTCTGTTTGTCTTAATTTTCTAAGTATTGAGTTTAGTATAATATTCAAGTATTTTTTTTTAATACTAACTTGCAAGCAACCAGAAACTACAGTTATCTGGCATCTACCAATCCCCATGGGTGTAGGTTAACTGGGAGTCTGCTGTATATCAACATTGACAGACTGTTCTGCTACTAGTCATGTTTTCCAAATACACTTCTGCCTCCAACACAACTAATTAATATAATAAAAACAAAACAAAATATAAAAGTGAAAAATTTTTTGTATTCAGTACTGAATACAAAAAAATTATTTTGATCTTTCAATTTATTGTTTTTAAAATTGCCCCACATTTGAAATTATTAGGCATTGTGATTGAGAATCATCCTAAATATTTTTGAAAACTTTACGGTAATTGTAATTTGGTACTGCATCCAAGTTTTTAGCTGTCTGAATGTTGGCAGTTATGCTTCAGGATATAAATTTTTACTGTAATGTAATGAAAAACTTTAATCATCATGCATCCACTCTGTTTGTGGTTAATTGGCACTTTTTCAGCCAAAGAAAATAAGGGATTATTAAAACTATATATGGATTTTCTAATCAGTTCTTAAAGACTTATATAATAGTTCCTGTTGACAACTTTATTATGTTATTACAGCCACACATGGCATTTACTTAACCCTTTCCTGGACATGTTGGTAAATGTTCACCAAAATGACATAAATTTGAAAATGAAAATATCTATTAAAGTGACATCAGTGTGAATTTTTGTATTCCTTCATTATTGGTTTAATTTTCAATCAGTATAATTTATTCTTTTGTTTTAGTAGTTTGATCATAAAAAATAATAAAAGGAAAGTTTTTGGTTGACTTTGTAAATCTAATCCTTGTATATAATTAAATGCTCTAAAATTTAAAATTAGCAGCAATCTTTGATCTGAAGCAAGCAACTGGAAACTCTCACTAGAGTGAAATGTTGTTTACATCTGAAGCAAGCTTCAGATGTAAACAATGAACTTGGTAATGTTGTGTCACTGCAGTGTTTTTTTTTTGTTTTTTTTATTTTTGTTTCTTTCAGTCTTCACTCCAACAGTGAAGGTAACACCCAAATGCAAGCATTATAAAACACATGTAAATTGCATTAGAGGGGTATTTTAAAAAATGAATTAAAAATGTGTTTTTTTGGATATTTTCAACAGTTATTATAATTATCATTATATTAGCCATGTGGTGCAAGGAAGCCTGAGGCTTTTGCTGCACCAGCCAAAAAAAAAAAAAATTCGAGTTACCAGGGGAGGGGGGAGGATATCCAGCTCAGGACCCTGGGGCTCATAATAGTTTGAAAACAAAGGTGGCTTAAAAAAGTGAAAAATTGAGTTATTTCATTCCAAGCATAACAGGCAGAAAAAGTCCACCAATGTTATATTTTTAATGTCTGGTAAAGGGTTCACAATGAGGTTTGTATTTTTGTGGGTTCATGTAGATTTAAACACCTGTGCTGCAGGTGTTTAAATCTACAAGCTGCAGGTCAGCACTGTTGTCTATGTATTGCTTCAATATTTTTACAGTAGTAAATTGGATAAACAGGTCTGTTAATAACATAATTACAATGCATAAAATTCATTTTTATTTTAATAGAGAAAAGGAAGAGGTGTTGAGATTTTTGAAAAAGTTTGTGACCAATTAAATTTGCTAGAAAAGGATTACTTTGGCCTTACATATCATGATACTGAAGGATCAAGGGTGAGTGTATACTTTACAGTTTTCTTTAAATTGCAATACTCTGTATAAAAGAATATATACTAATAAATAATTACATTCTTTTATATTGGTTAGTAGTTTTGAATTTTATGTTTATGTAGACTTGTTTGCATTTAATCCATAATTTGTATTACTTTATCTTAATTATGTTTTTTTTTATTAAACTTTTTAAATTTTACATTTTCAGAATTGGATAAACATTGAAAAGCGAATTAGCAAACAAATTAAAAGTAAGTGCATTTCATATGATATATAGTGGTGGTTAAATAGGCATATAGTAGTAATATACTAAAATGAGAATTTTTTTTTTTTTTTTTTATACACATATACTTTTCTTTTCTTTTTAATTTTCCCAAGGTTAATGCTGTAAATGCCTTTGTATATTTGATTCTCATCTTTTCCAGGCCAAACATTTAAAGTACAAAAAAAAAAAAAAATAGCAAAATAATTAATACTTTTGATAACTTTATAGGTAAGTCAAGATGCTGCATTGCTTTTATGAACCTCACCACCCTTATACCAAAGCAAAAATTGAATATACAGAAAAATCTAAAGAATAAGAAGAAATTTTTTCCCCCTCTTTTTATGCTTTAGATTTTTACATTCATAAGCAATGCCTTGCCTTACCTCTAACCCTATCAACAACATTAATTATTTTGCTGGATTTTTTTTGTGATTTAA
Source organism: Mastigoproctus giganteus (assembly GCF_048544385.1). NCBI lineage: Eukaryota > Metazoa > Arthropoda > Arachnida > Uropygi > Thelyphonidae > Mastigoproctus > Mastigoproctus giganteus. The sequence goes on along the minus strand of NC_143578.1, from coordinate 233,650,479 downwards.
GTGCTTTTTTAAAATTTAATTTGAAATTATTTAATTACATTTTCATTCCTCCAAAATAAATGGTTATTTTATGAGACATTTCTGTTTACCATGAATTGTTGATTATCTCCATGATTACTTGAGTACCTATATATATACAGTGCTTTTTTTTTGGGAGGGTATGCAATGGTACAGCGTACCGGCATCTATATTAACAGTGACGTGTGACATTTGGATGCATGCACTTCAAAATTTGTAATATTCCAAAAATTTTTTTCACATGTTTATCTACTATTCAGATAAGCTTAAAATTATTTAACTAAATTTGCATTTTTTACTGTCTACTGTTAAGATATGTAAAAGTTTCTATATAAAACTGTATAACAGTTTTATTAATTCTAAATTACTCAGTCGGACCTCTGTTTAATGAAGTGCTTTTATAACGAATTATTTTGAATTCCCCTTGGAAGTCACATTTAAAATAATTTCCGTTGAGCGAAGAAAATTTTCATATAGCGAACGGATTAGGAGAGAATTAACTTAGTACACACTGTTCGCATTTCTGGCCTTTAGGCAATTAGTGTTGCTGCACGAAATAAGAGAGCTAAAGCATTCTACAACTTAGTAGTACCTGGTAAAACCTATCTGACCACCTGTCCCAGATATGGAGGAGTCGTGCTAGTCAAGAGTGAGTGTGCAGGGGCCATATTCAAAAAAATTAAAAGTTAGATTTCTTTAGTGTGTTACATTTTCCATATCTTGTTGCATGTAAAAGTAAAATTGAAAATATTCGAAAATTTTATTAAGTACAATACACAATTACATTTACTGAACAAAACATTTTTTGATAATTAGCAAAATTTAAAATGCTGTTTTAGTTCACTTTCCTCGGTTGGACACCTTTGTGAATCAACTGTAAGTGCCCCGTTCGCGAATTAGAAAAGTGATTTTCTTTTACTCCGACAAATAATCATCTGTTGTTTCGCGGAAGTGCGTTATCTACATTTTTCTGTAAATTTTCCTTATCTCTGTTTACATGTTTACTAAATATCCGAATGACACCGACGTTTTGGACAGTTTCAAAAAAAAGAAAAGAAAAAATTCAAATTTAAGAACTAGTGACAATACCAATGATGAGAGACGGAAAACGAGGACTACGAAGGTATTAATCCTATTAAACATGAATTGTTGGCATTTGGTGAAAGTGAAGTTAGAAAATTGTCAATTAGGTTAAATTAAATGAAAGTGATGCAATTCGTGGATTTCGGGGATACCTAATTGATAAGAAGGTTTCAGAAGAATTGAAGAATTTGATGAACTGTCTGAGTATGATACCATTTTCACCGAGTGAATGTGAATGAGGATTTTCACAAATGAATCTGATCACCAGCCCAACCACTGCTTCGTTGATGACAAAAACAGTTTCTTCACTACTGTTTCTTAAAATTGTAGGCCCATCGCTGACCCGCTTCGATCCAGCAAAATATGCTGATTCATGGCTGCTTCTTAAACGTCATTCAGCAACCGACACATAAAGAGGAAGAAAAGAAGTCATCATAGGACATGAGTCTGCAACCTGTGGCTCACAAGCCGCATGCAGCTATTTTAACATGTAACTGCGGTTCTTTAACTTTACAGCTCACATGAAGCACAATTTGAAATGGAGTTAGAGGACTTTAGCATTAGCATTAGCATTAGTAGAGGCATTTGATGCAAGAAAGCAAGCTTATGCAGCATCAGCCAAAAAAAAAATAAAGTAAAATAAATAAATAAAAAAATAACCACTTCCACTTCACCCCTCTGTTCGTTCGAAATACCTGTCCAGCTGAGCCTTAAACTTATTTAGGCTATCAACTTCCACGACAAGGGATGGAAGTCTGTTCCACCTACCAACCACCCACTGGCTAAAGGCAAATTTCCGCACATCTATCCTACATCTGTCCTTTCTCAATTTGAATTTATGCCCTCTCAGGTGATTATTCTGAGCAAGAGGAAGAATCCCATCAGCATTGAGCATGCTCAAACCATTCAAGGCTTTGTACACCTCTATCAGATCATCTCGCTGGTGCCTAGTCTCCAGACACTGTAATTCGCAAAACTTAAGCCTTTCTTCGTAAGAGCACCCCTTTGTTCCATTCACTAATCTTGTTGCCCTTCTCTGTACTCGTTCCAGCAGCTCTACATCCTTCTTGAAATGAGGCCTCCAGGCCTGTATACAGTACTCTAGGTGTGGCCTGACCATTGCCTTATACAAGGGAATAATCACCTCCTTATCCCTGCTAGGAAAATTCCTATATATCATTGACAATACACCATGAGCTACTCTTGCAGCCTGTCTGCACTGCTCAGAGAACTTCATATCTGCCTGCACAACCACCCCCAGGTCCCTTTCATTCTCTACCACTGTCAGTGTAGTACCACAGAGTTGATACGTTGCTCTGAGGTTGCTGTTTCCCATATGTAGTACTTTACATTTGTCAATGTTAAACTTCATTTGCCACCTCTCAGCCCACCTGCTCAACCTTTCCAGATCCTGTTGCAGCAGCATAGTGTCAGTAGTGTCCTTGACAACCCTGCCAACCTTCGTATCGTCTGCAAACTTGGACATTAAGCTTGATATACCATCATCAATATCATTTATAAATACAGAAAACAATAAAGGACCCAATACTGAACCCTGAGGGACTCCACTAATAACATTAGTCCACGATGAGCAGTGTCCATTGATTACCACTCTCTCTATCTTCTCCCCCTCAACCACCCCTTTATCCATAGCAGCAACTTGCCTCCAATGCCACACTGCTCCAATTTGTGCAGCAGTCTTCCATGTGCAACAGTATCAAAAGTCTTTCTAAGATCCAAGTATATAATATCAAAGTTATTCCCTGCATCCAGTTCTTTTGTGACTGCATCATAGTATCCAATGAAATTGGTCAGGCAAGACTTCCCCTTAACAAAACCATGCTGTGTCCGAGCTATAAACCAAGACTTAAAAATCAAGGACATGTGGAGTGCAAGACAAAAATGCCTTAAAACTGAAATTGAGGATTTAGAGAGGAAAAAGGCTGCCCTTGCAATTCTATACAAATGGACAGCGATAGATGAGTTTTAAAATGCAGACCAAATTTGTGTTTGCGTGGAATAGCTTACCGAACCCATATATAAATTTGAAAATATTTGCATTTGGACTTCTCTCAGTTTTTGGTTCGACATATTTCTGCGAGCAAATATTTTTGAACATTAACTATATTAAAAATAAATCAAGAAACCGTCGTCTGAACAATGTGAGCATGTTTAATTACGGCATACTCGCATGATGTTGAGAGACTCGCTCAAGAAGTTCATCAGCAAAAGTCACATTAATTTGTATCTAATTGGATGTTTGTTACGTTTTTTCAGTATTAATAAATAATATTTCAAAAAATATATATATATGTTTTTAATAAACACTTTCCCACTCTATTCCATTTCTTAAAAAATTCTCGCCTTCCCCTCCCCTCCTCCCAGCTTGAGCTGAGTTGCGACTCTTCAGATTCTCTCTTTTTTAATTAGATCAAAAATGGCTCTTCACTCAAAAAAGGTTTCGGGCCTCTGGCATAGGGGATCGGTGAGAACTTAATAAAATTTTGAAATATTCAACAAAAACTTTATTATGAAATTATTTTTACTTATGTTATTTTTTTTTACTTATTTTTTTATATACTTGAATAATAAATTTATGCTTAATAAACTGTGTTAATATACTTAATTTGTTGTTCTTATTCTTAAAAACATTACTATTAAAATAAAAATATCAGGAGAAAAAAAATTTTTAGAGTACTTTTCATATCCTTTTAATTTTCCTGATAGCAAAGATGAGTACCAGCACCTATTTTTTTTTTTTTTTTTTTTTTTTTTTTTTACAAAAAAAGCACTATATATATATTGGAATTATGTCAAATGACATTTAGATTTAAATATTAAATGGTGTAAATATTGGCTCCAGTGTTAATGCTATTGTCTGTGGACAATTAGACATTATACGTGCATAGGTTGTATATGTACTTAACTTATATTATTATTTTTAAATTGTCGTGCTACTTGGGAGCATCAGGTTTGTGGTGACCCCAACCAACCTGCTAGTTATATATAAATCTAGCCCTGGTATGGATAGCCTTATATATGAAATACATATAAAAACAACAAAATTAATGAAATTTTAAAGAAAGTTGGAGAAATTGGCAAAAGTTAGTGAAAATTAATGAAAATTAATTGGCAAAAGTTAGTGAAATTTAACGAAAATTAATTTTCACTAACTTTTGCCAATTTCTCCAACTTACTTTAAAATTTCATTAATTTTGTTGTTTTTATATGTATTTTTTAGTGAAAATTAATGAAAATTAATTGGCAAAAGTTAGTGAAATTTAACGAAAATTAATTTTCACTAACTTTTGCCAATTTCTCCAACTTTCTTTAAAATTTCATTAATTTTGTTGTTTTTATATGTATTTTATATATATATAAAATACATTTTTTTTGATAGTATTGGAAAGGATATCTTGCTTGAAAAACTTGGCCCTAAACATTCGTTGCAGATTGCAAGATTAGGAATTTCATTGCTGTGGATTCTAACCAAGAATCTAAGAGTCAATGCATATACCCAATAGTGTTGCTTTTTGTAACTGCAAGTTGTTATCCTATTTTCATCCAGATGTTTCCTTAAACTGTTTAGAATGGCACCCAGTGCTCCAATTACTACTTCAATAACAGTTGCTTTCTCTTTCTAGATATGCTGGACTTCGATTTGGAAATCCCATTATTTGGTAATTTTTTTTCTATTTCTTTTTCTTCTTTTCTGCTGTCCCTTGGGATTGCTACATTGATCAGCATAACTTGCTTCCTTTCAACCACAGTGATGTGTGGTTGAAAAGATTATTATTATTATTACTTTTTTTATTATTTTTTATTTTTATATGCTTTTGAAAGGTGTCTGATAGTCACTCTGAGCATATTTCCATAATTCTTGTCTGGATTTAAATATTGGCATTTATTTATTTTATTTTGTTACTTTTATAGCTCTTTAATTTAAACAGTTTATAAAAATATTATTTTAGCATAGTCTTATTTTATTTCATTCATGTCATTTCATTTGTATCACTCATCAGTATGAACTACTAATGAATAAAAACAAATTGTGGGAGAAATAAAGTTTATCTAGTATTTCCCATGCTTTTCAGCACTAGTGAAGCAAATGTGGTTTAATATGACAGCTTTTCAGCTTCACATGTTCATTATTTCCAGTGCTTATTTCCTTCCAGGAACTCAGTAAAGCAACTGAGATATATGCTCTACTAACTTACTGATAAAATAAAACACATAAAATCTTAACATATATGTTAATTTAATCAGGAAAACAATGAATTATATATTTGTGACATATTGTTTAATTGTTTATACATAAGATATCCATTTTCCTATGTCAGCAACTGCTTTGAAGTTTCACTGGAAAAACACATGCTAGGTCAAATATACAAAGGAAAGAAGAGAAGAAAAGTATGAATATAGGCATTTAAGGCATTTTTCCTAAATATATATGGGCTTAATATCATACAAGGGGTGTAAGATATTAAGTTTCCATTTTTAATGATATTAACTTTCCATTAAAAATTTTTAATTTTTAAACATATGTCATAATTATAAATTATATTGCAGTAACGTTAATTGTTGCATGTATTTATAGATACAAAAGTAGTATACATAGGTACAAAATCTTTCTAATTCTAGGTGGCCCTTGGGTATTTGGATTTGAAGTAAAGTTTTATCCACCAGATCCCTCCCAACTTCAAGAAGACATAACAAGGTATTTTCCCTTCTTTTTTGTTTTGTTTTGTTTTACACTTTTAGATTATAATTTGGTCTTTAAAGTGCAGTTATGCTTTACGTTGTTTCTTCATATTTACAGAATACTGATCAGATTTGTTTATTACTTATTTTCATAAGTAAAGGAAAAACAATGAATCTCTACTTTTTTGATCTGAACTTGGTTATCTTATAATTTAGTTATTATAATGTATATTAATGATATAATTTTTAATATATTTTAATGTATTAATTGCAATACATTGATTATGTATATTTGAATTTTAATATTGGAGATTATAATGTACCAGTATCCATGCATATAGTATGCAAGACATTATGATTGTTAGAATGAGATGAAATCAAAAAATATATCATTGGCTTTTCCTAGATGCAGTGATTTCACTAATTTCCAAATAATTGTGTGACATAAGGGGATATCTGTATTTTAAAGGGTTATCTCAAGGTTAGGAAAGAGACAACCACCACTTAGATAAACTTATATCATCCCTGTTGGGATAATTAAACTATAGACATTTTTTGGAGAGAATATGTGGAATGTCTATTCAAATGAATTGCATTTGACTTTTGGAAATTTCATATGAAATGCATATTTTGTTTAAAAAGTGTGATTTGAATAAAGTGTAACTCAGCACACTTGTTAAACTTTGCTTACAAAGTGGAGACAAATGATTCTCCACAAATATCATCCACCAGAGGGATAAGTCACATTTAAATATATATGTGATTGTGCAAATGCTGATTCTTTCTAAAAACAAAATGAAAACACCTGCTTATTTTAAGAATTGAATTGTTTGGCGAAATATTTTATCCTTTTTTGATTGTTGAATCATGCTTAAGGGAAACAAGTACTCAGACTTCTGTTTTAAGGTATTGATTTGAGAGGAAATAATGACCTTAAAACAGACAAAAAAGGTAATATCTTTTTCAGGTTTGTTCAAAAGAAGTGAACTAATTAAAAAATTTCAACTCTGTATGCAAGCACTGCTGCTCAAGTACAAGACGAATGGAGAATAGAGTCAAAAGTGTTTTTTCAGTTGCTGTTTCTCTTGGCTGAGATAGCAAAGAGAAACAGCCTCAAGATCTACAGAGCTCTAATTTATAGCAATATATGGAAAATACTGGCAAATCCAACTTTTCTTTCATTCCAGGAGAAACAGTGTTAATTAAATCAATCCTGATGAATTCAACCTGTGAAAAATTATGCAAGTTTCATTTATAACTCAACAGTTAATCTATTTACCTAGACAACTCTGACATAGCGGAGTGGTCAGGAGTAAGAGTGCTGTAGCTCACGCTCTTTGGGTGAACCATGGTTTAAGCCCATGACTACTGAATACAATTAATGATTGTATTCATGATTTATTGTAAACTGATTTGTTGTAAACTCTGATCTGGTGTAAATTGCTCTGATCTTGTTTACACTCTGGTGCAACCAGAGTATAAACAGGAACAGTTAAATTTTGTGTGGTAGTAGTAATAATTGGCTTAATATTCATAGTACTAATATATAAATAGCTTTAGTGCTATTAATACACTAATGTTACTGTATTAATGCTAACATTAATTAGTTTTTTTTTTTTTTTTAGTTGTGATATTTAAGCTTAATTGTTCTGTGAAATTAGTTACCTATTTATCAACCTGTCAAAACCACTAGTTTTTAGGAGTAGAAGTAAATAATATTTTGTAAATTAGTGTAATAAGAGTTATTAATCAAAAATTATTCATACACTCTCTTATTCTCACATTTTCTTATTTTTTCATAGGTATCAGCTATGTCTACAGATTCGAAATGATATTCTCACTGGCAGGTAAATTATATTTGAATGAAAATTAAATTTCTTCATTTATATGGCCTCCTTAAGACTTGCACAGCTGCAGTGCTTATGCATCATTTATAGAAGTCGAAATAGTAAAAGTTCTAAGCTTAATTGTTGCAGTTAAGATTTTTTTTTTGAGGAAGACTATTTAGTGTCATACTGTTTTGTTCTGTAAAAGCAAAACAGTGTGTGATCAACCAACCCTTCCTTTACACATCCAGCAGAGTCTCAGAAAATCTCTAGTGGAGCCCTTCAGAATGAAGGTTGAGCATCACTGCTCTTGATGCTGAAATAAAAATTTATAGCCAACTCAAAAGCAGTAGTCTTGATAAGCATTTCATTTTTTTACCTTTTTTGTTTATAGTTTTCTTCTAAATTGCACCATAAAAATATATGGGAAACTTTCTAAAGCATTGTACTGTTTCTGCATAGTATTAGGAAGTGTTTTAGGGATGAACTTGCATTTTGTGAATGTGGTATTTTTAAAATGCTTATTTTATTTGCAATTTTCAAGTTAGAATAATAAAAAAATATTTTTATTTATTGATATTTCCAAGAAATTAAGTTTTGTCGTTACTCTCATGTTTATTTGTAATATTTTTATATCCTTTTTTTTTTTTTTTTTTTTTCTAGACTCCCATGTTCCTTTGTTACTCATGCACTTTTAGGGTCTTATCTCGTTCAGTCAGAGATTGGGGATTATGATCCTGAAGAACATGCAAGCAACTACCTCTCGGATTTCCGTTTTGCACCTAACCAAACATTAGAACTTGAAGCAAAAGTCTCAGAATTACACCGGCAGCATAAGTAAGTTAAATTTTTAAGAAACTCTTCAAATTTTTTTTGTATTGAAAAATTGTAAAGAGTGAATTATTAATTTGTCATCACTGGTTTTCATTCCCAGTATCATGAACACAGAAAAGGGAATTATTTATATAATCCATGAATCTTAGAGAGTTAACAAATAAATCATAGTGAATGAAGGCCAAGAACACTACATTTATTGTCAATCAATTTATATAATCAGAAATTAAATAATAGAAAAACACAGGTATCAGTAAAAGTACACAGGATGATTACAGCAAGTAATTCAAAAGTAATTCTGACTATGACATATTCATAATGGCAATATGTCCAAATACAATGGTTATACATAGTCATACATGTTATACACAGTTATACATGAATAACAAATCTTTAGTACATTATTGTCATGTATAGGTTAAAAACTGTAGAAAAATTGATTAAAAATAGGCTTAAATATTTAATAGGCTTAAATATAATATAATGTTTCTGAAGATGCTTTCTCCTTCACTAGTGGAGGGATACACAAATAATGCCTGTAAAGAGTTTTTTGCTGATAACATATAGGAGGAACACAATCAAAAAGACATATAACCCCAGGGGCTCACATCTGGTGAGTACGGGCTTAGCACACCCAGGGTCCTGAGTTGGATATCATCATTCTTCTTTTTCTTGGTGATTCCCTTCTGATTCTTGCTCTCTCTCTCAGGATAATTCAGAAATTTTTTTTTTTTAGCTGGTGCAGCATAAAGCTTAGGCTTTCTTGCACCATATGCTAATAATAATAATAATAATAATAATATTTTGTTTCAGCTACATGCTATCAGAAACAAATTCTCTATAGAAACCAGTATAAGAAAGAATTGAAATTAATGAATGAAAGTTATGCACACACAACAAGGAAAATAGACAAATAACGTTGAATTAAAAAAATATATATTGTGAAAATGCAGCAATGAATAGTCAGAAACTGAATTGTAAATAGCAGTCTATCTACTTTCAGATGTTCCTGTGAAATATGAAACTAATATCACATGCAGTGAGAATGATTTCTTTGATGTAAACAAACTGCATGATTAATGATTCCTGGAATTTAATCTCTCATCCCTTTCTTAAAATCAAGAAGGTGGATTATATCTGGGTTAATTCCTTCTTAGCATCTTAAAAAAAGTGGTATAAGTGGGAAAGCATTTTAAACAGGAATGCTACAGACATTAAAAAATGCATGGCATTTCATGGGAACCAGAAGAAAAAGAGTATTATAAGCTGGAGAGTGATATAAGCAGGAGCATTAAAATACTTTTTACTGTACACATGCAAGCAGAGTGTTTTTAAATTATACGAAAAAATTACAGGAGTAGTTCTGGAGGGTTTCACAGGAGGGTAAACGAGTAAAAAAAAAAGTAGTGGCAAATGATGTATGAAAGCAAGCTTATATAGCATTAGCCAAAGGGGGAGGGGAATGCTGTAGCCCTGAACCTGCGACCTTTGAATTAAGAAACTTTCATCTTAACCTCAAAGCCAAAAGAGCTGATAAGGTTGTGTAAACATGTCTGGAAAGCTTCATTTTCTGAATTAGCCATTTTTATGTGTTTGAAAAGTTATACACAAAAATGCTTTTAATAGGTGGTATGTACTGAGGTGCAAGGAAGAGTAAATGCTAACCACGGTTCACTGGCGACAGTGCCTACAATAGGCATGCGAGCAGTAAAACTGGACCTTGAGTAATTGGAAGAAGGTCGTCTGCTCCGATGAATCATGTTTCCTGTTGCACCATGTGGATGGCTGGGTATGTGTGCATTGTTCACTGCGCCTCCGTAGCTAGGTGGGCAGGAGCGGCAGTGCGTAGCATACGCTTCTTGATTAAACCAGGGTTCGAGCCCATGACCACCAAATATGGAGGATGCAGAAAGGTCAGGGAATGACCACCACATATCCCCAGAGCAATATGGCCTTAGTTGCTAATGCTCCTAAAATAACAACATAGCATTGTTCACCTGGGGAAGTGATGGCGCCTGGGATGAAAACAAGCTGGTGGCAGCAGTGTCATGTTTTGGGTGATGTTCTGCTGGGATACCCTGGGTCCAGTCATTCATGTGCTGGGCACTCTGACATCTACCACCTATCTAAACAAATTGCAGCACAAACCGGAGAAACCAGAATCAAAATCCTTCAGGTGAATGGGCATCGCTCAAGAATTGTGGCGGATGAGATCAGGGTTGCTACCCTGGAGAGAAAATATGATATTATCTGTCTGCAGGAGCCATATTCCACCTCCGAAGCTGGTGGAAACTCTTTCAAAATCACGGGATACCCTATTACATCCAGGATGTTCTACACTATGGCAGCTTATCCAAAGGCTGCTATTATCGTCCTGAACAATCAGATTGTTACCACATCGATATCCAGCCTGTGTACTCCAGAAATTCTCCTGTATTCATGTTGCTGCCCAAGAACTATCCTTCTACTGCCAACCAACAGGTGATATTCAAGCAGCCCTAAACCTACTTGAGGACTTCCACAGCAGAATGGGACGTGCCAACCTTGTCATAACAACTGTTTCTAATGCCAAATCCCATCTTTGGCACAGTAACCAAACTGATTCTTGTGGCGCCCTCCTTGAGGACTTAATTCTGGCCCACAACTGGACAATACACAATGAAGGTGGTAAACCCTAAACTTTCTCCAATGTGCATGGGGAGTCCAACATTGACCTCACTTTAACCTCACCCCCAGTTTCTAATCACATTTGCAGAGTGGGACGTTCTAACATATTTCTAACAGTGACCACTGTGCCATCTCCTTCACTATCACAGCTGCGGCAACAATCTGGAGGACCCTAGAAGATTCTCAATCCGAAACATTAATTGGGCTAAATTTAGAGCATCTCTGAACCTTGACTTCAAAGCGACAGCTCCAAACTTTAACAACCTCTCTGCAGTTGAATATGCTTGTTATGTACAGTCATTTCTCTTCAGAGCCACTGAATATGCTGCCAAACGAAAGAAAGTGCATACTTCTTGGTGGGCACAGGAACTTGCCAATCTCAGAAAACAAATGCATGTGGCATGGAGAGCCTTTCAATGGTGCAGGCACTGCCCTGATCCTGAAGTTAATGCTCTCAAGCAAGAGTACAAGGAGAAGCAAAAAATTAGCAAGCATCAGCCAAAAAAAAACAAAAAAAAACCCTTCTCATTTCACCCGTCCACTCGCTCCAAATGTCTGTCTAGTTCTGCCTTGAATCTGTTTACGCTGTTAACTTCTACAATGGCTTGTTCCAGCAGCTCTACATCCTTCTTAAAATGAGGCCTTCAGACCTGTATACAGTACTCAAGGTGTAACCTGACCATTGCCTTATACAAGTGGATAATCATCTCCTTATCCCTACTAGAAAAATTCCTGTATATCATTGACAAGACACCATGAGCTACTCTTGCAGACCATCTGCACTGCTCAGAAAACTTCATATCTGCCTGCACAATTACCCCCAGGTCCTTTTCATTCTCTACCACAGTCAGTGTAGTACCACACAGTTGATATTACTCTGGGGTTACTGGTGGCACACTATGATCTCCGTTGTCGATGCGCCAATAAACACCAAAACAACAAAACAACATCTGGGGTTACTGCTTCCCATATGTAGTACTTTACATTTGTCAATGTTAAACTTCATTTGCCACCTCTCAGCCTACCTGCTCAACTTTTATAGATCCTGTTGCAGCAGCGTACTGTCCTTAGTGTCATTAACAACCCTGCCTTTGTATTGTCTGCAAACTTGGACATTAAGCCTGATATACCATCGTCAATATCATTTATAAATACAGAAAACAACAATGGACCCAACACTGAACCCTGAGGGACCCTACTAATAACATTAGACCACGACGAGCAGTGTCCATTGATTACCACTCTGTCTTCTCCCATTCAACCATCCCTTTTATCCATAGCAGCAACAGTATTAAAAGCCTTTCAAAGATCCAAATATATGATATCAAAATTATGCCCTGCATCCAGTTCCTTTGTCACCACATCATAGTATTCAATCAAATTGGTTAGACAAGACTTCCCCTTAACAAACCCACGCTGTGTCCGAGCTATAACTGAAGTCTCCTCTAGATGATCCTGCAGGTCTTCTTTAACCAGTGTCTTCATTAATTTCCCTTGAACAGAAATTAAACTAACAGGTCTGTAATTACTTGTGTTGCCCATTGATGCTCCTTTGTGGATTGGGGTCACGTTTGCACATCTCCAATCCATGGGTACCTGAGTCCAAGGACACTCTCATAATTATGGCTAAGGGTTTGCTTACTTCCTTTGCTGCCTCCTTCAATTCCATCCACCCGATGAAATCTATCCACAAAGCCATCGCAAAGAACAGATTAAGATCTTGGAGAAATTGTTTTTCCGAACAGGGAACACTGACCCTTCAGGCCTCATATACAAGATCCATAGGAACAAAATTATCTGTCCAAATATATACAACACAGTGCAATATCAAAACAGTGAAACATATGACTGGCACTCAACAGTTGAGAAAAATCATTGAACACATCTTTGCTGAAGATGATCCCAATCTTGACAATATGCACCAAATTCATATTCGAGCAGACGGTGCCACCTACAAAGGTACTCTGGACATTGATCTTTTCACTGCTGTTGAACTTGGTGCTGCGGTGGCCAAGTTGAATCCTAAAAAGTGTCCAGGCCTTGACCTGGTAGAAAATGCAGTCATCACCAGATTTCATGAGCTCTACCCTAATATTTTTTTAAATCTTTACAAGTGCCTCTTGGAAGGCATATTCCCCAATTTCTGGAAGTAGGCATTGCTTAAAATTATTCAAAAACCGGGAAAACCTAGTATCGACCCAAGAACGTATCACCCAATCTCTCTGTTAGCCAACCTGGGAAAGCTGTTTTAAAGGATGATTGGTCCCAGAATCCAAACTATCCTAAATTCACAAAACCTTTCAACCAACTCACAGTGTGGCTTCAAGAAAGGATCCTCCGTGGAAGATGCCATTGCAGCCCTTGTAAAACACTGTACACATTCCACAGCAGTCTATGAGATGGCCATCTTTGTGGATTTTGAGGGTGCCTTTAATACCCTTTGGTGGGAGAGTTCCCTCAGGTCCCTTAGACTGGCAAACTGCAATCAATATCTTTACAAAATCATAAGATCCTACTTCAGTAACAGATCAATTCAGGTCACTGCCCAACACCTGTCATATTCAAAATTTATAAACAGAGGTTGCCTGCAGGGGTCAGTGCTAGGACCACTTCTTTGGAACTCCGTACTTAACCAGTTGCTCACCAGAAGCTTTGACAACTGCATCAATTTCGCCTATGCGGATGACTTGGTTATTTGCATTACAGGAGAACCCTTGAGGACCAAGCAAAGATTGTCCTGGATGACCTGGTATGCTGGACCCTCACAAATAAATTAAATATATCAAATTTGGACTGGCGACAAATCCTCATTGCTCCTGTGGGGAAGAGGAATCCTGGAACCACATCCTACTGTCCTGCCCCAACTAAGAAGAACAACAGACAACACTTAAAAATAAGGTTCAGAACATCTTAGAAGTCAATCTTAAAGCCTTAATTGAAAATGAGATTAACTTTCAAGTCCTTGAAATCTTCACCAACGACATCTTCAGCAGAAGAATGCAGATGCTTCACCACACTGGATAATTCAACAAGCTCTTGCTGAGCTTTTCTCTGTGTCACCTACCAGTCAACCTGGAGTTGAATTCTTTTGACCTCTGAGGTTGTTCAGAGATGTCAACCACTGGTGTTTTTTTTTTTTATTTTTTTTTTATTATCATCATTATTTTATTTGTATTTATTTATTATTTTATTTTTATTATTATTTTTAATTTTAATTTTATTTTTTATTATTATTTTTTCTTTCTTTCTGCTGGTACTCAGGACTGGGCATCCTCAGTATGGGATTGTGGCATCCACTGGTATTGCACTAGTGGATGCTGGATTTTAGCGCACCACTGAGACACAGATAGTAGATTATGCTTGGCTCCATGTGCCTTGGGATGGGCATCAGGCAGCGGCTGCTCACATTTCAGTCCCTGTTTACACAGATTCTTGGTCAAGACAGAGAATTTGCAGAGATGGACCCAGGTCCTAGAGCCACATACATACACACATACATAAATGTCATTGAGCGTGCATACATGCATTTCTTTTACTTTTGAGTCTTGAGAGTTTTGTTCCGTTTTACAATTTTGTAAGAGAAGCTCCATTTTCTGCTGGAGTTTCTTACACAGATTCGAATGATTATAAATAGAGAGTGTTTATGTATTTTTGTATTTATGTAAATAAATAAAAAAAATGCCTAAACATCATTGCTGACCTGGTACACCGTTTCATGGCAACGGTCTTCCCCTCTGGCGGTGCCATCTTTCAGCAGGATAATGCGCCATGCCACACCGCCCGGATTGTCCGAGACTGGTTCGTGGAACATAAGGAAGATTTCCAGGTATTGCCCTGGCCTCCAAATTCTCCAGACATCAATCCCATCAAGCATCTGTGGTTTGTGTCGGAACCGCAACTCTGATCTGCGGCGTCTCAACCATGGACCTGACAGGAGTTAAAGGATCTGCTGGTTACATGCTGGTACCAGATACCACAAGACACATTTAGAAATCTTGTAGTAGCCGTGCCTCCCTGGGTACGAGCTGTTTTGGCTGCATGTGGAGGACCAACATCATATTAGGTAGGTGGTCATAATGTTTTGGCTCATCGGTGGCGCAGTATAACCTTAGTTGTTTTTGCGCCAATAAACCCAAATCAATCAGCTCATCGGTGTATATTTATCAGGGCTATAGTTAGCCTAGTTCAGGCAGAAGAAGTAGAGTTACTTCCCATGAGATATTTAGTTTTAGTATCACCCATATGGTGGAAGGAAGCCATAGGTTTTGCTGAACCAGAAAAAAAATATATAATAATAAAATAAAATAAACTGTAACATATTTTACTCCTCCCATAATTAACTTAACTAAAAGAAAACTTCCTACAATTCAGTTTAAATACCTAACCCCATAATTTGAGTTCATGGCTCCTAGTTGAATTGCCAGAATGTTCAAACTACCAACCAGAATGCATCATCTTAAAGTATAATTGCTTCTCTTCTTCCTTCTTCAGTTTATTCCCTACTAACTTTATTTTATCATATTAAAAAAAAAAAAAGTGGGATCTGTAAGTTTCAAGAAATGAAATGAATAAAGACCTACAGATATGAAATTTTCTGAGCAGTGCAGACAGGCTGCCAGAGCAGGTAATTGGGTATTGTTAATTGTATACAAGAATTTTGCTAGTAGAGAAAAGGAGGTGATTATCCCTTTGTATAAGGCAATGGTCAGGCCACGCCTTGAGTACTGCATACAGGTCTGGAGGCCTCATTTCAGGAAGGATGTAGAGTTGTTTGAGTGAGTACAGAGAAGGGCAACAAGATTAGTAAAGGGAATGAAAGGGTGGTCTTACCAAGAAAGGCATAATTTCTGCAAATTGCACCGTCTGGAGACCAGGCACCTGCATGGTGATCTAATTGAAGTGTATAAGGCTTTGAATGGGTTGAGCAGGCTCAATTCTGATGAGATTCTTCCTCTTGCTCAGTTTACAAACCTGAGGGGCCATAAATTCAAATTGAGGAAGGCAGTTATAGAATAGATGTGCAGAAATTTGCCTTTAGCCAAGGGATAGTTGATTGCTGGAACAAACTTCCATCTGTCGTTGTGGAAGTTAATAGCTTAAATAAATTCAAGGAGGAATTGGACAAACGTTTAGAGGGAATGGATGTGTGAAATTGGGTTTTTTTTGCTGATGCAACATAAGATTACTTCCTTGCATCACATGCCTCTATTACTATTTTACACTAGACTGCATTGAATTAGAAAAGATAGTTTTGAAAGCAGTTATAAAAGTACAAGTATACAATAATTTCTCTGTGATTCTCTCCCTCTCTCAGCTAGTGTTCATAAATTTATAAATCTTAAAAAGATTATTTGCTATGAACTTGTTTGGATGTTTACCTTTTTTTTTTTTTTTTTATTTTAGAGGACAGACTCCAGCTGAAGCAGAGCTTCATTACTTGGAAAATTCTAAAAAATTGGCAATGTATGGTGTAGATTTGCATCAGGCTAAGGATTCAGAAGGTGTAGATATTATGCTTGGAATATGTGCCTCAGGGTTACTGGTTTATCGAGACCGTCTGCGCATTAATCGATTTGCATGGCCAAAAATACTTAAAATATCTTATAAACGCAATAATTTCTACATAAAAATAAGGCCAGGTGAGGTAAGTTGTGAAAGTTGATTAATGACATATTTCTTTTGTAAAATACTTTTATTTTTTTTTTTAGTGTGATTTCATTCTTAAAGTAATCTGGTCATATGTCCACTATTATCCTGTATTCCAGTAATGTTCAATGTAGTGTCCATGGCTTGAACCTGGCTTACAAACGATTTCTGAACAACCCAGCAGAGCATTTTGAAAAATTTTTGTTTTTGTTTAGGCCTACAATATAAGATGATATGAACTTATTTGAGAAGTCATAGGATTCTGCTCACATCTCAACTAATTTTTGAGGTAGTGTTATATGGGTCGGAAAACTGCTAGCTTGGGGGATACACAAGCTATTAGATTAACAGTAGCCACTGGCAGAGGTGAAAGTGATTCTTGCACTGCTTCTATTGGAATGAGCAGCAGCCTGGAAAACAAGGTGCAAGGGATTTCAGAGACTACTGAGAGTCATTGCGAAAGAAGTAAATACACGGGCTGTGTTAGGGTAACTAAGAAAAAGAACAGACGCATGTATACTTGTGTGTACACCAATGCTAGGAGTTTGGTAAATAAATTTGATGAACTTGAGGTGTTTGTGAAAACACCAAAGGCAGATATTGTTGGGATATCAAAGATGTGGTGTCACACAGATATAAGGAATGCAGAAATGGAATTTGGGGAGCACAAGTGTACAGGAAGGATAGACAGGATAGGAAGGGAGGAGGGGTTATGCTGTTAGTTAAGAAACATAAAATCCAAGGAAGTACAGAAAGTCGACATGGCACTGGGAAAGCAAAATTTGAGAGTAGGAGTGTGTTATCGGCCTAATGACTCTGATTGAGTATAACAAACAATTGTACAGAGAAATAGAGTGGGAAAAATAATGGGGATTTTAATTTCCCAGATATTGACTGGAATTTGTGGGTTGGTCACTCACACACTAGCAAGACTTTTATGGATTTATTCGATGATTGTTTTCTACAGCAGCATGTAGAGGAGGCAACTAGAGGGAGTAATACTCTTGATCTGATTATCAGTAGTGATTCTTCATGCATTAAGAATCTGCAGATACAGGAACCACTAGGTAGCAGTGATTACAGTGTGCTGAAGTGGGATTTACTCAAAGGGTAACTACCATCAGGGGTAAAGGGAAGGGTTTTTGCTTTCGTAAAGGTGAGTACGGTGATCTGAGACAGTATTTAAATTCTATATGATGGGACTAATTGATGATGTTACCAACAGCAAATTCAAAATGGGAAGCATTCAAAGGATTAATCTTGGGAGCTACTAGGCTTTTCATACCAACTAAGAAATATTGTTCAAGGTTTAGGCCTAAATAGATGTCAGATGAACTAATGAGACATGTGGCAGAGAAGAAAAATGTGTGGGATACATATAAACCACTTGATATCGATGGTTCAGCTGTTAATGATCCTGCTCAGGTAGCTAACAAACTAAATGAGTATCTGCATCTACATTCACACATGAGGAGTTATTCAGGCAGGGGAATTTCAGAGGTAAATTTAACTCTGGCAGTGAGCTAGATGATTTTGTAATAACTGAGAGCAAAGTGGAGGAGAAATTGTTGAAGATAAACTTAAGAAAGGCACCAGGGGTGGACGGGATCTATCCAGTTATATTAAAGGAGGCAACAAAGGAAGTAAGCAAACCCTTAGCCATAATTATGAGAGATTAGCATTAGCATTAGCATTAGTAGAGGCCTTTGATGCAAGAAAGCAAGCTTATTCAGCATCAGCCAAAAAAAAAAAAAAAAACACTTCCACTTCACCCCTCTGTTCGTTCAAAATACCTGTCCAGCTGAGCCTTAAACTTATTTAGGCTATCAACCTCCACTACAAGGGATGGAAGTCTGTTCCACCAACCAACCACCAGCTGGCTAAAGGCAAATTTCCACACGTCTATCCTACATCTGTCTTTCCTCAATTTGAATTTATGCCCTCTCAGGTGATTATTCTGAGCTAGAGGAAGAATCCCATCAGCATTGAGCATGCTCAAACCATTCAAGGCTTTATACACTTCTATCAGATCACCTCGCTGGCGCCTAGTCTCCAGCCACTGTAATTTGCAAAACTTAAGCCTTTCTTCGTAAGAGCACCCCTTTGTTCCATTCACTAATCTTGTTGCCCTTCTCTGTACTCGTTCCAGCAGCTCTACATCCTTCTTGAGATGAGGCCTCCAGACCTGTATACAGTACTCTAGGTGTGGCCTGACCATTGCCTTATACAAGGGAATAATCACCTCCTTATCCCTGCTGGAAAAATTCCTGTATATCATTGACAATACTCCATGAGCTACTCTTGCAGCCCGTCTGCACTGCTCAGAGAACTTCATATCTGCCTGCACAACCACCCACAAGTCCCTTTCATTCTCTACCACTGGCAGTGTAGTACCACAGAGTTGATACATTGCTCTGGGGTTGCTGTTTCCCATGTGTAGTACTTTACATTTGTCAATGTTAAACTTCATTTGCCACCTCTCAGCCCATCTGCTCAACCTTTCCAGATCCTGTTGCAGCAGCATAGTGTCAGTAGTGTCCTTGACAACCCTGCCAACCTTTGTATCGTCTGCAAACTTGGACATTAAGCTTGATATACCATCATCAATATCATTTATAAATACAGAAAACAATAATGGACCCAACACTGAGCCCTGAGGGACTCCACTAATAACATTAGTCCACGATGAGCAGTGTCTATTGATTACCACTCTCTGTCTTCTCCCCCTCAACCACCCCTTTATCCATAGCAGCAATTTGCCTCCAATGTCACACTGCTCCAATTTGTGTAGCAGTCTTCCATGTGCAACAGTATCAAAAGCCTTTCTAAGATCCAAGTATATAATATCAAAGCTATTCCCTGCATCCAGTTCTTTTGTGACTGCATCATAGTATCCAATCAAATTGGTCAGGCAAGACTTCCCCTTAACAAAACCATGCTGTGTCCGAGCTATAACTGAAGTCTTGTCTAAATGATCCTGCAGTGCTTCTTTAACCAGTGCCTCCATTAATTTTCCTGGAACAGAAGTTAAGCTCACAGGTCTATAATTAGACCTGTCTATAATTAGATTAATTGGACTCAGGGGAGGAGGTACCCATGGACTGGAGATGTGCAAATGTGACCCCAGTTCACAAAGGAGCATCAGTGGGCGACACAAGTAACTACAGACCTGTTAGTTTAACTTCTGTTCAATGTAAATTAATGAAGGCACTGGTTAAAAAAGACTTGCAGGATCATCGAGATAAAACTTCAGTTATAGCTCTTACACAGCATGGGTTTGTTAAGGGGAAGTCTTGTCAGACCAATCTGATTGGATACTGTGATGTGGTCACAAAGAAACAGGATGCAGGGAATAATTTTGATATATATTTGAATCTTAGAAAGGCTTTTAATACCGTTGCCGCTATGGATAAAGGGATGGTTGAGTGGGAGAAGACAGAGAGTGATAATCAATGGACACTGCTCTTCGTGGACTAATGTAATTAGTGGAGTCCCCCAGGGTTCAGTGTTGGGTCCATTGTTGTTTTCTGTATTTTTTAATGATATTTATGATGGTATATCAGGCTTAATGTCCAAGTTTGCAGATGATACGAAGGTCGCCAGGGTTGTTAATTACAGTATGCTGCTGCAGCAGGATCTAGAAAAGTTGAGCAGATGGGCTGAGAGGTGGCAACTGAAGTTTAACAATGACAAATGTAAAGTACTGCATATGGGAAGCAGTAACCCCAGAGTAATGTATCAACTGTGTGTTACTAAACTGACAGTGGTAGAGAATGAAAAGGACCTGGGGATAATTGTGCAGGCAGATATGACGTTTTCTGAGCAGTGCAGACAGTCTGCAAGAGTAGCTCTTGGTGTCTTGTCAATGATATACAGGAATTTTTCTAGTAAGGATAAGGAGATGATTATCCACTTGTATAAGGCAATGGTCAGGCTACACCTTGAGTACTGTTTACAGGTCTGAAGGCCTTATTTAAGAAGGATGTAGAGCTGCTGGAATGAGTACAGAGAAGGGCAACAAGATTAGTGAATGGAACAAAGGGTTGCTCTTACAAAAAAAGGTTTAAGTTTTGCAAATTACAGTGTCTGGAGACTAGGCACCTGTGAGGTGATCTACTTGAGGTGTATAAAGCTTTGAGTGGTTTGAGCATGCTCAAAAATGCTGATGGGATTCTTCCTCTTTCTCAGAATAATTGCCTGAGGGAATAAATTCAAATTGAGGAAAGACAGTTTTAGGATAGATGTGCAGAAGTTTGCCTTTGCTTTGGTTGATTGCTAGATCTTGTTGCAGTGTGCTACTGCAACAGGATTTGAAAATTTGGGTAGATGGGCTGAGAAGTGGCAACTGAAGTTTAACCTTGACAAATGCAAAATACTGCATATGGGTAGAAGTAATCCCAGAGAAACGTACCAACTGTGTGGTACTACACTTAAGGTGGTAGAAAATGAAAAAGACCTGGGAGTAATTGTGCAGTCAGACATGAAGTTTTCTGAGCAATGCAGACAGGCTGCCAGGGCAGGTCATGGGGTTTTGTCAATGATATATAGGAATTTTGCTAGCAGGAAAAAGGAAGTGATTGTCCCTCTATATAAGGCAATGGTCAGGCCACGCCTTGAATACTGCATACAGGTCTGGAGGCCTCATTTTAGGAAGGATGTAGATTTGTTGAGCATGTACAGAGAAGGGCAACAAGATTGGTGAGGGGGAAGAAGGGGTTCTCTTACCAAGAGAGGCTTAAGTTCTGCAAATTGCAGCGGCTGGAGACTAGGCACCTGCAAGTTAATCTGATTGAGGTGTATAAGGCCTTGAATGGGTTGAGCACGCTGAATTCTGATGGGATTCTTCCACTTGTTCAGATTATGAACCTAAGGCAGCATAAATTCAAATTAAGGAAAGACAGATGTAGAATAGATGTGTGGAAATTTGCCTTTAGCCAGCGGGTGGTTAATTGCTGGAACAAACTTCCATTTGTTGTTGTGGAAGTTGATAGGTTAAATAAATTTAAGGAGGAACTGAACAAACGTTTAGAGGGAATGATTGTGTGAAATTTTTTTTTTTTTTTTTTGGCTGATGCTGCATAAACAAATACACTTTCTTTCTTGCATCACATGTCACTACTACTACTACTAAAAACTTCCATCTGTTGTTGTAGAAGTTGATAGCTTAAATAGATTGAAGGCAGAACTAGACAAATATTTGGAGCGAGTGGATGTGGGAAATGAGAAGGGTTTTTTTTTTTTTTTTTTTGGCTGTGCTATATAAGCTTGCTTTCTTGCATCATGTGCCTTTACTAATGTTAATTTAGCTCTAAGCTAAAGAGATATATTACTCATATATATACAGGGTGATTCACTACCAGTGCAACAAACTTGTAGGATGTGTAGGGAGCACAAAGACGAATTGGAATCACATAGAATTGCAGGGTCCGAAATGCCTTCGTCATGCGGTAGAGGACATTGAATGGGAGGTCGCGTGAACAGTGATCCCGCTGGAAGTCAGCATTTGCGAACCATTTCTGTTGAAGAAACCAAGTAGCAAAAGTCCTCCGCAGTGGATAATCCGCAGGCTCCAATGATTGGACGCGTTGTAGATGGTATGAACTCATTTGGTTTGTTGACAGTATCCTCCATACAGTGGATTGGGAAATACCCAATCGTTGGCCTATCGCTCGAGTACTCGTACTCAGATTGCCTTCTGCAAGACGTAGGACATTCTCCTCATTGTCTGGCATCCTCATCATTTGCTCTTGATTCATGGTACCTCACGTAACCTTCTGTGCACATGTGCGAAAATCGTGTGATGAGGAGCACGCCTGTGCGGGAAATGTTCCTGGTACAAGCGCAGAGCGACGCGCCTATTACAGTCCGCAGCTCCATGCGCAAGGTGCGTGTCGGCCAGTTCAACGTTTGAATACTCGTCCATCCTACTGCCTCGGGAACCGGTTCACAAATGCTGACTTCCAGTGGGATTGCTGTTCACGCGACATCCCGTTCAACGTCCTCTACCACATGACGAAGGCATTTCGGACCCTGCAATGCTATGTGATTCTGATTCGTCTTTGTGCCCTCTACATCTCCTGCAAGTTTGTCGCACTGGTAGTGAATCACCCTGTATATATATAGGTGTTGTGTTGATAAGCTGTTGGATTTCTGTTTTGCCTTCCTCCAGATGATTTTCCTTCAACAAGAGGAAGGGCATAACAGAAAAAATTCAACTTGTTTGGAGTCATTCCAATGGATTTGAATTTTTTGGCTGTTACTAACAGCAGTTATGTTGATTATGCTTCTTATTTCCTTTAGTCCCTTTGGAACTTTTTCTAATCATTGTACGTTCTGGCTCTGATAAATCAGAATTATCATGCTGTAACTCTTAGCAAGCCTTCCACTAACTCATGGCTGGAACAAATAACAGCTACTATTCCATTTTCTGTCAAGATGTATACCTATCATTTTGTTTGACTGTTATTTCAAAACAATAGTAAAAAATTTAGTAAATTGAATAAAGCTGGATTTTTGTTATATAGTATATTTAAATTTAAATATTTGAAAGAATAAATTTACACTGATCATTTATTACACTGATTAGCCACCAAAATTTATAGTGCTAAAATAATATAGTTTTTTTAATCTACAGTGGCAGACAAAGAAAACTGCATCAATTTAAAAAAAAGTAACATTTGTAGTGAAACGTATAAGATATTGTTTGATTACAGTCATTTAGTTTGTCGCAAAGTAAAAAGTTATTGCATCAGATAGTAATTGCAGGGTATTGCATCAGCCGTTTCTATAAATATGGTGTTGGAAGGATATACACGCTCATTAGTATCCTGTTTTGCGGAGGTGTAAGCATGGCTTCATATGATCAGTTGACACCAAGAAAAAAAGTGTAGCTGTTGCTCTGTCCCAGGAATGGCTTTCTGTGTGTGCTATCGCTGATAAAATAGGCTGGCACCAGTCAACAATATCCCAGATGCTGAAATTAAAGTGTGAAACTGGCAATGTGAAGAGAAGACCTGGATCAGGCCATAAGAGAGTGACTATGGCTTCCCAAGATTGATATTTGAAATGGCTATGCCTTCGTAATCACCATTCTCCTGATCTAAAACTGAACTTTGAGATGGCCTCTGGTGTTGAAACAAGTGTGCGAACTATCCAAAGATGGCTTTCAGAATGTGGTCTGCATGCCTATCGGCCCAAGAAGAAGCTTTTGTTGACCCAACAGATGAGGAAGAAGTGACTTGCTTGGGTTAAAATGCATGTTTCATAGACAAAAGAGCAATGGGACACCGTTATCTTTTGTGACAAATCGAAATTCAGCCTGCATGGCTCGGATGGGAAGCGATATGTGAGAAGACGAAAATCAGAGGCATACCATCGTAACTACATAACACTGACTGTACAGTTCCTTGCCAGTCAGATGGTCTGGGGATGCATAACAAGCAAAGTGGTGGGGCGAATTAAGTTTATTAACGGAACGGTGAATGCCGAAACTTACACTGCTATCTTGGAGGAGTGCCTGAAACCCATTAGAGATCACCACAGTCGTCCAAAACTGCATTTTTCAACAGGACTCAGCACCTTGCCACACAGCAAAATTGGTAAGTTTTATGCTATTTAGATTTAATGAGTTTGTTTTCTTGTCTCACAAGGCTTAAAACATAGTTACACCAATGTTTTCCCTCATTTTCTCCCTTAAGATGGTCTCATACCTCAGAAATGCTGGCATTACAGCGTTGGACTGGTCCGGCAACAGGCTAGATTCGAACCCTATTGAAAATTGCTGGTACATAATGTCATCTAAAATTGCTCAAAAGAAGCCAACAAGTAATATCCAGCTGCATTGTAAGGGTGTGATACCACAAAACTGGGAAACCATATATCCAGAAGTTGATTAACTCTGTACCAGATCGTTGCAAGGCTGTAATTGCACTTGCCAGTGATCTGTTGCAGCCCAAGGAGGACCAACAAAATATTGAGGACTTATTTTGCTGATTTACAGTACATAGTACATAATACTATTATTTTAACTTGTCATTTTGGTTTGTGCATGTAAATGCAATAAAATGTATGTTTGGTTGTCATGATTGCCATTTGCATGATTTCTCATATTTCCATTAATTATGCATTTTACCCTTTGGGAAGACATTTATGGCAATTAGGTATATCAGGTGGAGTCTTTTTATTGGATTTCATTCACAGAGATATATATTCCATCTAACAAATGCATTTTGAACATTTCTGCAACCCACAGTGCAGCGCAAAACACATTATTTTCAAAATTCACAAGTGATGCAGTTTTTTTGTCTGCCACTGTAAATAGGCCTTTTTATAATTTTCAGTTTAATACTTGATACTTAAAATTTATATTATTTTAACTATGGTTTTACAGTTAGAACAGTTTGAAAGCACAATTGGTTTTAAACTCTCCAACCACCGAGCAGCAAAAAGACTATGGAAAGTTTGTGTGGAACACCACACGTTTTTTAGGTAAGATTAAAGTGTCGAATATAATTTTAAATTTTACCAGCACTTCTGTTTATAGAATTGTGAATACTGTAGATCTTAGCACTACTGTCGTGCAGTTGGAAATTCAGTAAGCTCTGTAAAATCAAATCAGTTAGCAGCACTTGCCAGTGACCTGTTGGGAAATTCACAAAGTCACGCTTTGTGATTTTGTTTTGCCAAGCAGATATCATTTTTTTTTTTCATAGAAATCCTCTGCTTGATGGTCACAGGTAGCTAATTCATCAAGGGCCTGCTATCTGGGATCCTTTTAGTTTATTTTTTTTCACTGTCCCACATCATGTTAGTTCTACATAATTCTAAGTAAATTAATGAAGTGAAATTATGATACTAATCTATAGTTAATGTTATTTTTATTCTGCATGTAACTAGCCACTTGTGTTATTTAGTCACTGATGAAGGCTCTTAAATAAGTGCTGCAGTGTTTGGTTTTAATTAAAATTTTTACTGTTTAGGGCAAGCACCTCAAACATTTGCAATAACTTAAAATTTAACATAATTTAATAGTCCAGTTTACTTCATGAATGCATACAATAATTTAAGCAGTGATTGTTTGTTCTTTGAGTAATATTATACCTGTTTATGACAATGCCCTTTTCAGACAATTTTAACAATTTTATCTCACGATTTTGCTTCATAACAGCTTATGTAAGCTTTTGTAAAGACAGAAACAAATACTTACCTTTCTTTAATACTTTGTTGCATATACAAAGTACTGTGTCATTGATACCTGTTTCTGGAAAGTATGATTTAATTTTTTATAATTGCTATGTGGCATTGTTTGTTGTAACCTGTGTAATCTATCTTCACTTATCCGTACTACAGACTGGTAAATTTGTTCCATATTTTGATTTGTTCATTATATTTGTTCCATAAGTAGACGTGGAAAGTGATAGCTGGTGTTCAGAAAAGGAGAGGATGGAAACTGATATTTTTTAAGGAACTAGGAAAGCAATGTTATTAGAAAATTAAGGGACAAACAAAATTTAAAGGGGAATATAATTCTCCACAAGAATTTGAGTATATTTTGCTGAGTATAATTACCATTAGTTGAGTGTTACTTGATATAGTTGTTACTATTCAACATGGCCAACTACATTTAATATTAGTTGGCTGTAAAATTGTGCACTTAAAGTGAATTTATTGATGAACTCAAATGCATGAAAGGCAATTGCTGCTGTATACAAAATACAGAATTATTCCATTAAAAAAACTTTCACAGTTTTTTTTTAATCACATTACAGACGTCACAGCTTATCTGCAAGCAGATAAGCTGTGATGTCTTTGGAGACTAAGATGAGAGTAACCAGGAAACAGGTTTAGTTTTTCAAATTTTTGAATATACATTATACTAATGAACAAGGAATTTAAAGGTTGAAACAGTTAATCATCAAATAAACCAAGATTAGATATCTTCATATCATTTCATATTGTGCCTGCCTCCACATATAATAAACTTAATAAACTGCTCTAACATAATTGCATTAAAAGGTAGACTGATATCTGTTTGAGTTTCACATGCTGAAGAAATAAGAAACTTAACCATAAACCTTAATAATAAATACAGTATTATTAAGAGAAAAATAGTTTCAACAACTATTTGCCTGTGAAGATTATTTTCTAACACCTTTATTTGGATATGTGGTATCACAGGAACTTTTCCATATCAGCCAGCCACCGAACACTCTAGCAACTTTATCATGCTATCATTCCCTCTTTTGTGCACTCTTTTGATGCACAATCAATCAATCAGTGATTAATTGTGCCCCCCACCCTGTAACCAGCATTCAATCCTGTTCCAGTTGTTCTTTATTTTTTTACAAACTGTGTCATTTTATTTGTTTCTACTCACTTTTGTCACTGATTTGGTGTTTCAGCATTTATTTTAAGCCAAAATGCTGATATTTTCATCTCAGTAATTTTCTTGCCTAATTATCACCTGTGAGGTGGCAATAAATACCAGCCTAAGAACACCACTTTGTGCGAGTTTTGTTATTATAATAAAAATGAACCAAAAAATGAATGAATAAAATATAGCTTTATGTGTGAGTGGAAAAATTGCAATTTTTTTATTACTTAAACATTTTTTTTTTTTTTTTTTTTCATTATTCCTTCCAGACTAATGTTACCTGAACCTGCCCCCAAACCAAAATTACTACTACCTAGGTTTGGGTCAAAGTTTCGCTATTCAGGTCGAACACAGTATCAAACTCGAATGGCTAGTGCACTTATTGACAGGCCCCCACCTCATTTTGAAAGAACCCTCAGCAATAAACGTTTTGCATCAAGAAGTATGGATGGTGGAATGTCAGGTAAAGTTAGTCAGTAGTTATAGATTGAGAAATTGGCTAGTGAACATTAAATTTTTTGCCACTCACATAATATATTGAATATAAAATGATAATCAGATTGAGCCAGTTTTCTCACACATCATGTTCTTTTCATAATTTTTTTTATTTTATTTTCAACAGGCTTTGGTTACAGAGAAAGGCGATCACCAGAGTCACGCGAGAATGGAAATAAAAGGCATACCTTAGCAGGTCCACCATCTCACGGCCTTGCAGATCATAGGCATCATATTGGAAGACAAACACCAAGTCCTGAAATGCCCAAAGAAAGAAGTGTAAGCCCACAATTTGAAAGGCGGAGAGAAAGTAGAGTAAGTTTCATTATTGCTTTCAGAGCCTCAGCTAATGATTAATACTGAATTAAAAATTGAATTAATAAGGCTGTTTACATCATTGTGTGCTGTTAGTGTGTGTACCAGGATCTGGGCAAGATGAACTTGCTCCTTCACTTCTTGATGAGGTATCAAGAGAATTACTGATTAAATAATTAATGCAGGACCATCTATACAGGAATGCAGTTATACTGAAGTCACAGTATGGATTTAGTAAGGGGTAATCTCGTCTGACCAATCTGATTGCATACTATGATATATTAACAAAGGAACTGGATGCAAAACATAATTTTGACATCATATACAGGTTATGCTTCGACCAACATCCTTATTTGGCAGGGTACTGTTATGGAAAAATGGAGGTTAGGTTCTGAAACTTTTTACGTATGAAATCAAAACCTAATCTGTTTCAAATGGTACAATTTATTTTTAAAAGAAATTAACAATTTCACTCTATAATTTAAAATGTGTTCCAATTTAAAACAAAATATATGGAAGTAATATTTTTCTATGCTAATTTTTGCTGGAATTCCCCATTCCAGCCAAAATGAACCGTGAGACTGTCCTCCATAGTTTCTCATCTCTCGTTCCATTGATCCAGTGGAGTGACAATGACTTCATTCCCCTAACGTAAATGTAAAGGGCCCCTATGTTAAAAGAAAAGAAAATGAAAGAAAACTAAGCACCAAAAAACATTCAATTGATGAAACTGCTAGCAGAAGGTGAACATGTTTTTGAAGTTGGACGTTGACTTACTTACAAAATTCATAATTTTTGTCTGTCGCTGTTTTGTCATGAACTTTCTCGTGTCAACATAAGAAACCATAATATCATCAATGCCTCTCTTAATTTTTGTACTTCTATGAAAATCAGGATCTTCTTGCATAAATCTCTTCTTCAGGAACTCAGCTGCTTTTGGAATCTTTGTTATACCCTTGTAAATTTTGACCGATTGCAAAACTGCAAAGTGCCACAAAACAGCTTCTCTGATAACAAAGTCCCTTAGCATGAAATCAATGATGCTATAAATCCAGTCATGTTAAAGCAACTATATATTACGTAATAAGGTAGCACAGCTGATTCAGATACACCTTTGGCCGCGTACGACCTGATCCATGTCGCACGGACTGCTATCATGTAAGTGCAGTAGAAGTCCATGCCAATCCACACACGGTGAAGCCATGCTCGGCGGGTGTACTTAGATCAGAAAAGCTTTTCCTAATGTTGCACATAAAAGATTGCTTTACAAATTGGATCAGTGTGGTATTAAGGTCAAGTTGCTGCTATAGAGACCTGACTTAGCCAAGTGGTCAGCAGCAAGAATGCAGTATACACACTCTTTGGGTGGACTGTTGTTCAAGCCCATGACTGCTAAATACAGTTAACTATTGTATTCATGATTTATTGTAAACTTTTCTGAACTGGTGGTTGTGCCAGAAAAAATAAAGGAATTATTGAGTGGAAATACACAGAGTGTTTATTGATGGGCACTGATCTTCTTGAACCAATGTTATTAGAGTCTCCCAGAGTTCAGTACTAGGCCCATTGTTGTTTTCTATATTTATTAATGAAGGTATATCAGGCTTAATGTCTAAGTTTACAGATGATACAAAGGTTGGCAGGACAGTTAATCAGTGTATGCTACTGCAAAAGATCTAGGCAGATTGGCTGAGAAGTGGCAATTGAAGTTTAATATTGACAAATGCAAGGTACTTTATATGGGGAGCAGTAATCCCAGGTTAATGTATTAGATGTGTGGTATTGGGACCATTGATAACCATTGTTTTTAACAAAACCTTTCCTGAAATCCAAGTATATGATATCAAAATTATTTTTTTGCTTTGTTTGTTACTACATCATAGTATCCACTATGTTGGTTGGACAAGATCACCCCTTAACAAATCTATACTGTGATTGCAGTATAACTGCACCCTTGTTTAGATGGCCCTGCATTACATTTTAACCAGCGACTCCATTATTCTCCCTGAAACAGAAGAAACTGGAACAAATTACTCATATCACCCTTTGTCAACTGGAGATACAATCACACATCTGCAGTCCACAGGGACATCCTGTGGATCCAAAGATGCTCTTATAATTATGGCTAAAGGTTTGCTTACCTCCTTTGCTTCCTTCCTTAATGTAATTGGATAGAGCTCATCAACCAAGCATCATTTGTGCATTGAGCTTTGACAATTTCTCTTCTACTTTCCTCTCTCATTTATTGCAAAATTATTTAGCTCCCTGTTAAGTTGTTTGATAAACTTCTAGCATCCTCTTCCCTGAAGAATTCCTCATGTGTAAATGTAGATGCAAAATACCTATTCAGTTGATTAGCAACCTGCACAGTATCAGCAACAGTTAAAGCATCAAATCAAGTGGATCAATGTGATTCAACCCCTTCCTTTTACTGTTTATATAAGCATAAAGTCTTTGCTATTTTTCTTTGCATTCTTTGCCAGAGACTTCTCATAATCTGTCTTAGCTTGTATAACGTCCTTTATGACTTGATTACAGACTAATTTATATCTGCTATAGGATTCTGTATCACCTGATAATTTATGTACATCTCCTGCATATTTCTTCTCTTTCACGAGTCTCATTTTTTCATCTTACATCCATTTAGGTCTTAGCCTTGAACAGTATTCCTTAGTTGTCATGAAAAGCTGATGTAGCTTCTGTGAGGCTTCATTATATGTTCAAATACAGCTACGTTCAAATACAGCTACCTGAAACCTGCATAATTATTCTTGCAATGTCAGGCAGAATAAATAGTAATTTTATTAATATACTCTCTACCATGTTATAATATATGTGTGTGATGTCATAGAATGCTTATATATTGAAGAAGTATTGCTTTTGAAAGGACTAGATGGGGCAACTTGGGAAGATTGAAATTAGCATTAGCATTAGTAGAGGCATTTGATGCAAGAAAGCAAGCTTATGCAGCACCAGCCAAAAAAAAAATAAAAATAAAAATAAAAAAAAAATAAAAAAAAAAAATAAATAAATAAAAAATAACCACTTCACCCCTCTGTTCGTTCGAAATACCTGTTCAGCTGAGCCTTAAACTTATTTAGACTATCAACTTCCACGACAAGGGATGGAAGTCTATTCCACCAACCAACTACCCGCTGGCTAAAGGCAAATTTTCTCACGTCTATCCTACATCTGTCTTTTCTCAATTTGAATTTATGCCCTCTCAGGTGATTATTCTGAGCAAGAGGAAGAATCCCATCAGCATTGAGCATGCTCAAACCATTCAAGGCTTTATACACCTCTATCAGATCACCTCGCCAGTGCCTAGTCTCCAGACACTGTAATTTGCAAAACTTAAGCCTTTCTCCGTAAGAGCACCCCTTTGTTCCATTCACTAATCTTGTTGCCCTTCTCTGTACTCGTTCCAGCATCTCTACATCCTTCTTGAAATGAGGCCTCCAGACCTGTATACAGTACTCTAGGTGTGGCCTGATCATTGCCTTATACAAGGGAATAATTACCTCCTTATCCCTGCTAGAAAAATTCCTATATATCATCGACAATACACCATGAGACCATGAGCTACTCTTGCAGTCCATCTGCACTGCTCAGAAAACTTCATATCAGCCTGCACAACCACCCCCAGGTCCCTTTCATTCTCTTCTACTGTCTGTAGTACCACAGAGTTGATACGTTGCTCTGGGTTTGCTGTTTCCCATATGTAGTACTTTACATTTGTCAATGTTAAACTTCATTTGCCATCTCGAAGCCCATCTGCTCAACCTTTCCAGATCCTGTTGCAATAGCATAGTGTCAGTAGTGCCCTTGACAACCCTGCCAACCTTCATATCGTCTGCAAACTTGGACATTAAGCTTGATATACCATCATCAATATCATTTATAAATACAGAAAACAATGATGGACCTAATACTGAACCCTGAGGGACTCCACTAATAACATTAGTCCATGATGAGCAGTGTCCATTGATTACCACTCTCTGTCTTCTTCCCCTCAACCACCCCTTTATCCATAGCAGCAATTTGCCTCCAATGCCACACTGCTCCAATTTGTGCAGCAGTCTTCCATGTGCAACAGTATCAAAAGCCTTTCTAAGATCCAAGTATATAATATCAAAGTTATTCCCTGCATCCAGTTCTTTTGTGACTGCATCATAGTATCCAATCAAATTGGTCAGGCAAGACTTCCCCCTTAACAAAACCATGCTGTGTCTGAGCTATGACTGAAGTCTTGTCTAGATGATCCTGCAGTGCTTCTTTAACCAGTGCCTCCATTAATTTTCCAGGAACAGAAGTTAAACTAACAGGTCTATAATTATTTGTGTCGCCCTTTGATCCTCCTTTGTGAATTGGGGTCACATTTGCACATCTCCAGTCCATGGGTACTTCCCCTGTGTCCAAGGAAGCTCTCATAATTATGGCTAAGGGTTTGCTTACTTCCTTTGCTGCCTCCTCTAATATAACTGGATAGATCCCATCCACCTCAGGTGCCTTTCTTGTATTTATCTTCAACAATTTCTCCTCCACTTTGCTCTCAGTTATTACAAGATTCTCTAGCTTACTGCCAGAGTTGAATTCACCTCTGGCATTCCCCTCGCTGAATAACTCCTCATGTGTGAATGTCGATGCAAAATATTCATTCAGTTTGTTAGCTACCTGAGCAGGATCATCAACAGTTGACCCATCGATATCAAGTGGACCAATCTGATTCATCCCCTTCCTTCTAGAGTTTACATAAGTAAAGAACTCTTTGCTGTTTTTCTTTGCATCCCTTGCCAAAGATTTCTCGTAATCTGCCTTCGCCTGCCTAACCTCCTTTGTAACTTGGTTACAGATCAACTTGTATCTATCATAGGCTTCTGTGTCACGTGTTAATTTGAATGTATCCCATGCATTTTTCTTCTCTGCCATATGTCTCATTAGTTCATCTGACATCCACTTAGGCCTAAACCTTGAACAATATTTCTTAGTTGGTATGTAAAGCCTAGTAGCTTCCAAGATAAGTTCTTTGAATGCTTCCCATTCTGAATTTGCTGTTGGTAACATCATCAGTTGATCCCACAGTATAGAATTTAAATACTGTCTCAGTCCATCGTAGTCGCCTTTACGAAAGCAATAACCCTTCCCTTTACCCCTAATGGTAGTTACCTCTTTGAGTAAATCCCACTTCAGCACACTGTGATCACTGCCACCTAGTGGTTCATTTACCTGCAGATTCTTAATGCATGAAGAATCTCTACTGATAATCAAATCAAGAGTATTACTCCCTCTAGTTGCCTCCCGAACATGCTGATGTAGAAAACAATCATCCAATAAATCCACAAAAGCCTTGCTAGTGTGTGAGTGACCAGCCCCCAAATTCCAGTCAGTATCTGGGAAATTAAAATCCCCCATTATAAGACTCTCTGATTTACTGGCCCACTCTATTTCCCTGTACAGTTTCTTATTATACTCATCAGAGTCATTAGGCCTATAGCACACTCCTACTCTCAATTTTGATCTCCCAATGCTTATGTCACACCAAGCTGACTCGACACTGCACTGTCCAGCGATGTCGACTGGCTTCACTTCCTTGGATTTTATGTGTTTCTTAACTAATAGCATAACCCCTCCTCCCTTCCTACCCTGTCTATCCTTTCTGTAGACATTGTACTCTCCAAATTCCAGTTCTGCATTCCTTATATCTGTGTGACACCACGTCTCTGAAATCCCCACAATATCTGCCTTTGATGTTTTGAGCAATACCTCAAATTCATCAAATTTATTTACTAAACTCCTAGCATTAGTGTACACACAAGTATACATGCACCTGTTCTTTTTCTTAGCTACCCTAACATAACCTATGTGTTTATTTGTACCCCAATGATTCCCAGCAGTCTCTGAACTATCCTGCATCTTATTTTCCGGGCTGCGGCTCATTCCAATAGAAGCAGTGCAAGAATCACTTTCACCTCTGCCAGTGGCTACTGTTAATCTATTAGTCCTTGTATCCCCCCAATCTAGCAGTTTTCCGACCCACCTAACACTGCCTCGATAGCATCAGCAAACATTCTTGCACCCTTTCTATTTAAGTGTATCCCATTCCTGTAGAAGCAGTCTCTCCTGTTAACAAGTACAGACCAGGCTGAAAAAAATTCTACCCCTTGAGCCTTGCACAATCCTTCCAGGGCCGAATTGACCGACAGGGTTCTCATCATATACTCCCTCCTATCGTGTCTGGGCAGAATTGCAGACACTTTCAAATTCAACCCTAATTCACGGCTTTTTTTTTTCAACAGTGACCTGTACTTGTTAAGTAATTCCGCCGGTTAAATAATTTTTAATTTAATTTAATTTTACATATGAAAAACAAGTAAATGGTATTTTGAGGAGGTTATTTTCTTAATCTTTTACTGTTTTCTTATTATTCATAGCAATAAATTTGTAATGTTTGTTTCCATTGTTATAACCACAGAAAGGGTTTTTTCTCTCTCTTCAGCGACCAGTTGGAGGAGTAGCTGTGCTACCACAGGTTGATTCCAGAAATCATGAACAGAGACAGAGTCAATTACCAGATTTTAATTCAACAGAACCGAAAGAAGCAAAACCAGTAAAAGAAGGTATAAAGCAAAGAACAGAAGAGGCAAGTGTTATAACATGTTTTTTTTAATACAATTTGAGTGAAGTGTAAGCATTTATTTTTTAGAAAAATTCATACTCAAGCTTAATTAGATAAAATTTTAATAAACTGGAGTGACTGTGAAGCAATATTATAGTTCAAAATACAAATGCATTAAGCTAAAGTTAAATGCTTAGTTGTAAAGTTAAACTACAATTACTCATATCCATTATACTTAAAATGTATAAGTAGTTGTATAGACCACAACCATAGTAAAGGATGTGGTCTATGTAACTACTTCAAAAAATTATAATAATAGCAGACATTTGGTTGTTCTGACTACACCAATCAGTTTTTTTTTGGGGGGGGGGGGTGGAAATGTGGGAAACTAAAAAAAAATTTCCTATTTTGATACTGTATGCTTCAACATACACATTTGTACAAATAATACACAATACAAATTTTATGAAGTTGTGTCCTGTAGGAACTGGTTCTAGGACCTAACTGATACACTAAAACTCCTCAACACAAGAAAGGAAATCATCATTTATTGGAGAGCCTTTGAATAAACTTAATATCAAAAATTAACATTGTAAGTGAACACATGTTTTATAAATTATGCATTGTTTGCATTTGTTAAACCTTGATGCTCCAAGGTTAATACTGCTGGAAGTGTCAGAAAATGTCCTCTGTGACATACAAGTACAGCAGTTTCATTTGGAAAGGTCTGGGTTTTGATACCTGTCTGCAACTGGAGGAATTTCTATAGTCCTCTTTAGTTGACACTGCAGTTAGCTGATCTTGGGAAGAGGAAATAGAGTTCCCTCCCCATGAGTTACTCTGGGTTTTTCAGTCTACTGGACATACAAATTGGCTAGTGAAGATATACTTGTACAGATGTATTACACAACTGTGCAATATGGTCTAAGATGTGCCTAAAACTCAACAACAATAAGAAACTCCAAAGTTAAACTTTTCTTTGCCCCTGATAACTGTGCAATCACATAAAGAATAATTACTATTTGTACTAGTGTTTGTTTGTTTGCTTATATCAGTTTTTAAGAACTAAAACTATAATTTAGTTTAAACTGCAAATAATTCTTAGTGTTTAATAACCTTATATATTTAAAATATGCAATTTGTAAATGTTTTTAATGTAATGTTTTCAGCTGCACCTTTAGATTCTTCATCCTGTTCCTGAAAGATGTTGGTTTTTCACCTAAAACAAAAATGCAGTTTTGACCTTGGATACCACTTTTCTTATAAGAAAATGCTATGAAGTTTCTCATCTGTTATGGAAATTTTGACAAATTTTTTTTTTGTCCCAAAATTAACATTTTGATGAAAAAAGTTGGAAAATATGCAGCATTTAGACTTTGTTACAGTGAAAAAATTTGCTTAGTTTCTTGTTTATTTGATTGTACTAGTCCATATGATTAACACAATACTGACCAAGCTTGAAAATTCACAGCCATCACTAAAATAGATATTTTAATATTTTTGATTTTATGCACCACACACCCACTGTCACTTGTCATTTGTCACTGGAACAAGTGCCAGTCACCTGCTGCAGTTGATTTCCTAGTACAAGAACAGTTATTGAATGTTGCAATGAAGATGCATGTTTTTGATGGCCATGGACTGAATGCAACAAAAATTTTTACTCCACTTCCATAAAACTTCACATCAAAAGGGTTAATTCAATATTAATTTTAAGTTGGTGGAATATATAGTACGCATTGCAACTTTAAAAATTTCTAAACATTTTAATACTACATCTGAAAGGTGAGAAACAACATTAATATGCTTAATCACACCTTTCATCATTGAGTAAAGTTATCTACTAGTATTAACCTTGTG
The DNA here is from genome assembly GCF_048544385.1 of Mastigoproctus giganteus. Lineage (NCBI taxonomy): Eukaryota > Metazoa > Arthropoda > Arachnida > Uropygi > Thelyphonidae > Mastigoproctus > Mastigoproctus giganteus. Next base: position 233,614,046 of record NC_143578.1, on the reverse strand, counting down.
TTGGTGCTGAACAATACCAACACATTGTAGATGTGTTGGCATTGTTTAGCATTTTCCAAACTACAAATTTCTTAAAAGTTTGTATATACAGTAAACTTCCATTATAACACTCAGTATATATCACTGGTCTGCTTTTAGTGAATTTTTTTCTTATCCCGTGGTGAATCCTCTTGGGGGGGTTGGTCCTATACTGCTTTTTGTGCTTATAGTGGATTTTGGGCCCCCCTTTGAAAGCACTAAAATGGGAATTTACTGTATTAAAAAATGGGTAGTGGGAATAAAAGAACAGTATAAACCTAGTTTCAAAGGAAGTACAAACTTAATTATGATTTTATCACTAGATGCTTTTTTCATACATTCAATTAACAGAGTACTAACTTAAGTAATAATGCTCAATTTTTTAATTATGGTTTTTCTTAATTAAAAAGTCATCAAGGTTTTTTAAATACCATTCTCTGTTGTGGAGTTTATGCATTTATAATGGAAAAGATTTCAAAAATTTGAATCTCAGGCATTCAAGACTTAATATTTTTAAGAGAATAAAAATTTATTCCTTTGAACAAGTGTGAAATTCTTATCAATCTTCATTCTCTGAAATATTAACTGACAGAGAGAAAGAAAGAAAAAAAAAATTATTAAATCTGATTTGTTCAAGGTTGAGTCACGAGTCAACACCTCCCATGCCAAAGTCATTTGTCAACAAGTTCAAACATGGATGCACAATAATAACTGAGGGAAATGCTAATCAGTCAGGCTTTCAGCATTGTATCATTACATTGGTGATAGTTTTTTAAGTGGTTTTGTTAGTGAATGACACTAACTGTTGAGCTGGCTGATAAATGAATATTAAATACTTTTTTTGCTAAATTTTCATGAAGATTATTATGGTGCAGTACAGTTATCTTCACAAAAATTTATAATAGTGGTTATTCTTTGCCTGGTGAATTTCAAAATTTATCTGAAGAACAGAAACCAAAATTTCAAGGCTTGCCTTTGGTGAGTTTTTTTGTGATATGTTGTTGCTGGTGATAAATCATGGCATTGCCATTATGAATTAGAACGAATGGGTAAAAATTGGCAGTGGAAGCAATTTGAATTGTGTAGAAAAAGTCCGTGTGGAACATTATATTCAGGTGCTAACCTGTTTGTGAATGAGAACAGGTGCAGAGATTTTGACGGAGTGTTTTTATTATTATTAAATTTTTTTTTTTTTTTTTTTTTTTTTTTCCAGATAGTTTGTAACTGAGATGCTCAGCATCTCGGTTATCATTAAAGATTTGCAAGTCAAAAGGTTTGGAGAAATTAATAAAATGCAAAGTATTAATGGCTATACGCTTACCTTGCATGATGTGGGAAAGGAAAATATTTTTGCGAATGCAGTGTGAACTGGCTGATGACACATTACAGTAAATGTGTTGATTCTTTTAAAGAATATTTTTTACTGTTTTTCTTAGTCGGCTTTAATTTGACTTTTCATCGATCTACTACAGTTAAAATTTTACTTTATAAGTTTAAATGTTTCTTGGAGTGCACACTTACAAAATATTGCCTTCAAGTTCATTGCAAGTGGTTGAATTCAATATTTATGTGTGTGTGTGTATATATATATATATAAGTATTTTTTATAAGAAATTATATGTACATACATAATTACTTTTGTATATGCATATAATTTGTGTGTTATATTGAAGATTATTTAAAATTTGTCATTTTCAAGTTACACAAGGCATTAATAGCAATCATATAACACAATTGCTACTGTAAATGTACTTGATATACACTGTACTGCCACTTTATTAGGTACACCCATGCTGGGCACACAAATGGTTTGTCCCACAACATTGCAAGTCACATGACCACAGTTGTGGATATAAAGGCAGCAGAACAACCTTTCTAGTATCAGTTAAGTGTAAAACTGTAGCAAGAATACGAAAAAGGAGTGGTCTAATGGACTTCGAACGTGGCATGGTAGTAGGTGCAAGACATGCTGGACAAAGCATCTTTGAAACGGCAGTTCTGAACTTTTCACGCACCACAGTTTCAAAGGTGTATCGAAAACGGTGCAATGAACAGAAAACGTCCTCTCAACGGCACTCCTGTGGGAGAAAATCGCTTGTTGATGAGAGAGGTCAGAGGAGGATGGCTAGAATTGTGCAAGCAAACAGATGGGCCACAATGTCGCACATCACATCAGAATACAAAATATTGCACCAGATCACTAGTCGCACTTTGTGGTGAATGGAATACAAGAACCGACGGCCACATTGCGTACCTTTGTTATCAATGAAGAACAAGAGAGCACGCCTCCTGTGGGCACAGCAACACGAGCACTGGACTATCGAGGATTCGAAAACAGTTACTTGGTCTGACGAGTCAAAGTTCCTGGTGCATCATGTTGATGGAAGGCTCAGAATTTGGCGAAAACATGAATCCATGGACCCGTCATGTCTGACAAACTACTGTGCAAGGTGGTGGGGGCAGTGTTATGGTGTGGTGGAGAATGTTTTCTTGGAACACATAGGATCCATTGATACCCATAGATTCATGTCTGAATGCCACATTGTACCTAAACATCGTTGACCAGGTGCATCCGTTTGTTGACAGTTTATCCTCAGTCAGATGGTTACTTCCAGCAGAATAATGCGCCGGTGCACAAAGCCTGAATCACTATGGAATGGTTCCAGGAACACGACAATGACTTTTCTTTGCTGCAGTGACCCGCTCAGTCCGTGGATCTCAATCCTATTGAACATCTTTGGGATGAGCTGGCAAGGGCTGTTCGCTGCAGGCCTACACCTCTGTCGAATCTCAAGGAACTGCGTGAAATACTCGTGTCTAGTACTCCATTCCTGCATGTTTTTAGCATCTTATTCAATCCATGCCTAGATGAATTCAGGCTGTTTTGAAGGCTAAAGGAGGCTCAACACGCTACTAGGTAGGTATCTAATAAAGTGGCAGCACAGTGTATATATTCCTTATATGATGTGTTAATGGGCCTTTCATAAGGAATCTTACAAGTTAAATTTCGTGGTATTGCCAAAGGAGTATTTAATATGAATGATACAATGTTAAGTGATAAAACATTTTTTTTTTCTTGATTAGTTACTGCTGTTGCATTTTGCTACTGATGCACAAGCAGATCAGTAGCAAAGCGGTCAAGAGTGGAAAAGTAAGCTCCGGTTTCTTGAATCTGATTCCATTGCAACAACATTGCAAGAAAGTTTGAGAGCAGGAACCTCTAACTCATCATTGTAGTTACAGATGGAATAAACAGTTTTTGAAAAATCGAAAGTGCTTGTGCAAAGAAAGAAGTTGTTGGTTTGATTTATTGGTGCAAGGGCTACTAAGGCCATAATGCACCTATTACAATATTATTTAGTACAGAAAGAAAGAAGTAAAGCTGTTGCTGAATGTGTATGATAAGTGGTCCGTCTGTCCCAGTCAAGGAAATTGGCCAGATGTGCAAGGTGAAGAACTAAAAATGGTAAAAAAAAAAAAAAAAAAATTTTATATCTTAGGCGTTTGCATATAAAACCATACAGGGATACCAGCTGCTGTAGGCAATTACAAGTTTTATTACTAAATCTTGCAGACGATGGAGGATGGTGAATATATGGTATTTCAGTTGCATGAATGTGCCATTTGGTACAATGTATTCGCATGGGGAAGCAAAAATCTCTGCCTTACTGAAACTTACAAAAACTATCCTTAGTTCTTCCAAGATGTTCGAAGTTTAAAATCCTCCTGTATTGTGAACTTTTAAAAATGTGAATTCAGAGCCAAGCAAAGCTTCTTTTTTGAGACCTGCTAGACATTTACAAGCAAAATATGACCACCAAAGAAATATGTACACAGAAACGGTGTTCAAAGAAAGTGCATCACCCCTTAAAATTGTAATTGTCGTCTGAATAACAAGTATTTGGCAATATTTCTTACAGATTGCATCAGATAAGATTGACACACATAGGTGATGATGTAATATTACATCAGCTGTTACTTTCAGCTATATAAGCATGCTCTGCAAGAATTGCAGTCATTCCTTGCTTGTGTCAGGATGGCGAGTTACGTGCAGTTGATGCCACGAAGAAAGAGTGCTATTGTTTCTTTACGCGAGGAAGGATGTTCTTCCTGTCATATTGCTTATAGAGTGTCTTGTAATCAGTTGACAGTGAGTAGATTTCTTTTCTTTCCAAACTCAAGAATACTGGTTCTGCTGATAGGAAAAAAGGAACTGGATGCAAACGAGTCACTACCCCCAAAACAGGACCATGTTTTTAATGTGCTTATGCCTTAAAAACAATAAGGCTTCTTCGTTTGAACTGAAAAGAGAATGGGAAGAACATACAGAAGTGGTAGCAAGTGCAGTAACAGTCCGAAGACTGCCTCTTCAAAAATGGACTTGTCGTCCTAAGAAGCCCCTCCTCACACAAAAAATGAAAAAGGCCTGATTAATTTGGTGTAAGGAGCATGTCAAATGGACCCACCCCCGAGCAGTAGAGGTCAGTTATTTTCTTGGATGAGAAGAAATTCAACCTGCATGGCTCTGATGGGAGACAAATGACTTGCCGTAGACGTGGTGAAGAATACCATCCAGACTGTATGGTGTTTACAGTGAAATTCCCTACCAGCCAAATGATATGGGGGGGACATTTCGTATCACCTGTAGTTTATAAAAGGTTCTATAATGGATACCTGGCTATATTAAAAGGCAAATTGCTGCCAACCATTAGCAGCCAAGTAACTATCTTTCAGGACGACTCTACTCCTTGTCATCGGGTGAAAAGTGTAAGTAGGCACTTCTGTAGTTACTCTAGCTTCATTTCTGCATTAGAGGTTTGACGGTAATGTGTTTACATTTGTTACAGGTGAAAAAATGGTTGGAAGAACGATCCATTACAACTGTTAGCTGGCCAGGAAACAGCCCAGCTGGATCTGAATCCTATAGAGAACTGTTGGCATTGTGTGAAATCTGCAGTTGCCAGAAAGAAACCAAAGACCCTTCGTGAACTTCATAATTCGTGTTTGGAACCACGAACTATCAGTTGATTATCTTCAGAAATTGATCTTGTCAATGCCTCGACGGTGTGCTGCTGTCATCAGGGCCAGAGGCGGTTCAACTAAATATTAGTTTGCACCTGGTGAACTTTTCATTTTGTTTTCTATTTAAAATGATAAACTGAAGCAAATTCTGATAACATTTCAGCCATAATTGTGGTGTTTACCAAAACTGTTGTATAAAGGTTGCAAATGCTCATTTTGGAATATTTTGAGAGCACCTGTCAAATATTACTTAGCTTTGCCTTAACTATTAATAAATATCTTTTGTTTATATTTCTATTTGTGATGCTAGTCATTAATGTAACATACCATCTCAAAAAAGGGTTAGAAATGTGAAATTTCTTGGTGATGCACTTTCTTTGAACACCAGTGTACATATAAATATTTAGAGTTTATGGAAATCCTGTTGTTTCACAAAATTTAAAAACATGAATTCAGAACAGAGCAGAACTTCTGTTTTGTTGGTGTGGCATGTCTAGAAATAGCTTTGCTTGGATTTGAATTCACAGTTCTTCTATGGTCAATGTTTTTTGAATATTGTTATAGAAAAAGATTCATGGCTGGTTTATCTTTGTGACAGCAATTATTTGTTAAGTCATCAAATGTGGACATTGTAGGGTTATCAGAGACAATGTCACTCAGACAGCACAGGAAGAGGTTATGCTCTTAGTTAAGGAGCATATAAAATCTAAAGCAGTGCATCCAGTTGACATTGGTAGCCAGTGCGACATTGAGTCAGTTTGGTGTGCATAAGCAGTGGGAAAAGAGAAATAAGAATAGGAGAATGTTATAGACCTGATGACTATGACAAACAGCTATGCAGAGAAATATAGTGGCCAGTGAATCAGAATGTCTTATAATGGGGGATTTTAACTTTCCAGATATTGACTGGAACTAGTGGGCTGGTCACTCACAGACTAGCAAGACTTTTGTAGATTCCTTGGATGACTGTTTTTCACTGCAGCAGGTTAAAGAGGCAACCAGAGGAAGAATACTCTTGATCTGATGACTGTTTTTCACTGCAGCAGGTTAAAGAGGCAACCAGAGGAAGTAATACTCTTGATCTGATTATCAGCAGTGATTATTCATGCATTGAGAATCTGCACATAAAAGAACCACTGGATGGCAGCGAACACAGTGCATTGATGTGGGATTTACTTAAGATGCAACTACCATCAAGGATAAAGGGAAGAGGTTTTGCTTTCGTACAGGTGACTAGCCTATAGTGGTCTCGGGTAGTTTTTAAATTCTATATAGTGAGACCAACTGATGATGTTGCCGAGACTTGTGGCTGAGAAGAAAAATGCATGGGATGCATATAAATTATCAGGAGACACAGAAGCCTATGGTAGATGTAAACTGGTCTGCAATCAAGTCACAAAGGAGGTTAGGCAAGTGAAGGCAGATTACAAGAAATCTTTGGCAAAGGATGCAAAGAAAAACAGGAAAGACTGCTTTATTTATATAAACACCAGAAGGAAGGCAGACAAATCAAATTGGCCCACTTGATATCGATGGTTCCACTGTTGATGATCCTTCTCAGGTTTCTGACAAACTGAATGAGTATTTTGCATTTACATTAACACATGAGGAATTCTTTAAGAAAGGGAATGCCAGAAGTTTATGAAACTAACAGGAATCTAAATGATTTTGTGATAACTGAGAGGAAAGCGAGGGAGAAATTGTTGAAGCTAAACAAAAAGAAAAAAAGCACCTGTTGAGGATGGAACCTATCCATTTATAATAAAGGAGGTAAAAAAAACTCTTAGCCATAATTATGACAGCATTTTTGTATTCAGGAGGTTCCTGTGTACTGCAGATGTGCAAATCTATCTCCAATTCTCAAAGGGGGGGGGGGAGAAATCAAAGAGTGACATGACTAATTACAGACCTGTTAGCTTAACTTCTGTTCCAGGGAAAATAATGGCATCACTGGTTAAAGAAGTTATGGAGGACTATCTAGACAGGAGTGCAGTTATACTATAGTCACAGCATAGATTTCTTAAGAGTTCACCATGCCTGATTGATTATATTGGATACTATGATACAGTAACAAAGGAACTAGATGCAAAAAAAGATTTTAAATATTGTAAATTTGGATTTCAGGAAAGCTTTTGATACTGTTGTACATACTGCTATACAAATTGAAGCAATGTGTCATTATGAGCAGATTATTACTATGGATAAAGGGATGGTTGAATGAGAGAAGACAGAGCGAGTATTTGTCAGTGGACACTTCTCTTCATAGAGTAATGCGTGGACTGTTATTTGAGTCCCCTAGGGTTCAGTGCTGAGCCCACTGTTGTTTTCTGTGTTTATTAATGCTATTGATGAAGGTATATCAGGCTTTATGTCTACGTTTACTGATGATACAAGGTTAGCAGGGTGGTAAATGACAGTGATCAAGGTATGCTATGCTACTACAACAAGATCTAGACAAAATTAGGTGTTGGCAATTCAAATTTAACATTGACAAATGCAAGATACTGCATATGAGTAGCAGTGATCTCAGATTAATGTATCAGCTCTGTGCTGCTACATCAAAGCAGTGGAAAATGAAAAAGACCTGCAGTTAATTGTAAAGTCAGATATGAAGTTCTCTGAGCAGTGGAGACAGGCTTTCATGAGAGCTAATGGAGTTTTGTCAATAACATATATACAGGAATTTCAGTAAGGAGGGATAATCATGTCCTTATCCCTGCTGGGGTTAAGGAGAGGATTATCCCATTGTACAATGCAATGGTTAGGCTACATCTTGAGTACAGCATACAGGTCTGGAGGTTTCATTTTAGGAAGGATGTGGATCTCCTGGAAGGTGCAGTGGTTTGTTATTTGTTTTTTTTTAGGAGCATTAGCTACTAAGGCCATATTTCTCCGGGGATATGCGGTGGTCATTCCCTGACCTTTCCGCATCCGCCGTATTTGGTGGTCACGGGTTCGAACCCCGGTCTAATCAAGAAGCGTGTGCTCCGCACTGCTGCCCCTGCCCACCTGGCTACGGAGGCGCTGCAGAGAAGGGTAACTAGATTGGTGAGGAGTACAAAAAGGTGCTCTAACCACGAATGGCTGCAGTTCTGCAAATTGCAGTATCTGGAGACCACGTACCATGAGATGAGATGATCTGATTGAGGTGTTTAACACTTTGAATATCTGATTTAAGACTTTGAATAGATTGAGCAAGATCAGTGCTGACCGAATCCTTCTCCTTTGCTCAGACTGCACACATGAAAAAGGAAATTCAAATTGAGGAAGGATGGTTGCAGGATAGATGTATGGAAGCTTGCATTCAGCCAGCAGGTAGTCAGTCATTGGAATAAATTCCATCTGTTGTTGTGGAAGTGGGTAGTTTGAATAAATTTAAGGAAGAACTAAAACTGCTGCTGGGGATGGACAGATATTTAAGCATGTAAATTAAAGATATTCTCTTTAATTTACGAATGTAAATTAAAGAGAATTGATTACAGATGTAAATGAAAAATAAAAGACCAAGGCATAACTCAAAAAAAATCACTGGAATATGATAAAAGTTCATTATGAACAAGCAGATTATTATCAACCAAGCAGATAACAGAGTTAAGTTGTGGAAATTAAAGTCTATGCTAAATATTTTCACTATATCTATATTCATAACTAGAAATTGTTGCTGTAATTATTATTACTATAATATGCTTCCATAGTTACTGACAAACTTCCTACAACAGTTACTAGAATAATAACTTGCTAGAAGTTGAGCACCATTCTGTTACTTCAAGGAAGTGCACCTCTTTCTGGATGAGCAATTTCCTAGAATTCGGATGAAGCTTAAGAGTTTCACCAGATCTGATCCTTCCCTTTGATTTTTTTTTTTCTATGGGTTTCTACACAGGGACGAGTATACCTATTCTTATTTTAAATGACATTAGAGATATGGAAGCAGTAAGTAATAGGTGTTGTGCAATTTATGGATGGTGGTACCCTAAGAAAAGTAGTAGAAACAACTTGATCAGCAGTGCATTGCAGTGTATGGGTTCGTTACATTTGGGAGAGGCCCTTTCTACTATCACTTAAGCATTGATCCCAGGTGGTTGGCTGTGGGAATTTCTGAAGTCCTTTTCATTTGAGGCTGTAGTTAGCTTATCTCAGGTGGAGCGTGTGGGGAGGTTTCACCTGCACAACTTGCAAATCAGCTTGTGACCACAGGTTGATTTGCAAGTTGTGCAAGCATTGTGTCTATACTTCTATAGACACAATGCACAATATGGTTATGCACACTTGGGGCTGTTTGTATTAATATTATTATTAATTTATATAAGCACTGTACCATTCATATTTATAGATTAATCAGGATGATATGTACTTGTATAATTCATTATGAAGTGTCCTGTATAATTTAACCATTTTAAAAAACTAAAGAAAAAGTCTAGCATATTTATTTATGAAAGTACTCTTATAAAGTACTTTATTTTCCCAACTTCTTAAATTAAAAGTTTGCATGATATATAGTCCCTAAACTATTGAATTATATTCAGCTACTTATCCATCTTCAAAATAATATGCAAAATGTTATTTTATTGATAATATGTTTAAAAAAATTTCATGGGCTTGTGGTTTATATTTTGCATGCTACTACCTCTACCTCTACTGTGGCACCATCTGCTTGCATTCGTCTCTCCTTGCATGTCGCTGTCATCTCTATTCCTGCCTCCCGTGTTGAAATCCAATAGCCAAAAGATCAAAAACAAAAAACAGAACCAATATTGACAAAAGAAAAACACAAGGAAGTTACAAATGCTGTAGATCCTGTTTCACCAGTTAGCAAGAAAACTGTGACCAGTGTAAAATCAGAAGAGTTAATGGACTGTCCAAGTAAAAATGATTTAAATAAACAGGTTTTATGTACTTCTGGTGATTGTCATATTAAAAATGCGCAGCCTGACAAGGGAGAAGAAAGTGGAGAAATGCAAGAAGAAATGCTACATTCAGCTGTTGAAAATAATAAAGAAGAAGCAAGCTCCAACCAGAATGGAGAAAGAATTCCAGAAGAGCAGCAAAAGAGAAATGAGACAGAAAATACCTTGAAAGATCAGATAGGAGCTTCTCATATGAAATCCAGTTCTAGCTCTTCTTCATTGTCCTCAGAGAATAGTGTTGCTGAGTATGGCATTGAGAGTCCAGCCAGAAAATCTACAATGAGTGCCCCAGCCACTACTACAGTTACAAGTTCTGAATCGGCCATTAGACCAGTTTATGCTAGTGTTCCAACAAAAAAAGTTGTAATTAAACCAGATGGAACAATGGAAGAAGTAATAGAAACCACTGAATCATCACCAGAGGAATCAAATAAGCATTCCGAAGATTCTGAACAAGCCAGAATGTCAACAGAGGAAGAAGAGGAGGAGGAGGAGAAGATGGAACATAATGACAAGGTTTTACTTTGATATTAATTCCCTATTTTTATCAATAATATATAGAGCAACTTGTATAATTTAAATGTTAATGATAGAAAATAATTTGGGTAAATATTTAAGACCATGTTAAATCTTATGTTTGAATGAGAGAAATTTATATTACTCACCACAGTTAGATTTACCCATGATAACAAGGGGAAAATAGGATGTGGTAGAAATGACATAAAAAGGTGACTGTTAGTAACTTTTGGCTAGCATTGGAGAATTTCAGCATGACAGGAATGGTTTTTGGTTGTTAAACTCTAAAGGCTGCAATCTCATATGTTGAAATATGTGTGCAATCCAAAAGACTAATGCTTGCTTTTTTCCTGTTGTTTAGTGTGGTGTTGGCAGTTACTTTCTTCACTGCATACATATAAATAATGCTTGGTGCTTTTAAAAATTTTAAAGCATGTATCCTTCGTAGATGCTCTATAATAGTGGTTAATGGTCCTTTTGACTTCTTTTGAAAGTGGTGGTTTGCTCTGATTTTTTTATTTCACTTTCCTTAAAGACATATACATATGCAGATAACCCAAAGTCACTTGAATATTCACAACTCGAAGAAAGTAATTTTCCTTTTTTTTTTTTTTTTTTTTAAATTAACTTGAATGTGAGAAAATCAAAAGGAAACTATTTATATAGATATGTGATAAAGACTGGAGAAATAAGAGCCGCTATTATGATAAATTAAAAATAAATGTAATTACTAACAAACAGGGGAGAATGAAACTCATGGCATTAATATCAAAGCAGTTAAGTGCAACTAGTCTATAATGGAATGGGGAAGTCCTAAAAAATTGCCATATGCTTTTTAATTGGGGTATTTCTGACAAAACTGATTAAATTATAAATTAAACTAGAAAAGAAATGTCATTTATCTTTTCACATTAACTTTGTGTCACTCGTGCTTAATTTGGTTCATGTGGCATCTGTGGGACACTGTTTTTTATTTATAAAAAAATTAATTTTTAGCTTTCTTTTTTAATTGAAAACAGAAAGACCAAGTTTTATTAAGTGTTTTTCAAAATTCATTTACAAAATATTAAACAGAAATAAATGAAAGAATAAATTAATAATAAAATTTCACAATATTCCTTAGAATTTACATAGTTGTCAGTCCTAATTGAAGCACTTTTGTGCTCCCCCCCCCCCCCAGTGTTCCCCAGAGCCAGGGCACTCCTACTAGTTTGAGCCCTTTGCTTTGCTGCTCTGGTTTGAGACATGATTTTCGTTCAAATTCAGTATAATTAAAAATACTACACCAAACAAATATGCCTAATGCAGTTAACACTATGCACTGGTGGTTATGCTGTGAAGTTTGTTATGAATTATATGTAATTAAAATTTGAATGTTCTTATCAATACAAAACAATGGTGGCAGAAGTCGAATGTGGTTCCTTAAGCAGTTTAAATGATAAGTAACAAGCAAATTTAACAAGCAAATTCACCAACATAACCAGAGAATCCCAAATAATAACTACACTTCTAATTTTAAATGAGAAGCTAAATGCAATAACAATCCTACCCCAATTCACTAGTGACACAGCAATATACCATGCTACCAAGTTTGTGTTATATGTGTTAGGCTATATGGTTATGCTTGAAAGTTAATTATAATAAATAACAAAATTATCCAACTAACAGCAACCTGAGTGATTTGAACTTTAGAGTTACCTATTTACCAATTAATAAAATTTGAATTTCTCTACCACTCTATAACCATAATAGTGGCGGCAAGATTCAAATGATATGAGGGTTCTCTGTGTGTTAAGTAGTAACCTAAAAATCTCTAGCTAAATTAAAAAATAAACTAACGAACATGACTAGGACTATAAAGTTAATTATAGAGTATAATTTAATGACAATTTTTCAAAAACTTATCATTTCCAGCAGCTCAAAATTCTCTGACTAGCATGTAGAAGGATTAAACTTTAGTTGCAACTTTTCAGAATAAATATCCAAGTCCTTTTGAAGCAACATGGATTGGCTTGAATTGTTAACCACTTTTCCTACCTTAAAATCATTTTAAAGGTCAGAAATAGTTTTTCAGATCACTACCAGAAGAAGTTTTATTTGGGAATCTGATAATGGTCTAGCTCCAAAGTTTTAATTAATTTAAAATTTAATTTATTTATTTATTTTAATAAATATCAGAAAAACTTTCTGATATTTATTAGACAAGAAGTATCTTGCCTAATAAATATCAGAAAAGCATTTTCTATGCTAGACTGTGATGGTGAAATGATCCCATAAAGGGGTTCCCTTACCCTCAGTCTTGTGCTAAATGATACAGAATAATTACTTAAACTATTGTAATTATTTACAGTCTCATAGAAGTTTGTGCTGATCCTGATTAACAAGAAAAGAAAGACATCACATTAGCAATGCTATTAATTTTAAAAAGATAACTTATTGCACTGTTTATGTGCAGTGGAGGTTCATTTTTATTCATTTTACTTTCAAAAGGTAATGACTCTGAAGTTGAGAAAAGGTTTATAAGATTAAATGCTCTTAAATTAGGATATTAGTGTAGATATTTATCATTGCTCATTATAATTGTCCTCTGATATTTACAGATTATAGCATTTAAGTTATATGACATTGTTTAAAATTTTATATTTTAAACATTTTTTTCATTTTAAAATTTTATATTTTAAACAAACACTTAGTTTTAATTTGATTGCTGAAGTAATTTTCAGATATTACTTCAAATTAAAAGTTTAGCTGATTTCTTATGGAGATAAAATGGCACATTGAATTAACTGGGTTTTAAGTTGCACACGATTAAATGCCAGTTGCTAAATACTAAGCTCCAAATATCTGTTGCATACGCAATAAAGCATTATCTTTCTCATTTTCCATTAATTTTTACGACTCAAGTGACTTTGGGTACATCTATACATAATTCATAATGCTAGATGAGCTATTTATCTAAGGTGAAAATACTTATTAATTTTAGCTATTTGTATTTAAGATGCCTTAGTAACGTCATATTATGTTCACATAATGATGTAGGAAAGTTATCCAAAAGTATCGGAATCCTCTTCTTCAGCATTCTCCACTTTTACTACTGTAACAACAAGGGAGATAAAAGATGAGGAGGCATCACCTGAAAAGAGTTTTACCACTACAAAGACTACTAGTACAACTCTCAGTGAACAGAAGACCATGACACAACAGATGTCAAAAAGTACACGAGTATTTGCAGGACTGTTTGACGATATGCAGGTACAGAAAAACAGATAGTTGGCTTTGAAAGACCACATGCACTACTTCAAAAATATGTATATGTTACTAATTTTTTTATATTTATTTCAAATGAAACAAATATTTTGTTTGTTTATTTTATTTTTTTTTATTAAAATTATGCCTACATCTAAGCTTACATGCAATTTTTTACAAATTCTTATTTGCATAAAATTCATGTAATGTACAAGGTTTAACTAACTACTCTTAAAATTTATTTAGGAAATGTAAAATTATATTTCTAATCATTAGCTTTTCTCAGTGGATATTTTTATTTATTATTTTTTTTCTTTAAATTTCTGTTTGTTTATGTTCCCCAAACATACCATATCTTGAAAGTAATATGTGAAATTTATTTGATTTTTTTTCTGCAAGTACAGAAAATCAAATAATCAAGTTTATTGCAATTAACCCTGCTATATTTACACTAAATGAACATGAAATTCCAGCATACATAAATGGAGGCAAGACACCTTTAATAATGATGAAGTATAAAGGCATTTATTTGCCAATTTTTATAACTTCATGAAGGACAGTAATTTATGGTGTTTATATTTTAGACTGCCAAGCATGGATTTATGCTTTGTGCTAATCATGTCTGGATTATTATTTAAAAAAATACTGCTAGATTTAAAAATTCCAAAACAGTACTGATGTGCCTGGAAAAATAAAAAGAAGTTTCATAGAAATGATTACAGAAAAATAAATGCTTTGATAGTGATAACTTCTTAAAAATTCAGATAAATAATGACCATAAACATGCAACAGAATTATTATTAAAGTGTGTTGTGACTAAAAATATGCAAATTGAAAATTTATTCAGGTTTATACAGGGTGCAGCATGGAAATAGGCAATTTTAAAAATGGGTTTTATGAGTGGTGGAGAGGGTGGCATCGCTGAACATACTCTTATTCCACATCATGTCATTTACATGGAACAGTGGAGTGGTGCACAATGTGCTCTCACCATCAAAGCATTTTACAAAAACAACAGTTATGAGGCTGCCTGATTTATTTCGTATTAATTTTAAGCTCAAGCATCAACATCTTGCACTTCTACCCATGCCGTTAAAAAAATGGGTACATAAATTTTGAAGAAACTAGTTCTGCTTTCAAAAAAAAGATTTCAGGTGGAATAAGAAGCACCTTTGCACCAGAAAACAATGTCAGGACTGCTCTCCTATGGAGTCCAAAGCTTTCTACATGTTGGCATGCACTATTGTTGAACTTATCCAATAGGAGTGTACAACGAATATTGCACCGGGACTTAGAAAGACTGCAAGAATTAAAACCTCAATTTCCTTATGCTTAAATATTTTTATTGAGAAATGTTAATGCAAATAGATTACGATGAAGACTATATTCACAATTTATGGAGTCTGATGAAGCTCACATTCATCTAAACAGTTTTGTGAATAAACAGAACTTTTGTTATTGGTTGGCAGAAAATCCTTGCCAATTCCACCAAAAGCCATTGCACAGTGACTGGATAATAGTGTTGTTTGCCATTTTGTCTTGCAGCATTTTTTGTCCATAATTTTTTGAAGATGATAATGGAAGGGTAATAACCGTGACATCAGACCACCGTGCTAACACAATTGTGACTTTTTCGACTGATGAACAAGCTACTAAGTTTCCTCAAGTTAATGAGGCCAGTTTGTTCCAACAAAATGGCATGATTTCTCACGCTACTAGAGTGTCAATGAGCAACTATTTCTTGGACATGTTAGCACAGAGACAGTGTTTGCCCTGAGGATATAATCTTCAAAGAAATAAATGGCACTGTATACTTTAAAATGGTATATTTGTAATTTGAAAAATACAAATTCTTTATTTAATTACTGTGTTTTTAAAATTGCCTCTCTTGCCACATTTTGGACGGGACCAGATTCCCCCCCCCCCCCCCATCAGTTTTGAAATGAATTGTTTCATATAAGAAATAACTGAAGATGAAACGAGCTAATCAGAATCCACAGTTGTTTTATTTTTAAAATTTGTTTTATTACTTTTTTTATTTTTATGTTGTTTTGCTTTTGAAGTATTGCATGAAGGGTGCCATTTTATGAGCAAGATGTGAAGATATTAAAAATAGTTCCAGCTGTGATTTCCAAAGAGTCTTTCATTTTGTCAACCTCACCAGTTTACTAGATGATATTTATGCAGTGGTCTTTCTCAAACCAGTTGAATACATAAATGCTAAGAACCAATTGTTCTTGGTTTTGTGGATTTTGGTTTTCATTTCCTTTGATCTTTTGAGATATGAAGTTTTTGGGTGGATAATTTATTAGTTATTTATGTTTTCCATTTTTCCTGTACAAACGTGTCAGAAGGGGTTATAGCATTCTTAATATTTGGGTATGGCAAAAATGTCATGAGATAAATAGATTACAAAAGTACTGTACATAACCAAATAGTATAATCTTAGTAATTTGCCACTTCTTGCCCTCACAATTGTGTTCAATTAGGAGGTGTAAGATGCCTGCATACACCAATGGAAGAGCAGTTGGAACTTAAAAGGCATGATGAATTAAGTAGGTGATAAATTATCACGTTATGTTGTTTGTTATTTAGGAGCATTAGCAACTAAGGCCATATTGCTCCGGAATATGCGGTGGTCATTCCCTGACCTTTCCGCATCCTCCGTATTTGGTGGTGACGGGCTCAAACCCCGGTCTAATCAAGAAGCGTGTGCTACGCACTGCTGCTCCTTCCCACCTGGCTACGGAGGCGCCATAAATTATCACAGTTATACAGGGTGTCCACAAATGATTACCCTGATTACATTTGTAGAATGTAATCAGGAATTTGTAGAATGTAGAATATCAAGGCAATATTCAATCTCTCTCTCTCTCTCTCCATACATTTTCTAACATCTGTGGGGTGATGCATTCGACTGCGAATCCACTCTCATAATGTTTCAATATCTGGAATAGCTGTCGCATACACCAAGTCTTTAACATATCCCCAAAAAAAGAAATCCAGTGAGGTTGACCTTGGGGGCCCACGAAATCGATCCATCCCTACCCATCCAACGGTTTAGAAATGTCTTATCCAAAGTGTCACGAACAATTTGAGCCCAATGAGCGGGTGCTCCATCCAGCTGAAAGATAACAGTAGGCTGCCTCTGTTCCAATTGGAGTAAAGCATAATTAATGAGCATGTCTAAAAGCACATTTGCACTAATCGTGTTTTTGTGGAAGAAGAAAGGTCCAATAATGTAATGGGGCACACCACACATTGATTTTGGGACTGTTACGAATATGCTCTTTACCACATGGATTTTCGGATCCCAAAATATGCACATTGTGTCTATTGACTACACCACTGTGAACTAACATGAAATGAGGCCTCATCCAAAAAACAAAACATTCTGCAAAAACTGATTATCCTCATCATTTTTATTCAATATGAGGTTAGAAAATTCCTCACATTTATGATGTGACGTTTCCGTAACACTTTGTGCACTGTAGACTTTGGTACTTGTAACTGCCGTGAAGCT
Organism: Mastigoproctus giganteus; assembly: GCF_048544385.1. Taxonomy (NCBI): domain Eukaryota; kingdom Metazoa; phylum Arthropoda; class Arachnida; order Uropygi; family Thelyphonidae; genus Mastigoproctus; species Mastigoproctus giganteus. The sequence goes on along the minus strand of NC_143578.1, from coordinate 233,596,814 downwards.
TGTCGCATGGATTTACTAGGTGATCGTGTAAAAGCATCTTGAATTGCACTCACTGTTTCTTTGGAAACAGACAGTCTGCCATTGCTTTTCCCTTTCTCAACTCACCCATTTGCCAAAAACCTTTCCATCCCCGATTTAATAAGCTTTATGTCTGGAGGATTTCTACTGTACTTGGCTCTAAACATTCTCTGCACAGTCACAGGAGATTTTGTTTCAGCTAACCAAACAACACACTGAGCTTTCTCTTGTACAGACAGCATCTTGAATGAATAGATGCGACAGCGCTACTAGCGGCAACAGCAGTGGGCTTAAAACTCTAATTGTACAAGATTATTTGCAATAAGAAAACTTAAGCAGGATTCAACCTTACCAAATTAGAGTATATTATAATCAGGGTAATAATTTGTGGACACCCTGTACTGTATGTCAGAGAAATAAACCAAACATATAAAACTTAACAAAAGTTGATAAATGTTATGTATTGAAGATGATACATTTTCAAAAACTGGATATGTGTATTGAAGCACCAATCAAATAATCTTAATTTCACAGTATAATGTGGTTATCATTTGATCTACTGTATATAGGATTTAGCATGGTAAACTGACTTGTTCAGTTTGCAAATGCAGAATAATGAAAGAATATATTCATGCTTTCGAAACTAATGTTAGTTTCAAAACCCTGCCCAAGCTGGAACACTTGAAATGAACTTGCATCCAGCTATGGCTGGTTGTTAGTTTTTTTTCAAGTGTATCCAAAATGTATATTCTTAGCTGTTACTTCATAGACTCTTATTTAATATCAATGTCTCAAAGTAAACACTTTATACCACATATAGGGCTTGCTACCTGGGAGTCTTAAAGCTGATGCAACTGATACTCAGGTGACACTTGAGTCAAGTGAACTGAATTTTGGTGAAGTCCGGTTGTTCTGTGACAACCAAATCCTCTGCTTGCACGTTAACGATGGTGGGACAGTTAGTAACCCTGGATACAACCCTTGTGTGAAAGTCGTGAAATGCTGCACCTAGTACACTGAAGGTGTACCGCCCGGGTGTGAACTAACATAAGCAGGAGTTGAGGGGTAGTGTCTATACTACACAGAGGAATGCTGCCCTTCTGTGTTACCAGGCAGTACTAGATGGGAGATGACTCCCATCAACCAGTACAGTACATTACATCTACTTTGCTTATTAAAGGACTGAAGTGATGAAACCCATATTTAGTCTCTAGAGCAAAGCTCCAGCAACTCTCATCTCTTCCATCATGATTCCAGTGTGATTGGTATCTTTTGAGGATATGATAGTCATTATGGTGAGATCCAATCCTTACATTTTGAGGGTACAACTCCAAAATGGTGTTTGGTCTAGTGGATCATCTAGTGGCCAGCTGGATGATCCACTAGACCAAATCTGTTGGTAACTCTAGGAGGCATCCGGATTGGCTAATGTATAATCTTGCTGCCTCTACTCTGCTAGACTGTGACCAGATTGTTATTTGTTATTTGGTTTTTATGAGCATTAGCAACTAAGGCCATATTGCTCCAGGGATATGCGGTGGTCATTCCCTGACCTTTCCGCATCCTCCGTATTTGCTGGTGATGGGCTCGAACCCCGGTCTAATCAAGAAGCGTGTGCTACGCACTGCTGCTCCTTCCCACTTGGCTACGGAGGCGCCTACTGTGACCAGAGGGAGTCCAAGTAGTGTGTGTATGTGGGGAGCATGATCAAGGCCACGTTATTTCAAAGAGCTGGATATATTCTTGCTGTATGTACATCATATCAAAAAAATTTCATACATGTGCACCTCTACTTTTACTATACTGCTGAATATTGATGAATAGTCAAATGAATAGAACAAACTTAATTTCTAAAAGATCTGAATCTCCAAAAAACTTCTTTATTCATATCACAAATATCGTCTCAGTGATGTCCATTTCCATCTGCAGTCTGCCAAACTCCACTTACATTTTCTGACAGAATCCCAATTCTTCAACTGCTGCCCATCTCAGTTGTCCTAATTATTTGCTGTACTCACTAACTTGGAATCTCCTCTTTCTGGCTTAAAATCTCTACCCCATTCTGTCAAATTCATCTGCTGCTTCTGTTGATCACTCGAACTCTGACTTCCTTTCTTTGAAACTCTACTTTCTCCAGTCCAACTTTCCTAACAGTGTGGTAATTTTCCTTAGTAATTTTAATATTCACAACTCCAGACCGCTTCTGTTTGCTAGTCATATGAACCCAGCTGGTCAAGATGCTGAAACTTTTGCAATTACTAATGACCTTGCACTAATGTTCTGTTCATTTTCTACCAGAATACCAGACAATCACACACACAATCTTTTTTCTCATGAATCCTTGAAATACATTGTCAAGGTGAGTGGTCACCTAGGCATCTCAGATCACACCTTGATGAGAGTCTCAGTCCAGTGGAGCCTTATGAGATTACAAAAGCTGTCTGGCATTATAAAAATGCAAAATGGGATGATCTGCGAGATTTTATTCTTAATATCCTTGGCCGGATTACTGTTTTAAATCTTCGGATGTCAATGTTTGGTCAGATCGTGTCAGTGAAATTATTCTTGTAAGGATGAAATCCTTATTCCACACTCCACTTTAAAATCTCATCCTTTATCTAAAACCTTGGTTTTCTAATAAATGTGCTAAGGCTGCTCAAGAGAAGAACGTTGCATATCGTAATTGGCTTGTTTCCAATTCTTCAGTTTCATTTTCTGTCTACACTAAATCTTGCAACAATTGCAAAAGTTATTAATCAGTTCAAACTAGATTTGGAACAGGCTAAGAGTAGAAAACTTGCTTCTTGTCCAAAATGGTAGTCAAGCATTCTGTTCTCTTGCTAAAGCTGTTAACCACCTCTGTTAAACCTGATGGTTCTATTACTTCCTCAGCTAGAGATAAATCAAACTTTTCCTCTAACTCTTATATTTTCTTGGTAAACCACTCCTAGTACACTCCATTCAATGCCTCCTGTGGCCTTCCTGTGAAAAGGATGTCAGAAGAATTTTGAACAATCTGAATGCCAAGAAAGCTCCAGGTCCCGATGGCATTTCTCCACTTGTTCTCAATCTGTGCTCCTGAGCATATCCCCATTCTGTATTGCCTTTTGACATTTTCTTATTCCACTGATGCTTTCCAAGCATCCTAAGAAGGGTGAGAAATGCCTCACATCCAGTTATTGTCTCATGCAATTACCTCTATTCTCTCTCCGAAGTAATGGAGAAATCCATTATTAAGCATGAGCTTCTAGACTGTCTTGAAACCTTCCATCTGATCAATGATTGCTAATATGGATTAAGTCAGTGTTGACCACTGGTGATATTTTTACTTACATTGTCCATCTCTGGACAAATTCAGTGGAAACGTTTTGTGAAACTCAGGCAGTTGCTCTTAATATTTTTAAGGCTTTTGATCATGTTTGGCATAAAGGATCTTATTAACCAGCTTCCATCTTATGGATTGCCAATTGGGTATCCAGTTTTCTCTCTGATTGCTTTTTGTGAGTGATGGTGGATGGCTCCCAAGGTTCAGTTCTTTCTCACACTCTTTTTCTCTTGGATATCAACGACCTTTTTCCATGGACTGGAAATCCTAGTTTTGCTGATGATAGCGCATTGCATTCACTTTCCAGTTTGAGAAACCTTGCTTTGCACAAACAACTTCAACTTCTCAAATATTCTCCACTGATTCCTTAAATGCTGCTCTCCAGGTAATTCTCCAGTGGGTAAAAGATAACTTACTTAATTTAAATCCACCTAAAGCTGAGTCCTGTTTTATATCTCACAAAAAAAAAAAAAAATTACTATTCCTATTCCAGTGACACTCAGATTTCTAGGCAAGATCACATTTTTCTGTTAGGAATTACCCTCACTCTTAATCTTTCTTGGCATAAGCACATCACAAATTTTGCTTCCTCTGCATCTAAAAAACTGGGTTTTCTGTTTTGCTAATGGTGTTACTTTTCTTCTAAACAACCACTCACTCTATACAAATCTCAAATTCACCCTATCATGGAATATTGTTCCCACATCTGGGGTGTTACTACAAAAACCTCTCTTAGGCTTGTAAATTCCATTCAAGAGAGGGTATTCAGTTTAATTAATGACCTGTCTCAAAGTCTCTCCCCCTCTCTGTCTCAGAGACATTCTGTTTCAACTGCATGTCTCATATATAGATACTTTCATGGGCACCTTTCTTCTAAATTAGCTTATGTAATTCCCCCTTTTTCATCCAAACCAGTCCAAACATAGGCCACAACCACTCAATATCCATTTACTATCCAACTTAAAACTCACAGATCCAACTTTTCTTCTTCCTTTTATCCCTTCAACTTCAGCTTTCTGAAACAATATTCCTTGTGTTGTGTATATTTTCTGAGAATTATAATCTACAGAAATTAAGTCAAATGTCAAGTATTTTCTTCTGTCTTCCCAATTTCAACCCACACATAGTACTATGGGTTTCTAATGCCTTTGGTATTTTCATAAAAAAAAAAAAAAAAAAAAAATTCTTGTGTAGCTGCCATAAAGAAATATGGTTTTACCAATCTGAAATATTTATTTTTTTATTAGCACTGTAGGTTGTTATGGCCTTAATCCAGTTCAGTTTTTAAACATATCCAGACTTGATTACTAGTCTATTTTCCTCATTTTTAATTTTCAGTAGGATAATTATATTATTTATTGTTGCTGTTTTTCCTCATCATAATAGCCTGCAATTGTAAAAACAGAAACAATTAAATATGATCCAAGTATGTTGTCCAGTACACAGCATAGTACCACCACCGTTCCATTAGTGGAAACAGAAACGAGAAAAGTTATTTATACAATGGAGCAGCCACCAGCTTCACCTTCTCATCAGGAATCACCACCACCAAGAAAACCAAGTCCTAAACCAAGAAAAGAAAGTCCTTCGCCTTCTCCTACACAAGAAATTCCATTCTCACAAATGGGTGAAACCATTAGTACTTCTACTGTGTCCAGCAAAACTAGAACTGTTGAAACCATCACTGTAAGTTATATTATCATTATCAGAATGTTTAATGCTATAAAATACTTTTATCTTAATTTACTATCATATTTTTTAAATTTAAAATTAAGAATGCTGTAACTGGACAGATATAAAAATAGCAAGAAGAAATAAATAAATAAATTTCTATTTATTCTCTAGCTGGCTGAGGTCAGAAGAGTTTACAGATTCATTGTGACTCATACATATTGAATTATTATTATTATTATTAGCAGTAGTATATGATGCAAGAAAGGAAGCTTATAAAGCATTAGTCCAAAAAAAAAAAAAAAAAAATGTCTCCCACATCACTTGTCCATCCTCTCCAATAATTTGTATAGTTCTTTCTTGAATTTATTCAAACTACTCACTTTCACAACAACAGATGGAAGTGTTTTCCAACAATCAGCCACCTGCTGGCCAAAGGAAAACCTCCACTCATCTATCCTGCAACCATCCTTTCTTAATTTGAATTTATGCCCCCCTCTTGTGTGTAGCCTGAGCAAGAGGAAGAATGCCATCAGCATTGAGTTTGCACAATCCATTGAAATCCTTAAACACCTCAATCAGATCACCTCACAGTGCCAAATTTCCATTCACTGTAATTAGCAGAACTGAAGCCTTCCTTGGTAAGAGCACCCTTTTGTTCCCTTCACCAATCTCATTGCCGTTCTCTGCACCATTCCAGCAGATCTACACCCTTCCTAAAATGAGGCCTCCAGAGCTTTCTGGCAGCCTGTCTGTTTGCTCAGAGAACCTCATATCTGACTTCACAATTGATACGCCAATCTGGGATTACTACTACCCATATGCCGTACCTTGCATTTGTCAACATCATATCGCTGCTACAGTAGCAGCAGCGATATGAAGACAAGTGTCTGTCACAGTAATTTCAGATCACGCAGTAAATAACAATAATTAGACAGCACTAATGACTGAATCTAAGGTGTCCACAGACTGAGCATTAAAACCATTTCTGAAGATACAGTAACAAAATATATAGAATGTGATATACAGAAATTTTGCTAGCAGTGATAAGGATTTAATGAGGTGAATGGTCAGGCCACATCTTGAGTACTGTATACAGGTCTGGAGGCCTCATTTTAGGAATGTTGTAGAGCTGCTGGAATGAGTACAGAGAAGGGCAGTGAGATTGGCGAGGGGAACAAAGGGGTGCTCTTACCAAGAAAGGCTTCAGTTCTACAAATTTCAACATCTGGAGACTAGGCACCTGAGAGGAGATCTGATTGAGGTGTTTAAGGCTCTGAATGTATTGAGCTAGCCCAGTGCTGATGGAATTCTTCCTCTTGCTCAGACTATGCACATGAGGGGGTATAAATTCAAATTTAGGAAGGATGGTTGCAGAATACATATGCAAAAGTTTGTTTTTAGCCAGCGAGTGGTTAATTGCTGAAACAACCTTCTATCTGATGTTGTGGAAGCGGATAGCTTGAATAAATTCAAGAACAAATTAGACAAACTGTGATGGAGAGGGGATGGATAGGCAAAATGTTTCTTTTTTTGTGGCCAATGCTGTATAAGCTTGCATCATTTGCCAGGACTAATATTAAATAACATAAGTCAAATTTCCCACCAAAACATATGCTTTGTTTAATTTTATGTGTTCATATGCTATCTTAAATTGTTCAAACGTATGGCATTGGTTATACGGTAGTAGGTGCCATGTTTATTTCTTTGTGCTATTATAATATAAATTTTATATTCTCCAGAAAATGGTTGCTAATAATATCCAGTTTAAACATTGAGGTTTAAGGTGGTTGGAAGCAGGGTAATTTATTTAGTTTAATTAAAAAGTTAATTTTTCACGCAGAGCTAGTGTGGATCGTTAACAAATAACACTAATATTAGAATAATAAATAAAACACCTTTTCCCTTCACCACAAAAGTACCAACTTAAATACAGCTTCAGCATATTTGGTGATTCCCTGCTAATTGCATAAATTAAGCTGTTATTTATATGCACTATTTGTTATAAGCGAATGAACCTTTTTTTTATTTTTGAATTCCACCTACAGTATAAAGTTGAGAAAGATGGAGTTATCGAAACTCGAGTAGAGCAAAAAATTACCATCCGAAGTGATGGAGATCCAATTGACCATGATCAAGCTTTGGCTGAAGCTATACAAGAAGCAACAATGATGAATCCTGACATGACAGTGGAGAAAATAGAAATCCAGAAACAACCAGCATCTCATTAGTGAGTAGAAGTCAAATTCATATCTTACAAATTTCCCCCCATCCCTAAATTATTCATTTTTTTAACTTATTATCCTGTGTATTTAATAAGTAACATTAATAATATAAGAAATAAGTAACATTGATAATTTAAGGCATAAACCTCATGTGTATCACTGAAGACAACTCACACATACCACTAATCTCTCATTGCAAGGTTATCACGAGTTGCAATAACCTTGCAATAACAATGTGGTGCCATCGCCCAAACTTCTATTTCAGCCCACTAAGTGCTGAAAATATCAGTTTTTGGAAAAACTTTTAGCTTTCTCTCACCTATCTGTTTAAAATAACTAGTAGCATTGCATGATTCTTCATGGACACTCTTTGGGCATGCTAAAAAAAAAATCTTTTGTAATGGCAAGAAGAAGCGTGCTTCTATTTCTTATTTTAAAGTTAAAAATCATCTGTTGATTACCTTACGTAGCTCTGCATTTCAGAAAGTTGATTGATTGATTGATTTGGTAGTTGTTGGCGCATCGGCTTCTGTGGCCATATTGCACCTCCCAAGGTTTTTGCAGTACTTTGATCCAAGCCCGAGGCGGGAATCGAACCCGCGACCTTTGGGTTGCCGGGCAGGTACTTTACCCACTCGGCTAGCCCGGTCGGCTTTTCAGAAAGTACTACCTTTTAACTGTGCCTAGCATTAATATACCATACGCAATCTAACTTTAATACAGCCAATGCTTCAACAAAGCTCTCCTCCAGTTCTGATTGGTTTGATGCAAGAATGTGTAGAACTGAAAATCATTCCCCCCCCTTTCTGTACCTTTGAATTGGTATTGTCAAAACACAAAAAAAAAAAAATGCACACTTTTAACAAAGAGAGCTTTTGGATTCCCATCTTCATGCTTACTATAGCTAAACAGTTGGAGAGATTAAATTAAACAAAAAGAATGTCAGGAAATTGCCTAATATAGGACTTTACTTCATTACTTGACTCCATTTTAAATTCCATATTTTTAAAAATTCAGTTGCTTGAACATTTAAAAGGCTCATTGGGACGTGATTAATTTAGATTAATACTGTTCGAAAACTTGAAACTCGCTGCTGAGAAAAATTTACATACACACCATAAAACTTGTTTTTTAAGGAAGCACAATTATTTCTGAAAAACCCACAGTATTTTTTAACAGTGATGTATAACCATAAAGAATGTGGTAAATATAATGAAGAAATACTTTATGAAGAAACTCAAACACCAGGACCACAACCATTTAACAACACTCATTGATGTTATGTATATATTGAATGGCTACTTTAAGTTCACCTACCTAATAGCAAGTAGGACCCCTCTCCTCTTCAGTCCTCCAAACAGACAGTCTTGATTTATCATTGCACAGACACAAGATGTAAAAATTGTGTTATGGGGAGACTGATCCATGTTGACTCAATTCTACTCTGCAGTTGTTGCAAATTTAATTTTGCAACAACTGCAGGTAGAAAGTAGAATTGATTGAGACCTGGTGATGGGGAGGTCACTGTCCTAGGCTGAATTCACTCTTATGATCCTGGATTTATTTTTGCAATTCTGGCCGACCTGGTGCTTTATCCAGTTGGAATATCCAATTCATAGATGGATAAGACACTTCAGCCATGAGGGGGGGGGGGTGCACCTAGTTTGGCATTAATGTTTTAGAATTCAGAGACTTAATGCCCAACATCAGCCAACTCAGTGAATGTTCATGACTTGTTCTTCCCCAAATGATGTAATGAAAATGGCTTGATTGTGTCATTTTCTGCAGTGCCTATCATAATTTTTATTTCTGCATGGACTGCTACGTTGTTTTATTTTTCAAAGTTCTTGCAGATTCTTGTTATAAATTAAAGTTACCACATTGCTCTTTGGTTGTGCGTATACATAGTGCATTGTTCACTGTTATTTGAATGGCTCTTGTACTAAGCACATACTCAGTCAGTACAAATTTAAAGCCCCAATTAGACCCAACCTCAAATTAGCATTAGTAGAGGCATACAATGCAAGAAGGCAAGCTTATATAGCATCAGCCAAAAAAACTCCCTTCCCATTTCACCCATTCATTCACTCCAAATGTTTGTCTAGTTCTGCCTTGAATTTATTTAAGCTGTTAACTTCTATAATGACAGATGAAAGTTTGTTCCAGCAATCAACCATCCACTGGCTAAAGGCAAATTTTTACACATCAATTCTACAACTGTGTTTCCTCAATTTGAATTTTTGTCCCCTCAGGTGATTAATCTGAGCAAGCAGAAGTATCCCATCAGCATTGAGCATGCTCAAACCATTCAAGGCCTTATACACCTCAATCAGATCACTTGCAGGTGCCTAGTCTCCAGACACTGCAGTTTGCAGAACTTAAGCTTTTCTTTGTAAGAGCAACCATTTTTTCCATTCACCAATCTCGTTGCTCTTCTCTGTACTCGTTCCAACAGCTCTACATCCTTCCTAAAATGAAGCTTCCAGACCTGTATACAGTACTCAAGGTGTGGCCTGACCATTGCCTTATACAAGGGAACAATCACCTCCTTATCCCTGATAGAAAAATTCCTGTATATCATTGACAAGGCACCATGAGCTACTCTTGCAGACTGTCTGCACTGCTCAGAAAACTTAATATCTGACTGCACAATTACCTCCAGGTCCTTTTCATTCCCTACCATCCTGAGTATAGTACCACACAGTTGATATGTTACTCTGGGGTTACTGTACTTTTGCAGTACTTTTCATTTGTCAATGTTAAAAACTTAGTTGTCACTTCTGAGCACATCTGCTCAACTTTTCCAGATCCTATTGCAGAAGTGTACTATCATTACTCTCATTAACAGCCCTGCCAACCTTCGTATCATCTGTAAACTTAGACATTAACCCCGATATACCTTCATGAATATCATTGATTAAGACAGAAAACAACAATGGGCCAACCTTTGGGACTCCACTAATAACATTAGTCCACAAAGAGCAGTGTCCATTGATTACCACTCTGTCTTCTCTCACTCAACCACTCTTTTATCCATTGTAGCCACTTGCCCTTAATGTCATACTGCTCCAATTTGTACAGTAGTCTTTCATGTGCAACATTATCAAAAGCGATCCAAGTATATGATATCAAAATTATTTTTTGCATCCAGTTCCTTTGTGACCACTTCATAATATCTAATAGTAGTAGTAGTGGCATGTGATGCAAGAAAGCAAATGTATGAGCTTATGCAGCATCAGCCAAAAAAAAAAAAAAAAATATCACACCATTCCCTCCAAATGCCAGTCCAGTTCCTCCTTAAATTTATTAAACCTATCAACTTCCACAACGACAGATGGAAGTTTGTTCCAGCAATTAACCACCCGCTGGCTAAAGGCAAATTTCCGCACATCTATTCTACATCTGTCCTTTCTTAATTTGAATTTATGCCCCCTTAGGTTCGTAATCTGAACAAGTGGAAGGATCCCATCAGAATTCAGCGTGCTCAACCCATTCAAGGCCTTATATACCTCAATCAGATCACCGCGCAGGTGCCTAGTCTCCAGCCACTGCAATTTGCAGAACTTAAGCCTCTCTTGGTAAGAGGATCCCTTCATTCCCCTCACCAATCTTGTTGCCCTTCTCTGTACACGCTCAAGTAAATCTACATCCTTCCTAAAATGAGGCCTCCAGACCTGTACGCAGTACTCAAGGCGTTGCCTGACCATTGCCCTATACAGAGGGATAATCACCTCCTTTTCCCTGCTAGCAAAATTCCTATATATCATTGACAAAACCCCATGACCTGCCCTGGCAGCCTGTCTACATTGCTCAGAGAACTTCATATCTGACTGCACAATTATTCCCAGGTCTTTTTCATTTTCTACCACCTTAAGTGTAGTACCACACAGTTGGTACGTTTCTCTGGGGTTACTTCTACCCATATGCAGTACTTTGCATTTGTCAAGGTTAAACTTCAGTTGCCACTTCTTAGCCCATCTGCCCAAATTATCTAGATCCTGTTGCAGTAGCACACTGCCATTACTGTCATTAACAACCCTGCCAACCTTTGTATCATCTGCAAACTTCGACATTAAGCCTGATATACCTTCATCAATAGCATTGATAAATATACAAAACAACAGTGGACCTAACACCGAACCCTGTGGGACTCCACTAATAACATTAGTCCAAGAAGAGCAGCACCCATTGATTACCACCCTCTGTCTTCTCCCACTTAACCATCCTTTTATCCATTGTAGCAACTTACCCTTAATACCATTCTGCTCCAATTTGTACAATAGTCTTCCATGCGCAACAGTGTCAAAAGCTTTCCTGAAATCCAAATATATGATATCAAAATTATTTTTTGCATCCAGTTCCTTTGTAACCACATCATAATATCCTATCAAATTTGTCAGACAAGACTTTCCCTTAACAAACCCATGCTGTGTCTGAATTATTGCTGCAGTCTTGTCTAGATGATCCTGCAATGCATCTTTAACCAGCGACTCCATTATTTTACCCGGAACAGAAGTTAAACTAACTGGTCTGTAATTACTCGTGTCACCCTTCGATCCCCCTTTGTGAATTGGGGATACATTTGCACATCTCCAGTCCGTGGGAACCTCCCCTGAGTCCAAGGATGCTCTCATAATTATGGCTAAGGGTTTGCTTAGTTGCTTTGCTGCCTCCTTTAATATAACTGGATAGATCCCATCCACCCCAGGTGCTTTTCTTACGTTTAACTTCAACAATTTCTCTTCCACTTTGCTCTCAGTTATTACAAGATCATTAAGCACCCTGCTACAATTTGATAACCTTCTACCATTTTCAAACCTTAATAACTCCTCATGTGTGAATGTAGATGCAAAATACTCATTCAGTTTGTTTGCTATCTGAGCAGGATCATCAACAGTTGAACCATCGATGTCAAGTGGACCAATCAGATTCATCCCCTTCCTTTTAGAGTTTATATAAGTAAAGAAATCCTTGCTGTTTTTCTTAGCATCTTTTGCCAAGGATTTCTCGTAATCTGCCTTCGCCTGCCGAACCTCCTTTGTGACCTGATTACAGATTAACTTATATCTGCCATAGGCTTCTGAGTCGCTTGATAATTTATATGCATCCCATGCATTTTTCTTCTCTGTTACGAGTCTCATTAGTTCATTTGACAACCATTTAGGCCTAAACCTTGAACAATATTTCTTAATAGGTATGAAACTTTTAGTAGCTTCCACGATTAATTCCTTGAATGCTTCCCACTTAGAATTTACTGTTGGTAACATCGTCAGTTGATCCCACTGTACAGAATTTAAAAACTGTCTGAGACCACTGTACTCGCCTTTACGGAAGCAAAAACCCTTTCCTTTACCCCTGATGGTAATTAAATCTTTAAGTAAATCCCACGTCAGTACATTGTGATCACTGCCACCTAGTGGTTCTTTTATCTGCAAATTCCTAATACATGAATGATCACTACTGATAACCAGATCAAGAGTATTACTTTCTCTGGTTGCCTCTTGAACATGCTGCTGCAGAAAACAATCATCCAATAAATCCACAAAAGTCTGACTAGTGTGTGAGTGCCCAACCCACAAGTTCCAGTCAATATCTGGGAAGTTAAAATCCCCCATTATAAGACATTCCGATTTACTAGCCCACTCTATTTCTCTGTACAATTGTTCATTGTACTCATTCGAGTCATTAGGCCTATAACACACTCCTACTCTAATTTTTGCTTTCGCAGTGTTTATGTTACACCAAACTGACTCAACAGTGCACTGTTCATCTATATCAACTGGATGCACTTCTTTTGATTTTATGTTTTTCTTTATTAACAGCATAACACCTCCTCCCTTCCTATCCTGTCTATCCTTTCTGTACACATTGTACTCCCCGAATTCCAGTTCGGCATTCCTTATATCAGTGCGACATAATCAAATTGGTCAGACAAGACTTTCCCTTAAACCATGCTGTGTCTGACATATAACTGCAAAATGTTATAGTAAGCCTATTTTCTCACTACCCTGAAATTTAAAATCATTTGTGATCCTCTTGTATAATTCTTAAGAACATAAGTTACTTCTTACAGTAATATAAAGATACATTTTTCAAGAAAATGAATTGTACTTAATATTAAGTTTCCATTTTTTTTAAAAATTCATTTTAGGAAAATAGAGGAAGCCAGATGGAGTCCAACTCATTTGAAATGATCTGTGGTACATTGTCACGTTTAAGTTTAGATTGTCTGTTTACTCATTGAGTTTAGTTCTTGATATTGTTAGGGTTTATTGTTATTCATTGTATTAAAGACATCCTGATTTTATCATCATTTTTAAGCATTTTGTATTACATTTTATTTTTATTCAATTTTGAGAATTGCTGCACAATTGTTTTAACTTGTTTTCTTTAAAGGACCAAATATAGAAATGAAACTGTTAATACTCAGTTCTGACTCGATATCTGAAATAATAGTTTTGCCATAGAATAAGATCTGACTCATAAAACCCTTTTCTCTTTTATAATTTAGAGTTTAAATTTATGGACGTGAATTTACATTTTGTCAGCTAAAATATTTTATCACACTGAAAAAAAATATGAAAGAAAAATATTCTTCCAGAATCTCATTCGGTCCAAAAACATGATTTGTTTGACAGCATTTCTAAAAAACATTTTTTAAACTGTATTTTATAGAAATTTTAGTTTTTGACATATTTATATATTTTGTTTATATATAAATATATGCAGAATTCTTTATATGTGTTTTGTTAAACATGAATTTAAATGTTTCGTAGTATTTGTGCCTAATTATAACATCGTCTATGGCCGTGTATGTGATATGTATTTTGATGGAGCTGCATAACCTATGTGGATGGTGCTATAAAGTCTTAAAATTAATAACTCGTATCTGAATAGGGTGTAGTGCAGCATCCCATGCAATGCATATAAGCTTCAAATTATTTTTCTATTTGTTCATTTATAATGTATTTTTAAGAGGCAGCTGTGCTTGCATCTGAAACAAATTTAAACAAATTCGACCACGCTTCTGGTTGATAATATTTGTTACTCTCTTTGCTCTTCAGTGGGCGAAATGCTCTGAGGCTATTACGCATCACTTCGACTGTAAGGGGCTTGAATGATAAGTGTTTTGCGGTAAAGCACTCGAAGCCTTAATTTCACATAGCAGCTTCATCTTTTTACAGCTGTTTGCCTATCATTCCATTTATCTGCACAGTGCTGTAGATGAATATGTAGAATTTTTCAAGGGTAAAGGTGCAGGACATCTTGAAAATTACTTCTGTATACTTAACACTAATGAAAGTTGTTAAAATTTAAATATTTGTACAAGGTTAGTTGTACTCTATTCATGAAAAATAAATATTTAATACAATAATTTGTTGTCATTGTCATTAGAAAATGTGTGTACTTGACTCGTGATAGATTTTAAACGCTCATAAAGAATACCCAGACTTACCGAATGTTTCAAAATTTTCATTTTGGTATGTTACACTTATTCAACTTTACCACGATCTGGTGAAGCAAACATATATAAACCTTGCCTAACAGGTGCTGTTAAATTCCTCTAAAACAAGTTGTTATGCAAAATGTCTTTAAGTGAATAGCAATTTTTATATACTCATTGTTATGAGATGCATTCCTTGAAAAAAAAAAATAATAAGTAGTAAATTTTAAATACAGCAATAATTAGAGCATAACACAATAATAAAGAAAGAAGTATACTTACCTGATGTGCATAAACAACTTAGCTATATAACAGCATAATAATAAGAGAAGATTGAAACATTGTGGGTCGTTGGTTTCTTTAATGCGGAACCACCATCACCATTAGGCTATAACCATAAAAGAAAGAAATAGAATTTTTAAAAAAGTAAATATTTTTGTTGTTTCATTTTTATCTTGCCTTGTGGATAGGTTGTGTTGAGGTTGTTTAAAATGAGTCAGCTGACATCTACATATTCTACCTGGTAAGATTCATATGATTTTTTTTTTTTTTATGTCCCTGTTAACTCAGCTACTCCTTGCCATACCTTCATCTTTCTAAGTAAAGATGGCCATGTTAGCTTCTAAATAGGTAAAAGCTTAGCATCTTTTCACTTTATCTTGCTTTCTTTTATTTTCAAGTTCAAGGTAGTCAAATCTTAATGTAATTCAATAAAATTTATCACATCAGCCTCCTTGATATCATCCAAGACAGCTTTTTTTTTTTTTTTTTTGCAGTCTTCACTATGTTTCTTTGTATATAATGCAGTGGCTCTCTCGATCAAAATTAATTTTGAATACAACCAGGCCATTTCTCCAATAATATTTGATGGCTTAACTTTCATTCTGCTTAATTTCCTATGATTTCATAAGAAATTGTTTTAAACTTATGAGTGTTTTGGACCCATTCTGAAAAGGACTACTGAAATGAAACCAATAAATAAATCAGGTAAGAACAGACTAGTGAAAATAACATATAGAGTACCTTCTATTTGCTAAATTACACTTTTTTGCCATAAATGTCAAAATAACAATGGTTATTTTTAATCAGCTTGGAGTTTCCTATTTGGTGGCACACTTAATAATTTCTATAAATTATTTTTGGTGAAATAAAAAAGGAAATTGCAAAACAACCATCAGCATCTACTTTTCTGCTACTGACAACTTCTTACAGCTTCCTGCTGTGCTCACTGAATGGAGAATGTATCAGTCATGTGCCAATAAGGTTTTCCCTCTCTGTCAGCAGCATTCCAATATCCACAATGGCAAAAGGATGTGAACGAAGAACACCATTGCTCGGTCATCCACAAAGACCACAACCAATTCTTTTTGCACTATAATGAGGAATATGTATAGTCAGTCAGAATATTTGTCATAAATCTGTTGCATCTTAATAAACTTGTGAATGGCTGTGTAAGCACTAACAAAGTGATTTGTCTTCTTTTTTTTACTAGTGGCATAAGAAGATAACTAGCATTTTTAACATTTGTTTCTGTTTGCAGTTCCAAAATTTCTAAACAGTATGTGAAATCCACTTTCCTTCCCGAAACTCTTCACATTTGTTAAGCAATACAACTTAATGTATAAGAAGATAAATTTTACTTTAAAAAATTCAATAGCTTACGGGCTGTACAAAATTTATTTACAGATTTTTTTTTTTTTTTTTGAATGTTATATACAAAACATTTAATTCAAAATTTCTCATTTACATTGGTTATTGCAACATGGCATAACTTTTAAAAAAATTTGACATCCATTTACATTTTACAAAATCCTTGTGCAAGGTGGTTATGAAGTCCATTTCCACTTTTAAAAATTAACTTAAACTATAGATCATATTGAAAAAGTTGTTTGCATTGTAATCATACTGATTACAATGTAATACATGGAATTTTTTTTTTAAATAAAAAAAGGTAGTTTGAAATTTAACCACCAGGGAGATAAGCAATTTATTCCCCCCAGTAAATAAATAAGCTTTTATATACGTCACAGAAAGGAATGAATGCGATCAGAAAATAGAGTATTTGCTCACTGTGGTCTTATTCATCACCAAAATAAAAAGGAAAGCTGTAGCCCTAACTTAAGTAACCAAGTACAGTCAAGTTCGTTTTGAAATGTTACCTAAAGATAAAGCACTTTTGCAACCTTAGTGTGTATCAAAAACAGAAGAATGTCCCAGAGCCTTCTTGTTTGAGTAGAACCGTATTAAGCATAAGTTGCTACAATGGATAAAGGAATGATTGAGTGGGAGACGACAGAGAGTGGTAATCAACAGACACTGCTCTTCGTGGACAAATGTTATTAGTGGAGTTTCCCAGGGTTCGGTGTTGGGCCCATTGTTGTTTTGTATATTTATCAGTGATATTGATGAAAGTATATCAGGTTTAATGTCTAAGTTTGCAGAGGATACAAAGGTTGGCAGGGTTGTTAACGACAGTAAAGACAGTATGCTACTCCAACTGGATCTAGATAAGTTGGGAAAATGGGCGGAGAAGTGGCAACTGAAGTTTAACATTTACAAATTCAAAGTACTGCATATGGGTAGCGATAACCGAAGAGAAACGTACCAACTCTGTGGTACTACACTCAGGGAAGTGGAAAAGACCTGGGGGTAATTGTGCAGTGAAATATGAAGTTCGCTGAGCAGTGCAGATGGGCTGCCAGGGCAGGTCATGGAGTCTTGTCAATGATATATAGAAATTTTGCTAGCAAGGACAGGGAGGTGATTATCCCATTATACAAGGCAATGGTCAGGCCACACCTAGAGTACTGTGTACAGGTCTGGAGGCCTCATTTTAGGAAGGATGTAGAGTTGCTGGAATGAGTACAAAGAAGGGCAACAAGATTGGTGAGGGGAACAAAGGGGTGCTCTTACCAAGAAAGGCTTAAGTTCTGCAAATTGCAGCGCCTGGAGAGTAGGCACCTGCGAGGTGATCTGATTGATGTGTATAAGGCCTTGAATGGGTTCAGCAAGCTGAATGCTGATGGGATTCTTCCTCTTGCTCAGATTCAAATTGAAGAAAGACAATTGTAGAATAGATGTGGAAATTTGCCTTTAGCCAGCGGGTAGTTGATTGGTGGAACAGACTTCCATCCCTTGTGGAAGTTAATAGCCTAAATAAATTTAAGGCTGAGCTGGACAGGCATTTTAAATGAATGGAGGGGTGAAATGGGAGGTGTTTTTTTTGGCTGATGCTGCATAAACTTGCTTTCTTGCATTGTATGCCTCTGCTAATGCTAATATCATAAGGTGTTTGAAGAAGGCTACCTAATTCCTAAGCCTAGAAGTAGTTGTGCTGCAGCAAAAGGTACAAGCTAGCCTGATGAAATTCCTCAATATTATGCCGTGCTCACCATACATCTCGTGACTGGTAGGCCCTCACCCGTTTCCCTATAAAACCAAATATCAAATGGAATCAAAATATTATCAGTTATGATTTTGACCAGTAGATGACTTATAAACATTGCACAGGAACCAGGAATTTGGTCACCCCCTGGTGGACATTCAAACAAATTTTTTCAAATTAATTTTTTTTGTTTAAAAAACTTCCATAGTGATTACAATGCAAAAAAAAATTTTAATGTGATCTATATTATTAATTTTCAAAAGCAAAAAATGTCTTAACACCCTATTTAATAAATTTTTTTTTTACTTAATGCGGTGCATTTCATTTAGAAATATAAAAATAAGTACAAGGGTAATATAGTTTATTCTGATTATTTGGAACACATCAGGACTAGTGCATTTTGGCCCGATTAAGCGGCTGCCCCAATTATCCGAAGTTTCATGTAAATAGTTATGAATCCCCACTTTACAATTGGTTCACTGTACCATCAAATCACGTTACGATGGACTCACCATAGTAAAGTACCGTTCACTATACGATGTGCAGTGAGCGTCAGTCATTGTGATCACGTTTGTGAATTGAATTTTAATTCTATTAAACAGCGATTCTAATTAGCGAAAATAGGAGGAATATTATCCACAGGCTATAAAAGCAAAGATATATTAAGCACAAATTTACCCTTTATTACCTTACCAATTAAAAAATTAAATGATACCTGAAAACCGGAAGAATATAAGTGATAATCGGAATAATTAGTACGTACTGTAATATGTACATACGAACTAGTTGACATTTCTGTTCACTGACATTTGTGGGTGGGGGTTAAAATTTAAAACATTAAAAAGATAAGCAATCAATAACAAAGAACACGGCACACACAAATTGCAAGTAACACAATACGCACAAGTGAGAACGGAGTAACGAGTTACAAAGCTTTAAAAATAGGAATGAAGAGAAGATCTGAAACTTAATTTTTTTTTATATGATTGAAGATTTCATGGAAGTGTAAACACATTTCACCATAATAACCCACAGAATTCCAGCTGTCGGTATTATCGCAAATTCAGTAAGATCGAGTTTACTGTCCATTTATGATAGATTTCACTAATAGAAAAGCCCAATAAACAGGTGACTGCTAATTGTTTTTATTGTTTTATGGTTGTGACCTCCAGAAATCCAACCGAACCACGTGGTACAGTCGGAGACAATCGTAGGGTAATCTCCAGTGCTGTGGTCTCCTGCCCTGATTAAACGGCATGTTGTCCCAATTAAGTGAAGTAAACCCTGGCTATTTTCTCAATTGAGTTTTGTTTTTAAGATTTTCCCCAAATAAATGGAATCCACTGTATAGAAATCTTATTTTACTGTGTCGGTGTGCATTTCTTTAAGATTGATAATACAATTCAGAATAATAAAGAAAATTCCAGTTGTCATTTAACAAGAGAACAGTGCTAGTTTAAATAAAGGATTTCAATATATCCTTTGATAAAAATATAATTTACGATTCATATAACATAGGAGATAAGTGCATGAAAATACTTTATTGCCAAAGAAGAAAGATTTTTTTTCTGTGCTTTTTTATTTTTTATGGTGTATGTGAGCATTTAGGGTTATCAATTGATGCAGTTTTTTGCATGCAGTGATGCACTAAATATTGAAACCATAATTTTTTTAGCACCAGCAAATGGGGGGGGGAAATCACACCTTACGAGGGGCAATTTAAAAGTTTGTGACCTGAGTTTTGAGGAGTCTGGTAACATGTTACTTTTCAACATAATCCCAATGCTGGAATGTGTTGATTCCAGTTGAGCAGAAAGTTTTCTCTTGGGCTTCCAGAAATGTGCTCATTGCAGTAATTATATCACTGTAAGTGGGAAAATGGATGTCAGCCAGGTATTTTTTTTTAAATTAGGAAATAGGTGAAAGTCTGATGGTGTTAGATCTGCTGAATATGGGGGGGTGGGGGGTCCAAGATTTCAAAGCTGCACTCATGCAGTATAGCCATGGCAATGACAGATTTGTAAGCAGGCATGTCACATTGTTGGACCAAGACTTCTTTGCTGAGTGTTTCTTGGTATTTGTCTTTAATGTTTTCATGCAAACACCTCCTCAAAAGTTCTACTTAATATGTCCCTGTCACTGTGTGGCCTTTCTGAAGGTAATTCAATAGCAGCACACCATCAGCATCCCAAAAAACCGATGCCATCACCCCCCCCCCCCCAGCAGAAGGAATAATCAACTTGGCTTTCTTTGGAGGGGAGAAGAGCTATGTTTCCACTATTTGGACTGCTTCTTTGTCTGAAAGTGATTGACACGTTCCATTCATGGCCAAACCTTGCAAGGAAATTTGATCTGCTTGAAAAGAATACAAATATTCACTTGACAAGTTTTGAACATTTTTGATCTGCTGTCAACAACTTAGGGACCCATCATGCTGATACCTTTTTCATAGTGAAACCTCTTATTATATGGTACACAGGTTCAGATGAGATGCCCAAGATATTGGCAGTGTATCGAAGTGTCACTCATTATCAGATTGTGTACACTATCAACAGGCGCCTCCGTAGCCAGGTGAGAAGGAGCAGCAGTGCTACGCACTGCTGCTCCTTCTCACCTGGCTACGGAGGATGCGGAAGGGTCAGGGAATGACCACCGCATATTCACGGAGCAATATGGCCTTAGTTGCTAATGTTCCTAAAAACCAAATAACCAACCAACACTATCAACAACTTCTGGAGTGATGGACATTGCTGTCATCCAATATGTGGATGATTCTTCATTCATATAACTTTGTTGACTTCAGGACTTGTAATTAAAAAATGGTTTTAATGAAATTAGGCAGGTTACTTTTTGAAGTGTTATACATTAAATATAAAAATTTTTAACATTGTGCCACTAACCTCATTCTCAGGCCATGAACTTTTCAAAAACTCTACTCATACTTGTTCCTTCTCCTTATATATATACTGGTCCAGCTGAACTTTGAATTTTCTAAAGCTGTTATCCTCAACTATCCAAGTTATAACTAATTAACACTCACTGGCTAAAAGAAAACTTCCTGCAATTCAGTCAGTTCCTCCTCCCTTGTAATTTTAAGATTTTATGCAATTTAGTATTATTTATAAATCAAAATTTTACTATCCTCTCTCTCAGAGCCTTATAGCCCTCAATCAGGTCCTCTCTAAAATGC
The DNA here is from genome assembly GCF_048544385.1 of Mastigoproctus giganteus. NCBI lineage: Eukaryota > Metazoa > Arthropoda > Arachnida > Uropygi > Thelyphonidae > Mastigoproctus > Mastigoproctus giganteus. The sequence goes on along the minus strand of NC_143578.1, from coordinate 233,575,556 downwards.
CTAGTTCCCAAATGTAGCCCATTCAAAATTTTGAAAGGGCTTTTGAATTTGAATTCCTCATTGATGCCATCCTGGCAATTTCACCAAGCACATTACCCACCTTTGAACCTTTTCAAGAAGTTCAATGTCCTTAAGGTGATCTCCATACTTGGACAAGTGCACTCTCACCCATGTACAATGGAATTTATTTATGCTCCCCCTCTCTTCCCCCCATGCAAATGTTTGATAAATGATCAATAAGACACCATGAGTCCTCATTGCTACGTGCCTGCACTACAAGAAAAACTTCATGTATCCCTGGTTCATAATTTTCCAAATCTCTCTCTCTCTCTCTCTCTCTCTCTCTCTCTCTCTCTCTCTCTCTCTCTCTTCCCCCCCCCCCACACACACAGTCTAACTAAACTTCTTCTAATGTGTAAGTTATTTGGGATTGTCATCCAAGTGCACTTTGCATCATTAAAACAACTGCCACTATCCAAGTCATTCTGGAATACTGCTTGGCACTGGTCAATCAGTCGTCCGATACTCATATCATTCCCTGTATTCCTTTGTTAAAATCATTTAAGAAAATGTAAAAGCAGCAACCCCACCACCAATTCTTAAGGGACCCCCACCTTTTAACACTAGCCCAATCTGGAGAGCCATTAAACACAATTCTCTTGTTCAAGCAGCCATCATGCAATACGTCTAAGGATCCTACCCCTGATTACCAATATGTTCCAGCTTGTACAATAGCCTTTTATGCAGGATGGAATTAAGTACTCTGTCAAAGTCCAAATTAAAAAATATATATATATCCTTTACATCCAAGTCATAAGCAACACTTTCAAAATAGCTAACCGAATTGCGTGCCTCCATAGCCAGGTGGGCAAGAGCAGTAGTGCATAGCACACGCTTCTTGATTAGACCAGGGTTCGAGCCCGTGATCACCAAATACGGAGGATGCGGAAAGGTCAGGGAATGACCACCGCATATCCCCAGAGCAATATGGCCCTAGTTGCTAATGCTCCAGAAAAACCAAATAACAAACAAACAAACTAACCAAATTAGTTAAACAATTTTCCCTTTACAAAGCATGTTTCCTTCAGAATACCACTTTTATGTAGATGCTGCTGTATTGCATTTTTAATTATTGCTTCCATGATTTTCCCTACCATTGAGGTTAGGTAGACTGACCTGTAGTTACTCACTTTGCACCAACTGCCTTGGCAGAAGTTGCAAAATTGATTAATGGTGGATGCCATAAATACTAGATGATAAAAACTGCATGTCAGGCCCTTACTCTCCACACAACAGATCTAATGAGATTTTCAAACAAATCACTTCTGATGATACTGGATGCTTCTCAACAACCAGAGACCAAAAGCAGTGAAAGTATGCTAAGGTATCAACACCCAAAAATTAGTAAATGGAAAATCTTTTTTGGTGAAGGGATCAAGAGGATGCTGTTCTAGCATATCCAGTTTCCAAAGGTCCCATAGTATCCTACTGATGATTTATTGAACATTTGCTTGTAGGGATAGGGAGGTGTTAATCCCACTGCATAAAGCATGAAGAAAGACTGAATATGAGGGCTATAGAGAGCTTGGTAACTAGCCAGTTTAGAGGGAACCATCATAGCCACCTAACTGGTTTGTACATCTCCGAGAAGGAACAGTAAAATGAATGAAGGTAAAATTTCCACTGTTGTGATTCCATAAATTCAAATTACATGGAAATAGATATAGGCTGGATTGTGGGAAGTTCTCTTTTAGCTTTTTTCCTCTTTTTTTTTTGAGGAGCCTAGTAACATGTTACTTTTCAACACAATCCCCTTTGCAGTCAGTTACACCTTTGCCACCAATGCTGAAATGTGTTTATTCCAGCTGAGCAAGAAGTTTTCTCTTGAGCCTCCAGAAATGTGCCATTGCAGCAATTGTCACTGTCAATGGAAAAAAATGGATGTCAACTACGTATTTTTTTCTAATTAGGAAATAGGTGAAAGTTTGATGTTGCTAGATTTGCTGAATACGGAGGGATGGTCCAAAATTTCAAAGCTACATTCGTGCAGTACGGCTATGGCAATGACAGATTTGTGAGCAGGCATGTTGTTCTAGTGGAATAAGACTTTTGCCGAGTTTTTCTTGGTATTTGTCTTTGATGTTTTCATGCAAATGCCTCTTCACAAGTTTTACATAATATGTCTCTGTGACTGTGTGGCCTTTCCAAAGGTAATCCACTAACACCACTCCATCAGCATCCCCAAAACCATGCCTCTGTGGATATTTGAGGCTGGCAGCTTAGGGAAATTCAGAGGTCAGTTGGATACTTACATACATAAGATGAGAAGAAATGGTAGTTTATTTTTTATTTTAATTTTTGCATACTTTATTTTTTCACTATAAAGTGAATACTAATAATTATGGGGCTCTCAGCTACCTTACAGTAGTATGGAAGCCAGTACTGAAATATCTCTGTGGATTGATATAATAGTTTCCTAGCTTTGTTGGAGTTCTGAGTTGTGGTTATAACGTCAGAATAATAACCAATATTCTAAAACTTAGTAAGAAGCCTAATTTACCACACGTTTTACAGCTCCAAGGTAAATGGGAACAAGATTGTCTCAGATGAGAGAAACAAATTTTTTGCCTTTTTAATAGGAGTTTTGGAAACATTTATTGCTACACATTATCAATAGGGGACCCTCACTGCCATTTTCTGCACTGCACAAAGCCAAGAAGTGCAGACAGACATCATGTAGGTAAGAAAACTTCATGTCTGCTTGGTTCATAACCTAAAAATCACTCTGCAGATTAGATAAAACTTATCAGATGCTGAAACTACATTTTCCACCATCACATACAAAAAATTAATATACTTACCTACACTACTTACACGTGAAAACTTGATTTTGGAACATGGGATAAAAACTGCCCCACACAGGTTAACAATGTAATGTTTCAAATTGCCAATTCTATTTTAAAGAATATAACCCTATTTTTAAGCAAGGAGCTGTTGTACAGTTTTATTCTCACTGTTGTTTTTACTATTTTACAGAATTTTAACCACAGAACAATGTTAAAATAAATTCAGTTTTATTTCATCTTATTGCATGGGTTGGCAATGGTCAAGAACTAATGTTTCTTAACTAATATTCTCTTATCACAAGATTCTAAAGTCTGGAAAAATGTTGATGACAACTATGAATAATAATGAGATATCTCCCAACATGGAGAGTTTAATAAAATGAGCACTTTTCAAAAAATAAATATATTTACAAGTTTGTTTCATATTACATTTAAAATTTCTAAAGAATAGAATCTCTCATTATATATACAAAATGTCACAAAAACAACATTTGCAATCGTCCATTTGCAAATTAAGAATTCAGTTAGAGGTGGAATTCCAAGTCTATATTGCACCACAATTGAGAGTAAATTAATTTCATGATTTTTGGTTTTATTACTTCAGAATTACTGTAGTTTCATTTTGTTGTTCTTGTTTATACTAATTCCAGTTATGCTCTTCTCTAATTTTTTTTTCTCTCCCAGAAATCACGTGGTACCAATCAATTCCGAGGTTATATATCAATCTATTCAAAGAACATTATTCTAATCAGCTCACTGTATGGTCTTGATTGGGCTGTTCACCTGTTTTTTTAGAATATTTTTCAGCCATTTCTGCAAAAGTCTTGGCAAGTTTTTCTTCCAGTACATAATCCCTGTGTAAGTTTCCTGGTTCAATCTGTGGTGTAAGTGTGATGGCCAGCTTATCCCCCTCAAATGCCTTATTGTCATAAGCCACGGTTCTGGGAAGAACAGGATGTGGCCATACATCCCGAGTTTGCAGCCATTTGCTCCTGAACTGTGGGTGAAGAGGTCCCCATTCCGGTTTAGCCTTCAGAATATACAACAGCTTCTGTAAAGAATTTAATCAATAAGATAACTTTTAAGTAATAATTTTTTCCTGTATTATTAATACAGAATTTTATTATATGTAAAAGAATAATTGCAATTAAAAATATTACACACAGGAACTTGCACCTCCGTAGCCAGGTGGGCAGGAGCAGCAGTGCGTAGCACACGCTTCTTGATTAGACCGGGTTCGAGTCCGTGACCACCAAATACAGAGGATGCAGAAAGGTCAGGGAATGACCACCGTATATCCCAGAGCAATATGGCCTTAGTTGCTAATGCTCCTAAAAACCAAATAACAAACTAACACAACACACAATTTGTATACCGTCAAAAGTCTTAAACCATTTTTAAAAATGTTCTTAATGTATTAAAAAAATTGAATGTTATAGTCTTTTTTGTTTTTTTTTTTTTTAATCAAAGCTTTAAGTTCCATTTGGTGATATTTTTTTGCATTGAATGGATTAGCGGCTGATAACCTGCCAGCTATAGGTGATCAACCACCAGAAGTTGGCTGATCCATTTAAGGACAAAAAATATTTAAGATCATATCAGAAAAAATTTAAATTATTTAATACAATTTTTATATCGCTGGATTTTCATGAAGTTTATTTGCATTAACTGTACAGCATAAACTACAACAATGCACATTTTAAGTCAGATGCCAAGACCCACTATCAATATTAAAAGTGCTACAGGCATCAGGGTGTTTTTAAAGTTTTCAAACTCATACAATTTCATATAGCTCCAGTAATGCTCATGAGAACAACACAATTTTGTTGACATTATAAACCTGTTGTATAAGGTCACAATGCATTATAAGAGATGTTATTACATCTGCCATTCTGTGCTAAACATCTCAAGCCCAGCATTTTTTGGAGGAAATGCAGGTGAAGCACATGATAGGAAATGTTAGCGTTTAACTCAGTGATGGTGCTCATTAGTTCTTCAGTTGAGTGAACTCTTCACAAATGCCTGCTCTTTAATATAGAAAAAATAGAAAAAACAAAAATCAGGGGAGGTAAGATCTGGTTATCTTGGCAACCAGAATCCCTTAAAAATGACAGTTTGTCACATGTTTGTCAACTCATCTGAACAGTAACACAAGAATCACCCATTTATCTTCACTCAGTTTGTTTGAACAGGTATTTTGCATGTTTAGTTGTATTTTGAAATGAGCAATTTTACTGGGTGAATTTGCATTAAATTTTAAATAAAATTAGGGAAAAGGTGCAACAGAAACCCACAAAATGTTAACAGCTTTTGGAGAGAGAAGATGCTAAGTGATATTTGAAGACTTTTTAGTCATTCGCAAAGCTTAAAGAGGATCACTTGTCTATTGAAGATAATCCTAACTTTGGCAGTCTTAAACTCCAAAAACCAATGACTAAATCATTCATCTTCATTGTCTGATCAGGTGTGATCGATGCTTAACTATCCACAAAATTTCTAGTGAAATTAGTATTTCTTACAGGACATGTCAATAAAATTCAATACAAGATTTAAAAATGTAATGCAATTCAGCCAAGTTTGTGCCTCACATCCTCACTGACAATCACAGAGAGCAGAGTTTCTGCATGTCAGGATCTTTGTCAACATGCTGATGTTGATCCACACTTTCTCTTTTCCATCATTACTAGTAAACAATGATGAGTGTATGGCTAAAACCCAGAAACAAAAGCTCAGTATTCTCAATGGAAGACTTCTGTGGAGCTCAAAAAAAAAAAAAAAAAAAAAAAAAAAAAAAAAAAAATCCAATCTTGATAAAATGTGAAGATTATGCTTATTGTATTTTTTGATTCACAGGGCACTGTTCATTATGAAGTTGTCTTGTATAGTCAAATAGTGAACCAAGAATACTACAAACCACTTCTACAAGAAGATGACCAGAAAAGTGCACCTTGGGGAATTGATGCTTCCATCATGATGATGTCCCTGCACACTATGCACTTTCCACTGAAGAATTTTTTGTGCATTCCATCACTGTGCCCCCATCTATTAAAGCCCCCTCAAAAGGTCAGATTTGTAACAACTGAGGAAATTATTCAGAACATACAGGAACTCTCAGCAATTCCAAAAGAATTCTATAAGCAATGTTTCCAGAAGCTGCAGAAGTATCGGAATTGGTGTACACAATGTCAAGGAAATTACTCTAAAGGCAATTTCCCAATATTAGTTCAGTATTTGGGAGTTCAAATTTCCCCAGAAACTCAAATGTTTTGGTTATGCCTTGTCTATTTACTTTGTTACTATCTTCTAATAGGTTGTAAGTATTTTTTTTTGGTTCTAAGTGTATTAATATACATAAGTTGTGATATTTTATGATAATGATAAGTCTTAGCATTAGACTAAAAATACCAATCTTTGTAGTTCATTTCATACTGAATCTCCAGGTTGTAGCATGTGCAGTTATTATTAATAAACTTCAAGGAAACCCAGAGTATGCATTTAAAGCAGTGCTACTCAAAGTGTGGTCCATGGACTGTTGCCAGTCTGCGAACTGTGTTACCGGTTGGTCACAGATGTTAATTGATGATTTGTCTGCTATTGGTCTGCAAGATTTGTATTTTACAAAAGTACTGGTCTGCAATGGATTGGAAATAAAAGAAACTGGTCCTTCACTAGAGATAGTTTAAGAAGCACTGATTTAAAGGACACACATGCCGCCCCCCCCCCCACACACACTTTTTTTTATTCCACTAATTTAAAATTTTTTTTTTTTTTAACATACAAGCAAAGTTCCTTTTCCTTATTTAAAAATAAAAAAAATTAATTCCCAAACAAAAAATATAAATCACACATTCAGTACTAGAACTGACACTTGTAAGGCTGGAAACACGTATCACTGGAAACACGAGTAAGTATTTAGTTCCTTGGATGGAATATAATGCTTCATGTGGAGCGTGCATGCAGCATTTTTTTTTTTTTATTTTCTTTTTTTGTGGCAACTGAAAAGTTACAACATTCTTTATTCTGGAGGCAATGAAACTATTTCCTATACGAAATAGGACATGTGTTTTAGTGTATTTATGAGCACTGGTGATGAAACAATTCTGTTACAGTGACTTTCTTACCAAAAACCCATGTCTATTGTGAAATAAATTTATAACCGAAAAAAGTTAAATTTGTGAAGTAGAAAGAAGGAAAGATGAAACACCGTATGAGAAAATTTTCAGCCCAACAAAATAGCAATTTAGCATTAGCAGAGGCATTTGATGCAAGAAAGCAAGCTTATGCAGCATCAGCCAAAAAAAAAAAAAAAAAAAACCACTTCCACTGCACCACTCTGTTCGTTCAAAATACCTGTCCAGCTGAGCCTTAAACTTATTTAGGCTATCAACCTCCACGACAAGGGACTGAAGTCTGTTCCACCAACCAACCAACCACCCGCTGGCTAAAGGCAAATTTCCGCACATCTATCCTACATCTGTCTTTCCTCAATTTGAATTTATGCCCTCTCAGGTGATTATTCTGAGCTAGAGGAAGAATCCCATCAGCATTGAGCATGCTCAAACCATTCAAGGCTTTATACACGTCTATCAGATCACCTCGCTGGTGCCTAGTCTCCAGACACTGTAATTTGCAAAACTTAAGCCTTTCTTCGTAAGAGCACCCCTTTGTTCCATTCACTAATCTTGTTGCCCTTCTCTGTACTCGTTCCAGCAGCTCTACATCCTTCTTGAAATGAGGCCTCCAGACCTGTATACAGTACTCTAGGTGTGGCCTAACCATTGCCTTATACAAGGGAATAATCACCTCCTTATCCCTGCTGGAAAAATTCCTGTATATCATTGACAATACTCCATGAGCTACTCTTGCAGCCCATCTGCACTGCTCAGAGAACTTCATATCTGCCTGCACAACCACCCCCAAGTCCCTTTCATTCTCTACCACTGTCAGTGTAGTACCACAGAGTTGATACGTTGCTCTGGGGTTGCTGTTTCCCATGTGTAGTACTTTACATTTGTCAATGTTAAACTTCAATTTTCACCTCTCAGCTCATCTGCTCAACCTTTCCAGATCCTGTTGCAGCAGCATAGTGTCAGTAGTGTCCTTGACAACCCTGCCAACCTTTGTATCGTTTGCAAACTTGAACATTAAGCTTGATATACCATCATCAATATCATTTATAAATACAGAAAACAATAATGGACCCAACACTGAGCCCTGAGGGACTCCACTAATAACATTAGTCCACGATGAGCAGTGTCCATTGATTACCACTCTCTGTCTTCTCCCCCTCAACCACCCCTTTATCCATTGCAGCAATTTGCCTCCAATGTCACACTGCTCCAATTTGTGTAGCAGTCTTCCATGTGCAACAGTATCAAAAGCCTTTCTAAGATCCAACTATATAATATCAAAGCTATTCCCTGCATCCAGTTCTTTTGTGACTGCATCATAGTATCCAATCAAATTGGTCAGGCAAGACTTTCCCTTAACAAAACCATGCTGTGTCCGAGCTATAACTGAAGTCTTGTCTAAATGATCCTGCAGTGCTTCTTTAACCAGTGCCTCCATTAATTTTCCTGGAACAGAAGTTTAGTTCACAGGTCTATAATTATTTGTGTCAGCCTTTGATCCTCCTTTGTGAATTGGGGTGACATTTGCACATTTCCAGTCTATGGGTATCTCCTCTGAGTCCAAGGAAGCTCTCATAATTATGGCTAAGGGTTTGCTTACTTCCTTTGCTACCTTCTTTAATATAACTGGATAGATCCCATCCACCCCGGGTGCCTTTCTTCTGTTTATCTTCAACAATTTCTCCTCCACTTTACTCCCAGTTATTTCAAGATTCTGTAGCTTACTGCTAGAGTTGAATACACCTCTGGCATTCCCCTCGCTGAATAACTCCTCATGTGTGAATGTCGATGCAAAATATTCATTTAGTTTGTTAGCTACCTGAGCAGGATCATCAACAGTTGACCCATCAATATCAAGTGGACCAATCTGATTCATCCCCTTCCTTCTAGAGTTTACATAAGTAAAGAACTCTTTGCTGGTTTTCTTTGCATCCCTTGCCAAGGATTTCTCGTAATCTGCCTTCGCCTGCCTAACCTCCTTTGTAACTTGGTTGCATATCAACTTGTATCTATCATAGGCTTCTGTGTCATGTGTTAATTTGTAAGTATCCCATGAATTTTTCTTCTCTGCCATATGCCTCATTAGTTCATCTGATATCCATTTTGGCCTAAACCTTGAACAATATTTCTTAGTTGGTATGTAAAGCCTAGTAGCTTCCAAGATAAGTTCTTTGAATGCTTCCCATTTTGAATTTGCTGTTGGTAACATCATCAGTTGGTCCCACTGTATAGAATTTAAATACTGTCTCAGTCCATCATAGTCGCCTTTACGGAAGCAATAACCCTTCCCTTTATCCCTAATGGTAGTTACCTCTTTGAGTAAATCCCACTTGAGCACACTGTGATCACTGCCACCTAGTGGTTCATTTATCTGCAGATTCTTAATGCATGAAGAATCACTGCTGGTAATCAAATCAAGAGTATTACTCCCTCTAGTTGCCTCACAAACATGCTGATGTAGAAAACAATCATCCAATAAATCCACAAAAGCCCTGCTAGTGTGTGAGTGACCAGCCCCCAAATACCAGTCAATATCTGGGAAATTAAAATCTCCCATTATAAGACACTCTGATTTACTGGCCCACTCTATTTCCCTGTACAGTTTCTTATTATACTCAGTCATTAGGCCTATAGAACACTCTTACTCGCAATTTTGATCTCCCAATGCTTATGTCACACCAAACTGCCTCAACACTGCACTGTCTAGCGATGTCGACTGGCTTCACTTCCTTGGTTTTTATGTGTTTCTTAACTAATAGCATAACCCCTCTCCCCTTTCTATCCTTTCTGTAGATGTTGTACTCCCCAAAAGCAAAGCTGCCAATTTTAGCAAATTTAGCAAAGCTGCCAATAAAATTTTAAGAAATTTTCCTAAAATTTAAAATTTAGCTTTAAATTTTTAAAAAATTGTTTCCTTCAAATCAGAGTAAACCTACATAATGTTTGTGTTATAAATATGCAATGATAGATATATATATTTTTAAATAATTAAATACAAAGATCACTACAATCATATCAAATAATTTTAAAACAGCAATAAAAAAAAATAATTTATAATTCATTTATATTTCACTGATTAAAAAAAAAAAAAAAAAAAAAATCACTGTATACTAAAAACAGATCTAGATTATGAGCCAGTAAATATAAAGGAAGTAGTTTATTATTTAAAACAATATATGAATTAAATCCACAGTAATTCTGTAAGGATTCAATATATCATGTAATTATAGTAATTCATGTAATAATCTATGATATCTGAAATATTATCTTTTAGAGTAATTAATTTGAACTATTTAAATATGGGGGCACCTTACTAAAAATGCACTACTAAAATTATTTAACATCATATGGCTTAAGCAACAGATAGCCAAAGATTGAGAAACAGGAATAGTAATCAATTTACACAAAAAAGGCTCCAGAAATAACTCTAACAACTACAGAGGGATAACGCTGCTGCAAAGCTATACTCTAATATACTAAAGAATAAACTTAATAAATACAGCGAACAATTCTTAGAAGAAGAGCAATGTGGATTCAGAAAAGGGAGAAGCACAATGGATGCCATTTTCTCACTACAACAAATTTTGGAGAAAAGAAGAGAATTCAATCTACCAACATTTCTGCTCTTTATTGATTATGAAAAAGCATATAACAATGTAAACCTGGAAAAACTTTGGCAGATTCTCCGTGAAGAAAATATTCCAACCCAACTCCGGAAAGCGATCCAAAGCCTATATAAAAACTCAAGTCTGTATAAAATATTCTGACGGCCAACTATCAGACCCAATTAACACCAATAAAGGAGTGAAACAAGGATGTGGACTATCACCAAATTTATTTAATATCTACATCAATAAAATTCTTAAAGAATGGAAACAAACAATTAACAACAGAATACAGTTGAACAACAGGAGTAAAATCCAAACTATATTATATGCTGATGATCAAGTTATAATTGCAAAATCTGAAGATGAACCACAGATAGTAGCAAATAAACTTAATAAAATAGGTAAAAAGTACAAGATGAAAATCTCCACCTCAAAAACAAAATCAATGGGATTATGTGGAAAAAACATACAAAGAGTCAAAATTGTTATTGATGATAAAATAATAGAACAAATATCTGACTTCACCTATTTGGGAAATTTAATATCAAATGAAGGGAAAGACATCCACACTAAACTACAAAAATATAATAAAATGAATGGAACGATTAAACGCCACTTCAGAAAACAAATGAAAACTGAAACAAAATTACAACTGCACAACATCACTTCAAAACCAGCCCTCTTCTACAGCTGTGAGACTTGGGTCATAAATAAGAAATATGCACACAAACTAGAAGCAGCACAAATGAGATTTTTAAGACCATTATTAGGCTTTACAAGACTAGACCACCAAAGAAATTTAGATATCCGTGAGAAATTAAAAGTAGATAACATAGTAAATGACATAAAACGGTATCAGGAAAAATGGATCAGCCACATAAAAAGAATGAACCCAGACCGGATCCCAAAATTAGCCTTTAACTACAAACCTACAGGCAAGAGAGATGTTGGTCAACCAAGACAACTATGGCGAGATTAAGACCACCTCCAAGAGTTACAACGGAACAGGTCTTAAAAGACCTAAGTTCATGATGATGAGTAATTAATTTTCTTAATATTGGACACTTAGAAGTTATAGTATGTCTTAAAGTATTGTTTTATTGGACTAAATTCAAAAAATAGCAAGAGCTTAATTTTTCAGTACTCACCTTGATCGATCTGCAATTGTTATGGTTTGAATGGCAAGAGGTGACTAGCTTTAAGGTGATTGGTTCTTAAATTAAGGGGTGGGTAAAAAGTAATTAAGATGGAAACGGGATTAAAATATGCGCAAGGAAGTAGAAGTGCACTAACTCCATCCTTGGTTGTCATTAAATTGGGTTAAATTGGGAATCTCTAAATAGTGGATAAGCCAAAAGTCGTAACGAAGGACTTTTTGTTAAAAAAAAGTCTTCAGTTGGCAAGTTAAATGAAAGGGGAATGCGTACTGTATTTAAGAAGAATTTTGTAATCCTGTGATGCACTTTGCTACTTTGCTGGAATCTCAGATTGGTGAGATTCCAAACCAGAGAAAGATTGAAGGGGAGTTTTGCATTTATAATATTTAGATCGAAGTGGTAACGAAACCATTCTATAATGAGGGCTTCGAATTGTAAAATTTTGTAACTTTTTTTAATTTTAATATGGTAATAGCTGAGTCAACTAAGGGAGTATGGTTGTTGGAGTAGGCATGTAAAGTAAGTTCAGTGCTAGATTGTCCAGTTCTGAAGCTATTGTAGTGGTAGTATGCTCTGGTATTGGATGATTAGGTTGAACCGAATTTGGTTGTGGTATTACCAACGTAACAGGCGTTAACAATTGTGTTGACATTTTATTAAATAAATAATATTCATTTCGCTTGTTGGATGTGTTTCTTTATATTTATTAAAAAGTGATCCGAGTTTGTTATAAGTGGAAAAAATAAGAGTGATGTCTGTACCTGCAAATATTTGCCGAAATTGTCCTGCAAGATTACTATGATAAGGAAGGACAAGACGTGTTTTACTATTTATGATATGTTTTATGGGGTTACTGATATTATTTTTTGCAATGGAAATGGTATGTTGGATTAATTTTGGAGGGTAATTTCTGGCTATGAATTTTTTTTGTGAGATATTGTAACTCATTGGATAGGTCGTCTTGTGAGGTGCTGAATTTAATGGCGTTGTAGATTTGGTTATAGAGAACGGATTTTTTTTATGTTGAAAGGGTGGTGCGATGTGAAATGTAGGAATTTCCCTGTGTGTGTATGTTTTCTATAGATCTTAGTTCAGTACCTGTTTTATATATGGTGAGATTGAGAAAATTAATTTGTTTATTGGTTTCTATTTCGAGTGTGTATTTAAGTCTGTCGTGAATTGAATTGAATTTTGTAAAAAGATTATCAATTATAGTTTGTTTCCTATTAAAAGTACATCATCGGCGTATCGCATGTATAACTTTATCTCAGATCACTTTTTAACTTCAACTGTGGCTAAGTAAATTTCGGAAAGGGGAGCAGTGATGCCCAAGCCCATGGGTAACCCGAATATTTGTTGGAAGATCTGATTATGAAATCTGAAATGCCTGGCGTTTAATAGTAGAGAGGTGAGTTCTAAAATATTGTTTATAGAAAGGGAGGTGCGATTAATGAGACTATTGTCGGAAGTTAAATATCCACGAAGGGCTTGTAAGGTGAAAGGTATATGTACATTGGTGTGTAGTGATACAACATCAAACGATGCTAGAATATCATTGTCAGCGATTATGGTGGTTTTAATTTTCTCAAAGGCTTGGTTGGTATTACTGATTTTAAATTTGGAAAACCTGGTGAGTGGAGATATGATTTTTACTAGAAATGAGGATAGGTTTGCGAAGGCGGATTTACTAAAAGAAATAATTGGTCTTAAGGGGTGGCCCGGTAATTCCACCTGTAATTCCAAACATATGGGGGAGAACATTGCTTCGTATGCCAATCTGCTGTAAGGTATGTACGGTGATTTCTTTATTAGACCGGAGTTTTCTAAGGATAATGTCAAGCTTGTTTTTTAATTTGGATATATTATAGGAATTATTAATTAGTGGTCTGCTAGAATTTGTTCCATTTTTTCTATATAAGTGGCTTTATCTAAAATTACTATGGTATCTCCTTTGTCTGCTTTTTGGATAATAATGTTGGGGATTTTATTAGTTTATGAATATCATTGAATTGTTGTTTGGATATATTAGATTGGGAGGGGAGTTTTGAGTTAATAATAGTGTTAGTCTGATGTAAAATGCGCCATTTGTCAGGGTGATGTTTGAGTTTTGTTTCAAGTTCAATAATACTTTCTTTTATGGGATATTGATGGCTTTTTATCGCAAAGTTGAATCCATGCTCTAAACTTGCGAGTTCGGTAGGAGTGAAAGTTTTAGAAGAAATGTTAACTGTGGAAATTACCCTCCAAAATTAATCCAACATACCATTTCCATTGCAAAAAATAATATCAATAACCCCATAAAACACATCATAAATAGTAAAACACATCTTGTCCTTCCTTATCATAGTAATCTTGCAGGACAATTTCGGGAAATATTTGCAGGTACAAACATCACTCTTATTTTTTCCACTTATAACAAACTTGGATCACTTTTCAATAAATATAAAGAAACACATAAATATCCAACAAGCGAAATGAATAATAATATTTATTTAATAAAATGTCAACACAATTGTAATGCCTATTACATTGGTAGTACCACAACCAAATTCAGTTCAACCTAATCATCCAATACCAGAGCATACTACCACTACAATAGCTTCAGAACTGGACAGTCTAGCACTAAACTTACTTTACATGCCAACTCCAACAACCATACTCCCTTAGCTGACTCAGCTATTACCATTTTAAAATTCAAAAACAGTTACAAGATTTTACAATTCGAAGCCCTCATCATAGAATGGTTTCGTCACCACTCGATCTAAATATTATAAATGCGAAACTCCCCTTCAATCTTTCTCTGGTTTGGAATTTCACCAATCTGAGATTCCCGCAAGTAACAAAATGCATCACTGGATTACAAAATTCTTCTTAAATACAGTACGCGTTCCCTTTTCATTTAACTTGCCAACTGAAGACGTTTTTTAACGAAAGTCCTTCGTTACGACTTTTGGCTTATCCACTATTTAGAGATTCCCAATTTAACCCAATTTAATGACAACCAAGGACGGAGTTAGTGCACTTCTACTTCCTTGCGCATATTTTAATCCCGTTTCCATCATAATTACTTTTTACCCACCCCTTAATTTAAGAACCAATCACCTTAAAGCTAGTCACCTCTTGCCATTCAAACCATAACAATTGCAGATCGATCAAAGTGAGTACTGAAAAATTAAGCCCTTGCTATTTTTTGAATTTTCTTATTATACAATTTTTGAAAATGCCCCTTTAAAAATCTTTGACTAATTATTGGATGTACCCAATATTTTTTATATGTATACTCCCCTCATAGTAAGGAGTAAAGTAAATATGGTCTCTGTATCCATAATTTAAGTGAAATTAAAATCACAAATATTAGCAAGTGTTGCATTCCTGGGCATGCACACCCCTAAATATCACGACAACAGTTTTTTTAGTTTCCAGTTTGTACTTAATGTGCCCTCTAGCTCCAAATATAAGTGAATGTTATATAAACACACTTGTAAATTATCTACAACTTTACCTTTTTCAATTCTATTTCTGGGGCTCTATAGAATTCCACAAATGCACATGCAATGATTTGAATCAGTATAATTCCTACTGCAATCCAGCCTAACAGCAAGTGTAGATCTCCAATGAACTTAGTCGCACGGTAAATATGATATGCAACAAAAAGTCCCTGCAAAAATAAAAATCATACTTTCATATTATTAATTTCCTTGCTTATACACTAATGTAAGGAGTATAGTAAATAAATTGATGAACGTGAAGTATTGATTAAACATCAAATGCTGACATAGGTATAACAGAAACGTGGTGTCACTGATATTGAGGATACAGAATTCAAATGTAGTGATTATAATGTGTACATAAAGGACAAACATGACAGAAGGGAAGGAGGGAGTGATGCTTTTGGTTAAGAAGTAGAGTTCAACTCAAAGAGTAGAGTAGAACTCAAAAACAGTTCCACCAGTAGACAGGTTGCCATTATAATACTGAACCAGTCTAGTATGGCACAGACATGAGAAAACAAGAGTGATGGTTGGAGTCGGTTATGTTTGTTTGTTATTTGGTTTTTAGGAGCATTAGCAACTAAGGCCATATTGCTCCTGGGATATGCGGTGGTCATTCCCTGACCTTTCCGCATCCTCCATATTTGGTGGTCACGGGCTCGAACCCCGGTCTAATTAAGAAGCATGTGCTATGCATTGTTGTTCCTGTCCACCTTGTTACGGAGGCACCAGAGTGTGTTATAGGCCAGATGACTGACGAGTGTAATGAAGAAGTATACAGACAAATCGAGTGGGCCAGCAAAGTAGAATGTCTTTATCATAGGGAATTTTACCTTTTTTAAATTTTAAAATGTTTGAATTACTTTTTAAAATAACATAATATTTTTACACCTATCACTTAATTCAATTTTATCAACTTCTGGATGTGAACTGCAGACAATTTGTTCAATTTTCATCCAAAATATGAAAACTGGGGCTAATAATCCCCCCCCCCTCCCTTTCTCAGAATTTAAAAGCTTTTTTTTCAAATGCTAACATCAATTTAAATTGTGTCTACCATTAGTTGGAAACAGAAAAGAGATAGCAACATTATTGGAAGATTAAGACAATTCATTTGTAAACAGACATTATTTGTAATTACTTTGAAAAGTAAGTATACATACTCAAGAGAGCCTACATGTAAAAAATAAAAATATACATATGTACCGCTGAAAGTGTTGATGCCATACTCAACATGGCTATAATGCATCACTATTTTTTTTAAGTCTTGTCTTGCCTTCCTTCACGGATTAGGCTATCTGCCTGTTCCGATCTCAAAGAGATCTGCCCATCTTTTCTTCGGTATTCCTCTGTTTTCCCTTTTGCTCTATATGTGTAAGCTAATTTAGGGTATCTATTATCTTCCTTTCTTTCTACATGTTCTTTCCATCTTTGTCTATATTCTATAATTTTTTCATTAATTGAGTAAATCTTTAATTCTTTTCTAATATTTACATTTGGTATTTTATCTAATTTTGTACATCCTTTAACATATCTTAATTTCATTTCTGCAACTTGTATTCTGTTAATGTCTCTATTTCGGTACCCATGTTTCAGAACTGTAAAGAAGTGTTGGTATTTCCATTACTTTGTAAAATTTCAATTGTTTTTCTTTCCATGTTTTCTTAGCCAGAGTTCTTTTCATTGTTCCACATATGTTTTGAAATTTCACCAATTTCTGATTCATATCTTCTTTGACATCATATGTTTTATCACATCCTAGATATTTAAAATGTTTTACTTGTTCTAATATTTTATTGTCTATAACTATTTTTGTTCTCACCGTACTTTTCCCCTTAAAAGTCATTGTTCTAGTTTTCATTGTTAATATTTTAACTTTATATTCTTCTGTTATTTGATTTAATTTAAATACTGCTCTTTGTAAATTATCTTCGCTATCTTGAATAATTACTTGATCATCTGCAAATAACAGTGTATTAATCCTATTCTTTGTATTTAAATATATCCCTGTATTAATTTCCTCTTTCCATTTACATATCATATCCTCGATATATATGTTAAACAATGTTGGTGACAAGCTACATCCCTGTCTAACTCCTTGATTTATTATACTTTCTTCTGTTAATTATTTTGAACAGTGCTTATGCTGTACAAAGTGCATTATATGCAGTGCAACCTTAATATAATGGATTCAGATATAATGCAAGTGTGATTGATCATATCTCCAAGGGCATAAAAATAATTTGTATTTTGAGTTTATCTCAAAATACAAATTTCACTAGTAGAAGCTAACTCTGTACCTCACAGAGCAGAACCAAAACCAGATACTGCAATGGTTCCCACAATGTGCAGACCACTGACCACTATCTTTTTTGGTGTATTCTCTCAATTAGATAATTAAATTTTTATAAAAAAAAAACAATAGTGTTATCTAATTATGGCAAATATTCACTTTCTCAACTGTCTTGCCTCAATTAGAGTCACAATAAAGAATAAACTAATAAAATGCCAACTGTACACAGAAAACATTTTCCTTTGGGAGGAGACAGGGGAACCAGCTATAATTTTTTCAGTTGTAATACATTCAATTATAAATTTTTGTAAAGAATAGCATGTGACATTTTCAAGGATGAAATCACATTTAGAGTGGCAAAAACACTGGTAAAGGCATAGCAAAAAGGGTGTTAACCCAAAGTAGTACATCATTGGGGGGGAGGGTTCCACAGTCTCATGTTTATGCTTGTAGCCTTGTACATGACCACTCAGCTACAGTGGGTGTTATATTATGTGGGTTGAGTTGGGTTGCTCCTTATTTCCGATTTATGCACTACACTGTAAATTGGATTCCATGTAAACCTTAAATTTTATTTTTTTTAAATATATGAAGTACTGCTATTTAATATTTTTATTTTAAAGTATACAGTGTTATTAAAAAGACTACAGTAGCACTGCGACTGCCATTTAAAATGTTTAATCCACTTTGTCCATTAATGGACAAGTAGTTAAAAAAAAAAAAAAAAAAACTGGCTAAATTTTATTTTCAGCTAAAATATGCCTTGCTTATAACACAGGTGTTAAACCTCTTACCTGTGAAAGTGTAAAGCTCAGTTCAGCTGTATATACCTAATGCTGAATCTGTCTGTAATCTATGGTTAGTTTGCTAGTTCTGCAGAATGAAAAACCAGGTATCTAGGAGGGAAAACTATACAACCCTCATATATGAGACTGACTGATGTAGTTATATTTAAATTTTACCACAAAATAAGCAGGTGAATGTAGTATGTGTTTAAGTGATCCAAATGACAAATGTTTATGTTTTATAAAAAAATAGCAAATGTTATTTTAGCAAAAATAAGAACATTCTGACTAATACTTACACTTATAAGAAAGGGAATTAACATCCATGTGATTTTCATATAACGGCTCACTTGTTTACCAAGCATGAAAGAAATATCACCACAAAACTTACTCCATCCTAATCAAATACAAGAAAAAAAAAAGCTAAATACAACAAATTTATCATTTGACTTTCTGAAAGCTTAAAATGTTTACAAAACTGACATTTACAAGACTAAATGTCTGTAACTAAAAATTCATATGGATGTTGCAACAAGCTTACTTGGTATTCTTCAAAGGGAATTCAAAACAGTGTCCAAATATAAAATATACTAAGGCTTCTTGTTCATTATTGCCAGATATCCTTAGATTTATTCCTTTAAAATGCTGTTGCTTCATTTACATGTTATGTTGAGATTGAAACTCTAGCAGAACATGGAATATATAACTTATCAACCACAATGGGAAAAGTAAGTTTTTGTTTCATGAAACAGCATATTTGCCAATTTTAATAAAAATTGTACAATGATCTTATCAGATGGTTCATTTGTTATCAAATTCCATGGAGAAGGGGTGCATCTTGGGGGAATTTTCCAGGAAGTCCTCCCATTAATTCAGCCATGACTAAAGAAGCCTTTAGAAATTCCTCCAGTCTGTGATGAGATTCAAATGGCAGACAGTGATATATCATGCCATTGAGACTTTTACATTTGATTCAGTTACATAGTGTTTGATGATTATCTAACAAGCTTAAAACCTCTCACTACATCCCACTTTGTCCAGTAAGTTCCTACAATGATAATCTGATCTCAATGGAATATAACATATTCTCACATTTTCACCAGTATTAGTGATGGAAAATTTACATTATGGAAGAATCAGGCCTAAATTAATGACCACATGTACTAAGTTTTGAAAAACCCTAGCCAGCAAGGTTATTAAAAAGGAACATTGTGGTAATAAAAGTAAAAGAAAAATATATACCCACCATAACACCATATTATTCCAATTGTTTCCAACACAACTAACAAAGTTATGCTTTTTCCAACTGCATAGCTATCCAAGAGTAAGAATACAAAATTTCCTCCCTGTAATTGTAATTTTTTTTTTTTAATGAAAGCAGAGAAAATGAATAAATACATGCTACTAAATAAATTTTTTATTTAAGTATAAAAAGATTTATAATAATATTGCTAAAATTAAATTTTAATGATTTGATAAAATTATAAATAAAAAAAGATAGTTATGTAAATATTTGAAATAAGTAGGTATGAAGGGAAGTATTGGAATTTATATGCAATTATATTGATTTAGTACTCAAATTATGACTCAGTTCAAATATATACAATTTGATCTGCTGAAATTTAAAGAATATTACCAAAATCAAAAATGAATTTGTTTTCAATGTTACATTCCTTAAAAAAGATTCTATAGTTCATAATTGTAGTTTCATTCATTCATCCACTTATAAAAATATACAATGTAAAAAAATTATATATATTTAGTATTTAAAAAGATTAGTTGGAATACAGACCTGGCCAAAACATTTACACAAACCTTATTTTTATAAAAGTTCATATATAATAACACAAAATCCAAAAGAAACTGCTTTATGAAGTGAAAATATAAGACTAATTTTCAGAGAAATGTTGCATTACCTCTATTTAGAGGTAATGCATTATAGTTATATGGCAATATCTTGAACTTTATCAGAAGCTAACATTTGTCAGGTTTTTTTTTTCTAATGTGTGATCCTTTGGAAACGTTTATAAAAAAAGTGATCCTTTGGAAACATTTTTGATTTTATTAGTACAATAAGTTTTTTTAGTTCCTAAATACCATTTATTTTGTTCCGTATCAACATTTTTTTTTCTCTCCCTGTCAAGTCTGATACCATTCAATGCTTTCTGCAGTTATTTAGCAGAAAAGTTATTTCTGCTAAATAACTTTCCCTAAACTTCACAGGGAAAGAATATGCTAGTTAAACACCCTAATGTTAAAGAAAAAAAAATTATACATGAGGGTACTAACTTGTTTTTTATTTTTTAATATGGTGTTTAACTTGTCTACTTAACCATTCACATAATGAAAATGAAAAAAAAATCAATTCTTCTTTTTAATTTTTGTGATATACTTCATGTCACAAGGCCCAATTGTTAAAAAAGTAACTTCTGACCATGAGATATATAATGCATGTCCCTTAAATCCACATTTCTTACTAGTTGTTTATATTTCTGCATTTATTTCTCCAGTTGATGAGTTGGTGAAGTTGCATGGTATAATATAAATAATAATTATGTTTACTTATGAAGAAAAGCAATGTAATTGCATTGTGAGATAATGTTCTAAGCTCCCTTGGACACCTCACTTGAAAATCTATACAATACAATGGCTAGCAAGAGCTGTTTGATGGGTTTTTGTGATAAATATAAATAAAAAAAAATAAAAAAAAATAGTGATATGTGAAACAAAAGGAATGACTGGGCTAACAACATTATTATTTAAAAAATTCTTCACTGTAAAAGTTTGTATAAATGCAAGAATAATTGGAGTTTAATTGGGACCACAAAGAATTTTATAAATTAAAAAAAAAAAAAAAAAAAAATTCCTTATTAACCAAGTTATTTATTTTTTATCAATTCTAATATTATGCTTTGTTGTATTAGCACTGCTGTACTTTTTAGTACTGTCATATATAGCTTTCCTTCTCAAATATAAAGAAGGAACTATAAAAAAAAGGCTTTCAATAAAGCAGCATAATTATCTATTAGATAGTTTCACACAAGTGCAGGGTAAAATCATACTCAGTTTCCCATCCATATAATACAATACACAATGAGGAGTGTCTGTCTCACAGAACTTGAACAAATAAAATATGTGATGTGGTAGGTAGGTCTCAATCCATGTTGAACTGCAGCTAATGCAATTTGATGTGTGTAAATTTATAAAAAATTTTTACAAAATCTAAAATATTAATTTTTGCACTGCCATATGTCTACTAAGAGCTCCAAAATCTGTTTGAGATCCAGGAAAAAATTAAAAAAAAAAAAAAAAAAAAAAAATATATATATATATATATATATATATATATATATACCTATGTTTACCTTACTTGTTAGTGGTAAATTGGCAGTAGTAGCATCACTAATTGCTGCAAAAACAGTTGGTGCCTGATCTGTAAGATCTAATTTTTTTTTTATTTATTCCAGAAAAAAAAATTAATTCTACTCATACACTTTAACCTTTACTAATTAAACCAATAATACTAATGAAATGTAACTTATTTTTTAAATGAAAAATCAATTAATTTTTTTTCCATATCCTCTGTTTCCAAAACAAAACTTTTATTAATGCTTTAAAAACAAACTATAAGCATAAAATATATATACATAAAACTATTAGTCACTTCCATTTCCAACTTTATAAATGTGTGAACCATGTGAAAATTGAATATTATACATGCACAAATATCACTGTTTGTCAAATAAATAAACAATAAAGCCATTCTATATAATAAACATAAAATAAAAAGTACTTAATTTCTGTAGCACTTGTGCTAACTGTCTGATGAGAAACATTTGTATACAAGATGTGATAAAAAAAATGTTTCGGGCTGAAATTTGGGATATCTGGAACTAATATTTGGGAAATGGTGAAGAATATTGGCTATTTGTTTATCTCCTTCAAACTTATCACCCCGACACTGCGTACACAGATTACAATGTTTCTGCAACTTATGGAAGCATTACCAACAGGCTTCTCTTAGAATTGCCAATAGTTTCTTTCTCACATTGAGTTATTTCCTCAGTTGTTGCAAAGCTGTGACCTTTTAAGGCAGTTATTAGCTTGAGAGAAAATAAATGCATGGAGCTAAATTCAGTGAGTATGGTACATTGGGAATTACATTGATGGAGCGCTTCACAAGAAATTCATGAACTGAAAGTGCCAAGGGTCTAGGGGTTGTATCACGATACATGAAACTCCATTTCTCTGAAGCTCAATTTTCTGGCTGCTTCCTCCAAACAGCATTGTGCAATCACTGTAGAAGTGTTTTGTAGTATTCCTGGTTCATCGTTGACCTTGGAACAAATTCATAATGAACAATGCCCTGCAAGTCAGAGAATATAAGCATGATCTTCACACTTAATCAAGATTGTCTTGCTTTTCTGGACCTTGGAGAGGAATGAGTCTTCCAATGAGTGGGCTGAGCTGTTTCCAGGTTATAGCCATACACCCACAATTCACCACCAGTAGTGATGGAAAAGAAAGTGTGGTTCAGTAGCAACACACTGCCATAGATCTTGACACATGAAAACTCACCACTCTCTTGTGATCCATTGATGGGAATAAACAAATTTCACTAGCAACTTTGCAGATAGTTAAATGTCAATCACCACCTGGTCAGATCACAAGCAATCAAACCATTGACTTCTAAAGTTAAAAAGTGACCAAAGCAAGGAGCAGATTCAAAGGACAATTGGCCCCATTTAGCTTTGCAAACCAAAGTAAAGTCTTTGAACTACACACTATTTCAAAAAGCCATTTTTAATATTTCATGGATTTCTGTACCACTTCACCCTAATTTGAAACAAAATGTGATGAAAATTTGTTGCTCAGTAAAAATCACTCATTCTGTATGTGACAAAACACAAAATAACTTATATTGAATGCATACTAATTCAGCCCGACTGTAAATAAATGGCTGTATTACTTCTAGACAAGTCACTGACTATGCTGCAACTCATGAGAGCAAATGAATATCACAATTTTAAGATAAAAAAATAGTAACAGAGATAGCCACATCCTTATTTCAACTATAACTGGTTAAACGTCAAAGAATCACTTAAAAGCAACTCAAGTAAGACTATATGTAATTAGGAAGGTAGAGAGAGCAACAGCCTCTATAACCAGCAATTAATGCACAGTAGATATTTTGATAAGGGTGAATCAGACCAGGCACCACTATCAGATTAAATTCACATAATACAAACTTCTCAGAGCAGAGTGTTTGATTATCAAAGAAAAGGATAGAATTTTAATGAATGACAAAGCACTTACAAGTAGTTTTCTCCCTAAGCAATACCTCACTAAATGTTTACAATAACTGTTTTATAGCTCGTCAGATCTCACATGTGAAATTTTTCCTTTTTACAGGGGCAAAAAAGGAATTGCTGAAAGGGTGTCATTTCAAATATTTTACATAAATTACTTGCACCAACTATAAGTACAAGATCTATGCAAAATTATGCAAGATCTATGCAAAATATAATTATAGGATAGTCCAATATTACTTTGAAATGGTTATCATTATCGTATAAATAGAATAATGCCTAATCTATTCAAAAACAGAACCTACCTTTACAACAAGTACACTACCACAGGCAAACAACACCAGACAGGCTAGTAAAACTTTGAGCCATATTTTTGATTTTAGTGTTTGTTCTCCTGTTGTGATCATAGATATGTTGCCAAAATGACTAATCTAGAAATAGAAAGAAGTGATAATGAAACAGAAAACAAATCCTACTCAACTGCATTACACTATTGCTATTACTAAACAACTGTTATTTATTCTTCAC
The DNA here is from genome assembly GCF_048544385.1 of Mastigoproctus giganteus. Lineage (NCBI taxonomy): Eukaryota > Metazoa > Arthropoda > Arachnida > Uropygi > Thelyphonidae > Mastigoproctus > Mastigoproctus giganteus. The sequence goes on along the minus strand of NC_143578.1, from coordinate 233,551,409 downwards.
GACAAGAGCAAAAAGCCACTTATCATAAAAATTATTCCTATATATTTGTTAATTCTGTTCATTGTTATTATAACTTATATGGCTCATTAACATCACAGCTATTTGCATGTGTGGGCTGAAAAACCTTGAATAACCCACAGGGAAACTCCTACTCCCGCTACCTGAGCTCAGTTAACTAAGATCCCTGAATGAATGAAGGGGCCTTTAAGAATTCATCTGGTCTCCAAAATTTGAATCCAAAATTCTCCAAATCAGTAACAAGTGGCCAAAACTTTTTAAACGTCAGAATTTTCTTTTCAGCCAGCTATCAGAAATATATACATATTCCCTGAAGTATAAGCTATAACCTATCTGTACAAAAAACAAAAAAAACTGATTCATACTTTATGTTGCATGAGGGGCCGAAGCAAAATAACAGCACCAGGCTGGATGATTTTGAAGTGAAAAGGGAGTTTCCTGCACAGGAAAAGCAAACTGCCATTTATCTTTCCTTCACCTACTTGAAATTTTCTTTCCAAATTCACTTAATTCCATCCATTTCACTCACTCACAGATCTTGCAATGTATATGGTTTATGAGTACACTTTATCCTTCAGGTATCCTCATGCAAAAAATAAAAAAAATGTAAGCAAATAAGGTCTGGAGACAATGGGGAGGAAGGGGTTATTTGTTATTTGGTTTTTAGGAGCATTAGCAACTAAGGCCATATTGCTCCGGGATATGCGGTGGTCAATCCCTGACCTTTCTGCATCCTCCGTATTTGGTGGTGACGGGCTCGAACCCCGGTCTAATCAAGAAGCGTGTGCTATGCACTGCTGCTCCTTCCCACCTGGCTGCGGAGGCGCCTGGGGAGGAAGGGGAGATTCAATAACATTCCCATAGGTGGAGGTGCCAAAGTGAAACCATTTCTTTGGTATTACTATTTAATATAAAAAAAATTTTAAAAAATTAAAAAAAAAAAAAAAAAAAAGGAGGTGCTACCCAAATTTCCAGAAATTTGAATGTTGCGCAAAAACTACATCTAGTATGGACTTGTGGTGCTAGGTAACGCTGCATGCATCCTTTGTGATCATAAGAAGTTGAAACAAGCTTTTGGTGACAATGCTTTAGGCCAGACACAGATCTACTACTGGTTTAACCATTTTAAAAATGGTCAAATAAAATGGTCGGTTGATGATGACGATCACTCTGGGCATCCATCATCAAGCACCACCCCGGAAAATGTTGCAAAAGTTCAGGCGGCGATCCGTGAAGATCGTAGGCGGATCATCCATGACATTTGTAGCATTGTAGGACTATTGTACGGCTCATGTCAGCAGATTTTGTCAGACAAGTTGAACATGAGAAGAATTGTGGCCAAGTTCATCCCACAGTTACTAGTGAAGATCAAAAGCAGCATTGCATGAAAGTTAGCAAAGATCTTCAAGAATAGGCCAGGAGTAATCAAAATTTCCTTTCTATGGTCGTCACTGGTGACAAGAGTTCGGTATATGGGTATGATCCAGAAACCAAGCAACAATCATCCTTGGGGCAAATATGGTCTCATCCTGTAGAAGAGACCATCTTTGCCCCGACCGAAGAAAGCCCGACAAGTGAGGAGCAATGTGAAGCCCGTGCTGATCTGTTTTTTTGGACATTGACGGGATTATCCATAAGAAATTCATCCCTCCTGGCCAGATAGTCAATGCAAAGTTCTACTGAGATGGCTCAGGCAGTTAAAGGGAAGCAGTCAGAAGGAAATTTCCAGTGAAGTGGCACACAAAGAACCTGGGTCCTTCGTCATGATAACATGCCGGCTCACAAATCTCTCGCTGTGGCGCAGTTTTTAGCATCCAACAACATGCAGTCATCCCCATCCCCTTATTTGCCAGACTTATCTCCCTGCAACTTCCTCTTCCAAACCAAATCGCATCGCAGACAGTGCTGAACACTATGACGAAGGACTTTCGGGATGCATTCAAATCATGGGAGAAGCGCTGGGATCTGTGTTTATGCCCTCAATAGGACTATTTCGAAGGTGACGGTGGCGAATAAGACCCAGGGCGAGTCTAATTTATTTTAGAAATACATTTCAGGAACTTTTAGGTAACACCTCACACATACATATATATAGCTGAATTTTTATTGGTCCAATTTTAATGAAATTTGGGCTGACTCAACAATCAAATAACGTGTTGTCCAAGAAAGAGTAAAGGTGCCATCAGAATTGTTTATAACACAATCCATTTAAAGCTAAACTTCAATCAGGTCTCCTCACATATGCCTCATTCATACTCTTGATTATGCCCTTCGGTAGTTAGCAACTACTTTTTTTTTTTTTTTGATTTGGTAGTTGTTGGCGCATCGGCTTCTGTGGCCATATTGCACCTCCCAAGGTTTTTGCAGTACTTTGATCCAAGCCCGAGGCGGGAATCGAACCCGCGACCTTTGGGTTGCCGGGCAGGTCGGCTAGCAACTACTAATCATTTGAATAATATGAGTGTAATTGACATGATATGCCAAAATTTAATGAACTTATTATGCTCATCACTACTTTAATATTTTACCTGCTTTTGGCACTTCTTGATATTCTCCTCCTGCAGCCTTCCTTAATTAATCTAGTTACATTTCCTAAAATCTAGTTACAGCCTTCCTATATTCTCAAAGTTTAAAACAGTATACTGTACAAAAGAAGTCAGGCAAAAATATATCTTAAGAAGGTTGTTAAGCCGCCCTAATATCATCCAACAAGCTGGCATCAATTTCCAACATACGTCTATGCGCATATACACAATTAACAGAATACTAAACTTGTTACAACAAACAATGGATGATCCTGTTCAGGTAAGTGCATATCTCCACACTTCATTTAATGAAATAAAATACATATTAGATAAACATTATATCTATTTACATTATAAATAAACATATTTAGAAAAATATAAATATGTATAGAAAAATATAAAGCATACCATATTTCCACAGCACAAGAAGAATATCATAAGAAAAAATAGTACAGATGTTGCTTGCCACTGTTCATGATTTCTAGAAACTGCATCTTTTAAGGCATATGAGTATATGGAAAAGACTTCTTTCCAATCTATAATTAGAAATTCCAGTAGAACAAGTCATTATATTACTCTTATAATTTAAACTATAAATAATAAAAATTATCCAGCCATGGCTCAATGGTTAATATGCAAATAAATAATTCTAAACATTCAAAAGCTGGTTGCTCATATGTTACTACATAGGTAATCTAGGAACATAGAGCTAATTTCTTGATTTTTAACTCCTCAGGGCCCTATATGGCTATACGGAGTATAAATTAATGAATTTATACTATTTAAGTTATGATAGAAGCAGCAATTCCAAATGAAACATAACATAGCACATTGTTTATGCACTGTAGATCCTTTTAGTTAGCATTAAAGCAATGTAAAGCTCATTAATACATAATTATAAGAGATACATCATTAAAATTATATCTTTATGGCCCACACCTTTTGCTATTAATCTCTAAAGGTTATCTGTTCTCTGAACTATCTGGCTTACCTTCTAAAAAAAAAAAAAAAAAAAAAAAGTTTGTTTTTAGGTTAGTAATAAGAAACTACACAATTAACCACCACCAAGTTAGTAAAATTTTGTAAAAACAGCATGCAGAATTGCAGTCAAATTGCCCCTTAAAAGAGCATGCAACATTTACAGAATGTAAGTCACTGTTTCTAATTATGGCAAGAAGTAATTTCAAATATACAATTGTTTATTTCATCGCATTTCTTAAAATTATTATTTCTTTTAAAGGAACCTTACCACATTTCCCGGATTATAAGATATGGCAGGTTTTATAAGCCTAATTTTGGTGAAAAAAAATTTCATTACAGATATCAGAAACAAAATTCACAAGTGCTTACTAAACAAAACATTAGAGCAAAACAAATTTACTCATCACAGAGTCCCAAAAACTCACTAGTAGCAATAGTACCTTTATTATGGATGTTATGATTTTAACTTTTACTTCTTTCAAAAAGTGCATCATCTTCAGTACCATCAAGGGCACTGCCAATTCTATGGGGTTTGAATGATTTCAGAAGGAAGTAGGATTTTACCGATCCTTTCCTAGGAATAAAGGATGAAGTATTGTGAGATGTATATAAATCCTCACTTGCATATTCTAGGCAAGAGTGATATACAGTTTGATCTGAAAACAAACAAAAATTCTCATTGCATACCTAGTATGGTCAAGCAATATGCAAATACCATACTAGGTACATGCAATTGGAGCCATAAGATGCAAGGGAATTTTATGCAACATTTTACAGGAAGAAAAGTGCATCTTATTGTCTGAAAAATATTGTAATTTTTAAAATCATACAACTGCCAGAGGTGTACTGCACTGCAACTGACCCTGTGCCCATAACAGAGCACAGAATTTAATCTAGCTTTTGGGCTTCAATGTAAAACATGATGCCTTTACATGAAGCATTCAGGCGTTGGTTATAAATATGCCAAATCTTATTTCTTAGTTAAATAAATAAGATTAAGTACATTTAACCTTATAATTTAATCCCAATCTTATATTATCACTAAGTTTATATATCTACTAAGAGAATTTTTTTATTTTGTTTTGAAAATCTATTTTTAAGCTTATACACATTAGTCAACCTATAAGTAGAAGAGTACTTTAAAAATAAGTGCCAAATAAAGCATCAAATACTATTTTAGATTCTAGGAGGATGCTAAAAATCTGTCATACTGTTAAAAAAGGATGATGGGGAGGTGCACTCTTGAGTGCAATGCATTTGCAGCCAGATATTGATAACTTGGTAATTAAGAAACATGAAGTGATTCTAAAATTATGATTCAACAAAATAGACATGGTATATCAAATAGTGTGGTGTTATTCTATAAAGAGAGTAACATGAAATTAGTTAATGGTCATTTTCTATATGATTGATATCAAATCAAAAGGTTTTTTTTTTTTTTTTTTTGATGCTTCTGCATCCATGTTATGCTAAGAGAAAGAAGAAATGACAATAGTTTCTTATTCAATTTGGAAAATCCTTACCAGCAATAAGTGAGGGAGGTGGTATCAGTTATTCAACTGATGCCATTTACAAAAACTGCATTTTAATTTTCTTCACACTGCAATGTTTCACATTGTAAAGAAATGAAAATGTTTTTGTAAATAGCAATAAAATGGAAAACTATTTAAGCACAATATCTGTCATTTAAATATTTGTGAAAATCAGAGTACTTTTATATCCAAATAATGATAATAATAACAAAATGGTATACATTTGATCAAATTCAACATTTAAGGGAGCATTATTGTTGTAGGGTTTCAGGAGTTGGCAACTAGGGTCACATTTCTCTGTGTATATTGTCTGTAAATTGTGTGTTCTGTGGTTGATTTTATATTTGCTGGATGAAAAAACCAGAGTTTCCAGGAGGAAAAAACCATGCTACCCTCGCCTGAGATCAACTAACTCATCCAAGTTTGTGAAAAAGGCCCATAAAAATTCCTCACATCATCGATGGGACTTAAACTTGGGTCTTTTCCACCCGGTGTGGGAAGGATGGTAACTTTACCAACTATGCTACCCATGAGGGCATTTAAGAGAACAATGAACTGGGTTACTATATTTGTTCTTGCAAGGCTCTTAACAAGCTATCTTTGTTAATAGTCTTGCTAACACAGGAATCTTCAACCTTCTAAGTATAAGAGGCTACTGTCAAAACAGATTCATAGACAAAACTCATATACACCATTGGTAAGCTTTACCTTTTCATTTCATTCTTTTCCATTATAAAAAAAATAACTACTTCCAGTAATATCAACAACAGATAAAGATAATTATATGAAAGCTATGACAAAACAGGGTATTTTAATTTTTATAATGAAGAGTGAAAATAGATAATTACCATCCAAAACCAGGTCAGTAGGGGGGGGTGCACATGTGTATATGGACAAGGTCCTTCATTCTCCTCAACAAGATTGGTGAAGGGAATGAAGGGATCCTCTTACCAAGAGAGGCTTAAGTTCTGCAAATTGCAGTGGCTGGAGACTAGGCACCTGTGCGGTGATCTGATTGAGGTGTATAAGGCCTTGAATGGGTCGAGCATGCTGAATTCTGATGGGATCCTTCCACTTGTTCAGATTACGAACCTAAGGGGGCATAAATTCAAATTAAGAAAGGACAGATGTAGAATAGATATGCAGAAATTTGCCTTTAGCCAGCGGGTGGTTAATTGCTGGAACAAACTTTCATCTGTCATTGTGGAAGTTGATAGGTTGAATAAATTTAAGGAGGAACTGGACAGGCATTTGGAGGGAATGGTGTGATTTTTTTTTTTTTTTTTTTGGCTGATGCTGCATAAGCTCATACACTTGCTTTCTTGCATCACATGCCACTACTACTACTATGTACTGGTTTATGACTTTGTTGGCAAAGAAGTCAGTTATTTCCAGTTCCAAGCTGAAGCAAGTTATCAAATTCTGCATCTTCCCTCCCAACATCTCTTGGAAACCAGAAATTCCATCTAAAAGCTGACACTGCAGCCAACAAATATTAAGTAGGTTAGCCTTTATAGAAAACTGCAAAGAATTTACATAGAGAAAAATTCAAAAACACCAAATGGGAGGACATTGATCTGTACTTTTATGCCATTTTTGAGAGCCATATTGTTGATCTTCAGAATCCCTCCATCCTATGCAGAATCCAAAAACAAGTGTAAATGACAGTATTCAGAAGCTATCTTCATCCAAACAATTCATGAATAGAGCAGGGACAGAGTCAAGATCTCTCATTCAGCAGCTAAATTTCTTTAAATCTAAACCTGACTAGTCTCTTCCTTCTCTCTCCCACCTCACAGGCTGACCACCACAAACCCTCATTCTTAGGTGGTCCTCTGGGAGGGCTAACAACATCTACAGGTCAATCCATGCATCCCAGGGTTGGGGATGATGTCACTCAAACTTATAATAAATGAATGATCACCTTTATTCTCCTCTTTTTCCATAGATTTCCAAGGATTACAAGGTTTTGTTTTAGAAGATCTCCCAGTGAAAGCTCTACCAGTAATAACTTTCTTTTTTTGCCCATTATGCCTTTTGTTAAAAGATATTTAGCCCATAATGTAATTCAGTTAGGACTTAATGTTATATAAAATTCCATTGAATTATATATTTATTTTATATTTTTATTATTCATTCATGTGTGTGTGTGTGTGTGTGTGTGTGTGTGTGTTATATATATTTATAGCTAGTGCAGCAAAAGTCTGTGGCTTCCTTAGACTATATGGCTAATATTAATGTCCACTGAACAGCATCCCAGCGAGTGGCCAAGAAAACTGCCTTACAGCATATTTCATATGAATATCTCATGTTTTAAAATTAGAATAGGCTTTTTATGTATTGCATATAAAAATGTAATATTTCAATCTATATATTTTATTATGCAGAATAATTAACACTGCATTAAAATATAATATACAAACATTATGTTTTACTGACCTATGGAGTAAGAATACAACTCAAATAATAACCTGAAATATTACAAATAAAGCTGAATTCCAAGGTAATAAATTATTTTCAAAAATAAATATTCAGATTTAACTTTTTTTAATTTTTTTTAAAAGAAAAATGAAATTAAGTTCAGGTTGTAAAGATAGAAGCTTACAATCATTGTGATAAGATTTAAACTTTTTTGAATGTGTAGCACCACCTGAATATATTTCAGCAGAAATCTCACCTTTGAATTATGCACAGCTCCATTATTTAGAGAGAATTCAAACACTAAAATATCTGAAATCTTACCTTTTGTTTCCACTGAACTGTTATAATCTATCATCAAAAATAAAGAGAATTAATGTAAGTGTTATGCAACTACTAGATCAGAAATGCAGCTTGATATTTCAAATTAATTTAAGAGAGAGAGACACTATTATTCAGAGAGCAAGTAAATACATGATACAATGTTAAGGAGAAGTTAGGATTTTTTTTTTTAAGTATAGACTAGCCAATTTTCGTTTTATGAAATGTTTTATTACTTACAGGATGTTTAAAATTTTTTTTTAAATTTTGTTTGTGTCTATTGGTATGGCAGAATATAAAAAGAATAAAGTATTAGGATTTTTTGGGTATCATACAAAATTCTTAATATTCAACATATACAACTTGTCCAAGAATGCATTTTAATTTTTTTTTCTTAAATTAACCAATTTTTCCATTTTCTGTGATTAACAGAAGTGTAAAAGAAATAAATGATTAACTTTATCAATTAATTAATTAATAATTGAGTAATAATTAATCTAAAAAAGTAACTGGTTTCACTTCACACTACATACCTCAACCTAATCGTCATCAACTTTTTTGTAATGCACTTTACTTATTTTACTCCTGTATTTTAATAAAAACTGAAATGCATAATGCCTTTCATCAATCTTCTGGAATTGGTAGAATAAATATATATGGTGATATTGTGATTATATGTGCTACCAACAGGAATAAGGATGCAAGCTAATCAAGAAACATGGTTAATCAATAAATAATTTATTCACTGGAAATTCACAATCTGTATGGAAAACAAAGCTGATGTTATGAGACAAGTGCTGGTGCTGCCATCTACTAGAAGTAAATATGAAATGAAAGGGCGATTGTTCCTCGAGCACCACAGTGAAGGTCAGTGGGAATTGCCACCATTTCAGAATGTAGTGCAAGCTAAAGCTAAACTGCATGTCTCTCTTGTGTCTGTTGTGGAAAGACAACGGAACAAAGAGCAAACATCAAGTTTTGTGTTTGACTGGACAAAAGTGCCATGGAAACATTTCAAAGATGAAGCAAGTGTATGGAGAGAATTGTCTGTCTGTCTCATGCATGTGTGTTTGAGTGGCATAAACGTTGCACTCATGAAAGAGAATCGCTGGAAGATGTCAAATGTCTGGGCCCAGCAAAAATGGTTCGAACACCAGAGTTGATTGAAAAGGTGTGGAAAAATCATGACTGATGTGCAAATGATTTCAATAGATCTGTTTGTTAATAAGGAAACAATTCAACAAATAATAACCCAGGATTTGAATAAAAGGAAGGTCTGTGTGCAGTTTGTTCTACATTCACTAAAGAGAGGCACAAGTTCAACACTGCACAGAACTCACTGAGGCTGCTGAAAGCAAACCCAACTTCCTGAATTTGAAGATTATGGGTTACAAAAGCAAAAGGTGACATATTTATTGGATGTGAAAGTTGGCCACAAGACTTTCACATGATTTTTTAAAGCAGATGTGGCTTCACAAGAATTGGAAGGCAAAATGACTGAAGCTGTGCAAAATGCCTGGCAGTTGTTTTGCCTTGTAGTGAATGGCTTTGTAGGTAACATTAAGAGAAATTACAAAGACATAGTTGACAAGGTTATCAAAAAGTATAGAAAAATGGGTGCTCCACTACTTGTACTTTCACTAATTTTTTTCCAAACCAAAAGTTTGTGATCTTAGTGAAGAGCATGGGGAGAGATTCCACCGGACAGTCAATGGAGAAGGGATACCAAGGACGGTCTGGTTCTTGGTTCAGAAATGCAGCTTGATATTTCAAATTATCAAGCTGCATTTCTGATCGCAGCACTAACCACAGATGACAAAGACATTTAAATGATTTGCAAATTTTTAACTTGTTTACTTGTAGCAAAGATTAATACTCTATTCTGTACAGAAGTTGAACACTGTCAATAAATCTGATGTAGTATTATTGCATATTTACTTTTCTTTCATTTAATTTCTGAGAAAATCATTGAAGCCATGCAAAAACAAAAAAACTAAGGTCATAATTGGATTCAGCATACCAAAATTCACAAAGAAACACCAAAATAGCATTAAGAAATGCAGATTGCCAGAAACTATTTAGAAAATCTGTTATGTAGTTTAATCAAATGCATTGTTGATCAATACATGGATAATTGAGGCTCTACTGTAGACGAATTCATTATTTTATATTTAGTAATAAAAAAATATGAACAAAACAAAACAATGCTACAAAAAGCAGCTTCGATTAAATGTAAGTGCTTGAACCAAGAATTTTATTTTTTTTTCCATTGCTCATTCATTCCTCTAACTAATCAGCACACAGCCACAAGCTAATGTTAAAAGAGAGAAATATATTCAAGGAATGTATTTCTCTCTTTGAATTAATGAATTACATTTCTCTCTTCTCAATGAATTACATTCTTTTCATTACATTCCTTGAATGTAATTCATTCATTGGAGTTAAGCTGTCACAGGCAGATAAAATATGGATAGGCACTTGTAAACATTTTGTGAATGTGCCTGAAAAAAAGTTCATGCTAAATCACTTCATAGTATTTTTCTGACCCTTCTGTTAGGAACTGCTTTTCTTTCTCCCTTCAAACAAGTGGAATCGATTTAAGGGGTTAGTGCACAGTTGATTGACAAGGGTGATACTGCAAGAATGTTACAGTCCTCACCCTCCTCATAACGTGCAAGCGAATACGTTAACACTGATTTGGTCTAACCAAGCTATGTTCCATGTTAAAACATCAACAAGCATAGCTTCTGAGCCACAACCTAGATTTCATCAGGTCACTGAAACAATCTTCTGAGAGCCCTGACTTAGAGTAGCAGTCAATATTTTGGTGACTAATGTGCACACAGGTACAGGTAGGTGACATGGAAGACTCATAGTATGTGTAGACTAGGGATGGCCATTTAAAATAATGCTAAACAGAATATTTACTAATATAGTAATAAATTAAACAAAAATCCTTGTAACACTATTTATAGCATTACTGTGTACATATAGTTTCCAAGTTTCATTAGAATTTGAAAAAAAAAAATTATAGTATTATTTCACCACAAACTAAAAATTTCTCCTAAATAATAAGTTATTCACAAAGTCTACTATAAAAATAATACCACTCAGTGTAACGTGGAACTAAATGCAGCAAGTTAATGCAACATCAGGGTTTTTTGGCAAGGTTCAATTTTGCTACCTAATTTCCAAGGCACCTGTGATTATATTAAAATCAAATCATACAAATATAAAAAGGAGAAAGGTGACTTCAGCCTCAATAAGCATAAACACATACTACCTGCCCAAGGGAAGACACCCTCACAACCAACAAAAGATGAGTGCCACTTCCACAATAAATGAACTAAAATAAAGACAAAGAACCCTCTAAAGAACTATTTGAGATTCCAAAAGGAGTTATTTTAGTTGTTGAACTATTTGAACAAACATCAATGGATGTCCCTATATGACCCAAATACAGGATGAAAAGAACTGAATAAACTAAACTTGAAAACCTAATGTGGGTAGGGCCATAGCTTTCTACAGTTTAAATAAATGAAGTGCAAATTTAAATATCAACTCATCCAGTTGACAAGTCTAAGCTAAACACAAACAGGCATAAACATTAATATTAAAATTCAAATAATAATAGAATCAACATAATTATAAATAATTAACATACATAAATAAATAATCAATTATGATAAAGTTCATTACGGCAAACCAAATGGCAGAACAAATTAAAACATAATGAGGAAAACAAGGAGTAGCTATGAACGTTCAAACTAAAAAGAAAGACTGGAACAGATGAAACAAATCAAAGTGGGGGGGGGGGGAAATAAAATGCCATGGACCATGTTGAGTCTGTACCAAAAGTAATTTTACTACTAAGACCATACTGCTAATTTGAATGCAAATTATCTCAGAGGATAGGTAGCAAAATTTAACCTTTCAAAGTACAATTCTAATGTTGCATATAGTTCTGTGGTATAATAAGTGTTCTTATTTTTACAATAGCCTTGGAGACATAGTTTTGTCTTAGTAGTAAAAGATACTTACCAAGTGTTCCACAGTTTTCTAATTTTGAGAATACCACAGAGCCAAATAACATACTGAGGAAAACATCAGAAACAATAACTATAACAGTGTCCCTAACAAAACAAAAAGAAAAAAAAATCCCTTCTGTGGCTTGAAATTATTTTTTTAATGATATGATGATTTTATAACACCTATTACTATAAGCACAAGGTAAAAACATCTGAAAATAAAACTTTTTGTCTTATAAAAAGTAACAAAAAATTTTAATAACTATACATTTCTACAATGTATACTGACCATTTCTAGTCTTATATTCAGGAGTGTCATCATCATTATAAAGATGAGAAAATACTTGAAAGATCCAAATTGATCATCAATCACGGGAGACTGAACTTTATGCTCATATTTGTTCTCTGAAGTGCAAGACATGTTATGTTTTGTTTCAGTAGCATGATTCGAAAATTATATATATTTTTTTTTATTTCCCTCCCTCATAGTATTAGCAGTGGCAAATGATACAAGAAAGCAAGCTTATATACAACATCAGCCAACACACACACACACACACACACACACACACACACACACACACACACACACACACACACACACACACACACACACACACCTCTCCCTCCAATTGTTTATCTAATTCTTCCTTGAATTTATTTAAGCTATCAACTTCCACAACAAATGGAAGTTTTTTCCAGCAACCAACCACCTGCTGGCTAAAGGCAAACTTCTACACATCTATTCAGCAACCATCCTTTCTCAATTTGAATGTGCCCCTTCATGTATGTAGTCTGAACAAGAGGATGAACACCATCAGCATTGAGCAAGCTCAATGCTGATGGGATTCTTCTGTCATCAAAAGTCACACATTTAGTTCGAGGATGCACAGTTATGGTATCCTAATCAAAAACAAGGAGATGGGTGTGGCCATTGATCATTATTCCACCCTACACGAGAACATGCCTCCACCATAAGTGTATCTTTCTCTGATGTTGGAGGGATGGTACTGCATTCTTCGTTGTCTCCAGATGAAATACATCTAGAATCTGTTTGTAGGCTAAAACGGGACTCATCAGGGAACAGAACTGTACCTCATTTGTCAGGGCTCCAAGCCACATGTTTATGGCACCAGTTTTAACAAGCTCTGCAGTGGTTTGGGGTTAATGGGATACAAACCACTGGCTTCCTTGTGTAGCATTCACTTGAATTGAGCCTTCTTAACACAGTCTAGTTGGAAATGTTTTCACCTGTAGCTGCAGCAGCCACAAGAGACAGTTGATGACAGTACATTGTAGGGTTCTGTCTTACTGTTAAAGTCAGACAGTGGTCTGTTCTTGTTGACGTAGCCCTTGGGCGACCTTGGCCAGCTCTTCTTCTAATGGTCCTTGTCTCCTGAAACTGCTTCCATAGTGCCGAGATGACACGACATGACACTGCATGACACATTAAGCCAATGTGTCACAACTCCACCCACAACTGCCCAGCTTCAAGTCATCCAATGTCTTGGCATCTAAAAGAATCATCTAAATGATAACGACTTGCCATCCTGAGTACTAGAGATGTGGCAATCCCACTGAGCAAGCCAAAAATGGGAATGAAGTGATGTGGTCAGAACCCTTGTTTTTATAAACATCAATAATTTGCACAATATGCAGCTCTGTAAGTAGTAGATTAATTTCTATTAGATACTCTGAATTTGCATGCCAGGATGCCTATAATACCAAATATTCTACACTATTCACAATAAAATATTCGTGAGAAACATTTTGTCGCATGTGAATTAAGCACCAAAACAGCCAAGACTACAAGGCATCAGTTTATTATGTCTGTAACTGTGTGTATTCTTCAGTCAGTTTGCTTTTTACTGGGGGCAGGGTGAGGAAACAGTTCCTGCAAAAAAAAAAAAAAAAAAAGAAAATATAACCCTTGCCTGAAATAACTATCTCACCCACATTGCAAAAAAAAGCCTATAAAAATTCCCTGCATTATTGATGGGATTTGAATTCAGGCATTTCCAACCCAGTGGCAGAGGACATTAATTATAACCATTGTGCTACTCATGAGGGCTTTTGCCAAAGTTATTGGTGGTAGCTTATGTCCACTTAACTTCCACCTCTGTTACAACCTGATGGTTCTATATATACTGTTAGAATATTTCAATATTAGCAATGTAAAACTCAATTGAAACAAGTGACTGTATGAAATTGTGAATGACCTTGATTAAATCATAGAATAATCATTTTAATGTGCTTACATCTTTTAATTATTTTAAAAATTAAAATTTAATAATGTAATTTATAATTTAGTTATAGTCTATGATTTTAATTCATTCTAATCTTCACAAAAAAAGCAAAATAACTACTCACAACAAAATATTATTCTTAAATTCATTTTCACTGGAAAATGTAATTATATGTCCAAATCCAACACTTAATGAAAACAGCAACTGCTCACAAGCTTTAAACCAGACCTAGCAAAAGAAGGAACAAATTAAAATGAATGGAACTCATTGCAATTTTCTATGCTGTTATATTATTAAATGAAATTTAAAAAAGCAATATGTTTGTTTCTTATTTTAAATAAGTTTATACATGCTCCTATTATCAAAAATGTGCCTGACAAACTGTACTACCTATCTGTTCTTACTTATGAATATGGTAGCCAAGAGCAAATTTAAAATGTTGGCGTGTTAGTTCAGAAGTGCCCACTGTTAAAAATACTTGGAATTGGATTCTCGGAAGACAAAATTAAACTGAAACAAAAATACATTCATTCATATGGTGTCGTCTGTCAGATGCCACAAAAGCAGTTAATCTCTTGTAACTTAAGTAAATAAATAGAAACAAAAACAGATAATACTAAAGTCATCATAAGAGATTGTTGCCAGGGAAAAGTATACAGAAGGATTGAATTTTATTCCCAAAATTAAAAAAAAAAAAAAAAAAAGTAGTGTCTGTTAGATGTGGTGTGAGCATCCTGGTGTTAAATTAACTGGGAATACAACTTACTATAAGCCTTTAAGTTTTTGAAATTTTACAAAGATAAAGACTATTTGCTATTCAGCCATATAATTTATAATCAAACAATGAGAGAGTTTGTGGTGAACAAGAGTCTAAAACTTTAGCCAAGGCACACAGAAATTGGTTGAACTTTGATATTTTGGTGTACTGTTCCTCTAATTTATAAAAAAAAATAATAACAAAAATGGATACCCTATAATAATTAGTAGGCTGATTATAAAAAAACATTACCGTAATGTTGAATAAATCTTCAGGTCGTTTTAAAATGAACATATTTTTCCAATTTTCACCATTATCTTCCAGACGAGTAAATGGAATTAAAATGGCACAGATGAAAAAATATAAAAGAATTGAGCCCTTGACCTATATAAAATAAGAAATTTTAATCAAGCAATAATTTAAAAAATTAAATAAGAAATAATTCAATGAAATTTAACACATTTCCTTGAAATATCAATACACATATAGAGCAAACTTCAGTTCAAAAATTCTTTCATAAACAATTTTTTTGAGTGTAATAACTAGATTTTGCAAAGCCATAGATTAGATAATTAGTACAAGTCGATCTCAGATTTTGAGACATTAGGCAGTACCCTGGTTGTTATTTGGTTTTTAGGAGCATTAGCAACTAAGGCCATATTGCTCCGGGAATATGCGGTGGTCATTCCTTGACCTTTCCGCATCCTCTGTATTTGGTGGTGGTGACGAGCTCGAACCCCGGTCTAATCAAGAAGCGTGTGCTACGCACTGCTGCTGCTCCTTCCCTCCTGGCTACGGAGGCGCTGATGTACTCTGGTGAGGGGAGGGAGGAAGGGAGGAAGGGAGGAAGAGAGAAAGCGATCCACTTTCTTCTAAAGCAACTTTTTGTATAGAAAAAATCCAAACTGCATACCCTGGTTTTCTAACTAGCAAATTTATTATAAATCATGAAACATCAAATAAGATTCATCTGAGCAAAAGTCACTATGACATCATGTAGAATATATGAAGTAGGTATTGTGAATATATGAAGTAGATAACAGTTAGCACACAATATATATTTCATATATTCCATCAGCTAATTCCGTTCATATATTCTACATAATGTTAAAGTGACCCTCTCCAAGAGACAAACTATTCATACAATGATAAATAATTTTAATAAACAAACATTACGTTAGAAACCTTTTACCGGGTTTAACCACATGCATAATGAGTCAGAACTAGGATTGCATATTGTCTCTACATCCTTCTCTAACTGCTTACATCACATCATATGAGATAACTCTATTAGTCCCTACTTAATTTTATTATTGAAAATTACATTACACACTTCTTTCTGTTTAAACCCATCTGGCTAAATTTTTTTAATGTAAAATTCTTCTTTTATTTTTCTTTTTTCAATTGAAATCTCTTTTCAAAATTTTTCAATGTCTCTTTCCCTCCTCCCAATTTAAAGACACTCTCCACATTTCTCATATCCATCTGTTTCAATGTAAAGACACTGAGGTGCCTTTATATTGTGGTATAATTTTTAGGAATATTTTAAATGGCACTGTGGTTATATCACATTAATATTTTTATAATCATCAAAATTTGTTGTAGCAATCTGTATACTGGTCACTATGATAGTACAAATTAGTTCTTGCTTAACTACCTTTCATTCACTATTTTCCTCCATACAGTCTCATTTCCTTATTTTTGGCTGATGCTGCATAAGCTCATACACTTGCTTTCTTGCATCAAATGCCACTGCTACTACTACTGTTCATTTTTGCTTTGAATATCTGTTCAGATAATTTCTCTTTTCCCATCCTTTTATAGGCTTATACCATTTTAAATTTACCTTGGATTAGACAACATTAGGACAAGTTTTTTTCTGATTTATAATATTGTTTTGCTATAGCTAGTTCCATTAATATTTCTTAAACACTCATTTCTGATTATTCTAATTTTTGATCAATTTTTTTTTTCTAACTCCAGCTTTCAGCTCTATTGGTTAAAACAGGTTTAAAAACTTATAAACAGCTATTTATGTACACTGATGAACCAAAAAATTATGACCAGTGAGTCATTATGCAAATCAAAGCAAATACAGGTGAACTATGGTGCATGTGCAGGTCAGGACATGGCATAAAAAACACCTGATACTGAGCTCTGTTAATCAGCGTTACTCTTGTTCTTCAGATGGGAAAGGCAGCGGACTTAAGAAGAGAGTTTGACAAAGGCCAAATTGTAATGGCTAGATGACTGGTCAGAGGATATTTCAAATGGCATGGCTCATGGGGTGCTCACGGTCAGCCATGGTTAGTACCTATCGAAAGTGGTCCGAGGAGGGGAAAACCCACGAACCACCGGCAAGGTGTTGGACGACCATGGCTCATCGATGCTCGAGGTGAGTGAAGGCTCTCCTGGATGGTACATGGCAACAGAAGGGAGACTGTGACGCAACTCGCCAGTAATTGGAATGACTGGTGACGAGTAATGTGTCACAACACACACAGTACGTCAAACCCTGCGTGACTGCAAGCCTCTGAGTGCCCATGCTAACCATGGTTCACCGGTGACAGTGCCTACAATGGGCATGCAAACATTGAAACTGGACCTTGAGTGATTGGAAGAAGGTCGTCTGGTCCAATGAATCACATTTCCTGTTGCACCATGTGGACAGCCAGGTATGTGTGTGTCATTTACCTGGGAGAAGTGATGGCACCTGGATGCACCGTGGGAAAAAAACAAGCCAGTGGTGGTAGTGTCATGCTTTGGGCAATGTTCTGCTGGGATACCCTGAGTCCAATCATCCATGTGCCGGGCACGCTGACATCTACCACCTACCTAAACATCATTGCTGACCAGGTACACCCTTTCATGGCAACGATCTCCCCCCCCCCCTCTGGCAGAGCCATCTTTCAGCAAAATAATGTGCCATGCCACATTGCCTGGATTGTTTGAGACTGGTTCGTGGAACATGAGGAAGATTTCCAGATATTGCCCTGGCCTCCAAATTCCCCAGATCTCAATCCCATCGAGCATCTGTGGTTTGTGTTGGAACAGAAACTCCGATCTGCAGCATCTCAACCATGGACCTGACAGGAGTTAAAGGATATGCTGGTTATGTGCTGGTACCAGGTACCAGCAAGACACATTTAGAAATCTAAATTTATGAGCTGTTTTGGCTGCACATGGAGGACCAACATCATATTAGGTAGGTGGTCAATGTTTGGTTCATCGGTGTATATACTGTATATATTTTTTTTGTTTTTATAATTTTCCACATTTTTATTTCTTTATATTAATTCAATACTAATTCAGCATAAAAACAAAAAAGACTGGTCAACTATTTATTTACCAAAATATGATGCCATTTTTAATTTGAAATGTATTATACATTTCAAATTTATTGTACAATTAAATTGAATATTTGGTATATAGTATTTTAATATATAACAAAAATATCTGACATTTAATTTACAAAGTTATAAAAATGGAAACGCTAGAATATTAGCTGAGAGATAGTGCAATGGTTCTGGTTATGTGAAAAATAAAGTATGCTGGGAAAATTCAACACACATAGGGCAAGGCACGAATTACGAGTTTAACAGTGAAAATGGTTGCTTAAAAACTATTTTTTACAATGAATTAATTTCGAAATATTATAAACAAATAAAAAGAATATAGCTAAGTGGTGAAGCAAAAGAGTGTAGGCATCTGCTTTTGAATTGGGCTGCAATTCAAACCCATATGACTACTAAATATGATTAATGATTGCACTCATTGTGAAAATGATTAATTGTAAATTTCTCTGATCTGGTGGATTTGACAGGCAGTCATGCCAAAATGTAAACAAAACTTATTTTTTGAATAGAAATGAAACAAAAGTAAAATGTTAAAAAAAAATAAAAAAAAAAAATTATACCATCAATACAGCTTCAAAAACTGACCTTTAAATTATAAGATCATCTTAGCATTCAGACCATGGGGATGAAACAGTAGATGAATTTCAAGTAGTGTTAAGGAGTAAGACAAACCTTTCTCTTTTCTTGGTTGCTTCTGAATATGGGATCATACTACTTGATAATTTTGTGTCATTTAAAGAATACCTGATCCTCACAAAGTTTAAAATAAATCTGAGATGACAGAATCACATACTCTCCTTGTTAATGCAAATATTTAATTCCAACAACTAACTTTTATGAGCCATACAAGTTCATTGTTGGGGCAAGTAGAGCTGAGCTGACTTTATTTCAAAGAGATTGTTTGAAAAACAAAGAGAGTAATTATTGTATTATACTGCTAGCTTGTCAATTCATGCAACTGCTGACAGCCTACACTGTCCAAAGTTGACTGTCAGAGGTATTACAAAGTCAAAGTATAATGGTACAACCATCATCCAGCAACACATCAGAAGACCATGGGTGCTTACTCCACGTGACTGGAGAGTAGTCAGAAGTGCAATACAACAATCTTGTCACACATCCCTGTAAAACATCAACTAGGAGTTTAAGGCATCAACAGGGATTAAGGTCTGTATGGACACACTAGGTACAGAGCTTTACAGCCTCATTTTCATGGGAGAGAGAGGTCAATCTTAAATTTCTCTTTAAGATTGACCTAAGCTTCTGGTTTTGAGACCCACTAGGTTTGAGAACCACTAAAAGAAAACAGTATATCAAAATGAAATTAATTTGAAGTGATAAATATAGGAAACATCTTAAATAATAAAAAAACTCATTGATTAATTTAAAAAATATCTAAATAAAACTGAATAAGGAAAGAGGAAAAAGAAAATACCTGAAATTTTCAAAAAAGTGACATCTAACCCCCGAGAAAAAGTAGAACCCTTTAAGACCTTCCAACTCAATGGATTAAGACCAATGGGACAAACTCATTGAACATTTCATATTTCAACCTCATATTCACAATTATAACTGAATACATGTCTTCTGTTTGAAGGAGCAAGTAAGAAAATGGTGAGCCAACCTAAAGTGCAATGAATGCCTTTTTATAACCTTCTTAAAAGGATAAAGAGAAACATTCCATGGGTATTTTTATGCACATATTGACATTTCACCTCGTTACTTCAGGAAGGATGAGAATCATGAAAACACAACGTTAAGACAAATTTTCATTGAATTGTGATATGTTGCAACATGTTTGATAACTTAACATAGCAATACATGAATCACTCATTTACTTGCAGCCAGTTTGAATTAACGGTAATAGGTATTTCATCAAATTTTAAGATATTTTATTGAAGAGCAAATTTGTATCAAATTTTGTCTTAAATTAGAGAAAAGTGCAAGAGAAACCCACAAAATGTTAAAAGCAGCTTTTAAAGAAGATGCTATATGTTGTTCAAAGATTTTCCAGTGGTTTTCAAAGTTTAAAGAAGGTCATTTGTTCATTGGAGATGATTCTTTCTCTAGCCACCAAACTTCAAAAACCAAATGATTCAATCACTTGTGATCAGATTCATCACAATGAATCTGAATATTTCACTGATCAGATTCATAATGAATCTGATAAGTCACTTCTGATCAGATTCCTAATCTGAAGTGACTGATGTTTAACTGTCTGCAAAGTTGCAAATGAAATTGCTATTTTTTTATGGGATTATGGGGCACAAGATTTGAGAATGACTCATTTCAGCAGTCTGTGCTTCGCATCCTCACTGATGACAGAGTGGAAAGTTCTTACATGTCAGGATCTCCAACATACTGCTGCTGATCCACATGCTGACCCATGCTTGTTTCTTCTATCATTAGAGGTGTTGAATTTTGGATGTACGGCTATGGAGGGGAATGCCAGAAGTTTATAAAACTAACAGGGAGCTAAGTGATTTTGTAATAACTGAGAGAAAAGTGGAGGATAAATTGTTGAAGTTAAACATAAGGAAGGCACCTGCAGTGGATGGGATCTATCCAGTCATATTAAAGGAGGTAGCAACAGAAGTAACTAAACCATTAGCCATAATTATGAAAGCTTCCTTAGACTCAGGGGAGGTCCCCACAGACTGGAGAGGTGCAAATTTATCCCCAATTCACAATGGGGGATCAAAGGGTGACACGGGCAATTACAGACCTGTAACTTCTGTTCAAGAGAAAATAATGGAGTCACTGGTTAAGGAAGCAATGTAGGATCATCTAGACAAGGCTGCAGTTATAGTTCAGATACAGCATGGGTTTGTTAAGGGGAAGTCTTGTCTGACAAATTTGATTGGATACTATGATGTGGTCACAAAGGAACTGGATGCAAAGAATAATTTTGATATCATATACTTGGATTTCAGGAGAGCTTTTGATACATTAGCACTAGTAGAGGCATATGATGCAAGAAAGCAAGCTTATTCAGCATCAGCCAAAAAAAAAAAAAAAACGCTCCCATTTCACCCCTCTGTTCGTTCCAAATACCTGTTCAGCTCAGCCTTAAATTTATTTAGCTTGTCAGCTTCCACAATGAAAGATGGAAGTCTGTTCCACCAATTTACTACTGCCGACTAAAGGCAAACTTCTGCACAACTGTCCTACAACTGTCTTTCTTCAATTTGAGGAATGTGCCAACTGTGGCACATGGAAGGCTACTGTACAAATTGGAGCAGTATGGCATTAAGGGCAAGTAGCTACAAGGGATAATAGGATGGTTGAGTGGGAGAAGACAGAGTGGTTATCAATGGACGCTGCTCTTCATGGAGTAATGTTATTAATGGAGTCCCCAGGGTTCAGTATTTTTCAGTATTTAACAATGATATTGATGAACGTATATCAAGGTTAATGTCTAAGTTTGTAGACGATACGAAGGTTGGCAGGGTTGTTAATGACAGTACACTACTGCAACAGGATCTGGAAAAGTTGAGCAGATGGGCTGAGAGATGGCAACTGAAGTTTAACATTGACAAATGTAAAGTACTGCATATAGGTAGCAGTAACCCCAGAGTAACGTATCAACTAGGTGGTACTACACCTAGTGGAGTGGAGAATGAAAAGGACCTGGGGGAAATTGTACAGGCAGATATGAAGTTTTCTGAGCAGTACAAAAAGGCTGCAAGAGTAGCTCACGGTGTCTTGTCAATAATATACAGGAATTTTGCTAGCAGGAATAAGGGAGTGATTGTCTCCTTGTATAAGGCAATGGTCAGGCCACACAAGTACTGTATACAGGTCTGGAAGCCTCATTTTAGGAAAGATGTAGAGCTACTGGAACGAGTACAGAAAAGGGCAACAAAATTGGTGAGTGGAACAAAGGGTTGGTGTTACCAAGAAAGGCTTAATTTCTGTAAACTGCAGCTTCTGGAGACTAGGCATCTGCAAGGTGATCTAATTGAGGTGTATAAGGCCTTGAATGGATTGAACAAGCTCTATGCTAATGGGATTCTTCCTCTTGCTCATATTACTCATCTGAGGGGCCATAAATTCAAACTGAGGAAAGATAATTGTAGAATAGATGTGCAGAAATTTGTCTTTAGCCAGTGGGTGGTTGATAGTTGGAACAAACTTCCATCTGTTGTAGTGGAGGTCAGCAACTTAAATAAGTTCAAGGGAGAACTAGGCGAACATTTGGAGTGAATGGATGGGTGATATGGGAAGGGTTTTTTTTTTTAGCTGATGAGATATAAGCTTGCTTGCTTGCATCATATGCCTTCTTCATGGCCAAAAAAAAGCAAGATAATCTCAATAAAATGTAAAGCTTGTGAGTAGCCTAATCAAAAATGACTCCAGAAATATTGGAATCAGCATATATAGTGTCAAAGATACTGTGTATGTTGCTTCAAAGGAGATTCATCCACATTGGGGACAAGCTTTATTTCTCAAATATTAGTTTGATCAGAAAACTTTCTGATCACAGCTTGTATATGAGAAAAAAGTAGTTGAATATGTCAGACTGTGTAAATTATATTTTATTAAGATGCTATAACAGCAAACTCAGCTAAGTGTTTTTACACCTCACTTTTATATTGTCTATTAAATTTTTAAAATTAAATGTATTAGGCTATTAACACATATACAATGGCACCTTCCATTAGATAGGTGAGCAGGAGCAGCAGTGCGTAGCACACGCTTCTTGATCGGACCGGGGTTCGAGCCCGTGACCACCAAATACTGAGGATGCGGAAAGGTTAGGAAATGACCACCGCATACCTCCGGAGCAAGATGGCCTTAGTTGCTAATGCTCCCAAAAACCAAATAACAACGTATATGATTCCTACACAATGGATGTTGAAGAAAATTCTTAACACTATTTCTTACATAGAACCAGTAACTATTAAAATGTGACCAAATTACCTTTATATGGAGTGATCTTCGCTGAAGGAGAAAACCCAATAAAGGAAATAAAACAGCCCAAGATAACAGTAAACAAATGATAAGTTCCACATTTATTTCATCATTTTGGGAAGAATTAGGATCAATTTCTTTCCTGCAATAGAATGATCATGCTAAAATTAATGCAAACTTTTAAAATTTAACTATTTTTAAAAATGGCCTCTTACAACAAATTTTAGAACCCATTAAGTCAGAATGAGTTATATAGATCACAACCACATCCTAAGTATTTTCAGAAAAATACATGGCTAGACACCAACAGAAATAAAATGAACTATCCCTTTTCAAAAAATAATGGACATTTTATCTAAAATGTTAATGACATCTCATTTGCTCTAACAGGGGTATGCAAATTATCTATAAACCACCAACAGCAAACGAGTTTCAAACACTCAGTTAACTGCTTAGTTGGCAATGTTCATTATAGTCTTCTACTTAACTGGAATAAGCTTTAAACTTTTTGGAACCAAATATTTTAATGGCTCTAGATATTAACATATTTTCTTCATCATGGTATAGAAACTTTACCAACAAAGACATTACCCTAGCAGCTTCTTCTTTTGCTTCTCAAATTAAAAACTGGTGAGTGATACTGATTCTATTACAAACAATCACAGAAGTATAACTTTTGATACAGAAAGATTTGTCTCACAGCCTTTTTTATTTTGATATTCTGATTTGTAATGAAATCTTCCCACTGGAAAAATTGATTTATAGCTAAAAAAGAAAAGAAAAGAACTTTATTGACACAAATGACAAGTACCTTTCTTTATTCTCTGCTTCTGATATCTAATTATTTCAGCTGCTAGTTCTTTGAAGGTTTGATACTGGCATCCCAAGGCTGTCCCCTTTGGTGTTCTCGACAGCCTGGTTTCTTAAACTGCAAGTCCGTGTAGATCAGTAAAATGTTCAAAGAGTTCATGCAGCCTGTAGGGCTCTCACTAAAATTAAGGCCCTTAAAATCAGATCACCTCACAGGTGCCTAGTCTCCAAATGCTAGGATTTTCAAAACTTTCTTCATAAGAGCACCCCTTTGTTCTACTCACCAATCTTATTGCCCTTCTCTGTTCTAGCAACTCCACATCATTCCTAAAATGAGGCCTCCAGACCTGTATGCAGCACTCATGGTGTGGCCTGACCATTGCCTTATACAAGGGGATAATCACCTCCATATCCCTGATAGCAAAATTGCTATATATAAGACTCCATGATCTGCTCTGGCAGCCTGTCTGCACTGCTCAGAGAACTTCATATCTGACTGAACAATTACCCCCAGATCTTTTTCATTCTCTACCTCGCTGAGTGTAGTACCACACAGTTGGTACATTTCTCTGGGGTTACTGCTACCCATATGCAGTACTTTGCATTTGTCAATGTTAAACTTCAGTTGCCACTTCCCAGTCCAACTGTCTAACTTTTCTAGGATCTAGAAGTTTACTAAACTTCTAGATCCTATTGCAGTAACATACTGTCTTTACTGTCATTAACAACCCTGCCAAACTTTGTATCATCTGCAAATTTGGACGTTAAACCTGATATACCTTCATCAATATCATTGATAAATACACAAAACAACAATGGACCCAGCACTGAACCCTGAGGGACTCCACTAATAACATTAGTCCACAAAGAGCAGTGTCCATTGATAACCACTCTGTCTTCTCCCAAACCAGCCTTTTATCCATGGTAGCAACTTGCCCTTAATAGCATACTGCTCCAATCTGTGCAACAGACTTACATGTGGAACAGTATCAAAAACCTTTCTAAGATCCAAATATATGATATCAAAATTATTCTTTGCATTCAGTTCCTTTCTGACTACATCATAGTATCCAATCAAATTAGTCAGAGAAGATCTTGCCTTAACAAACCCATGCTATCTGAACTATTACTGCAGTGTTGACTAGATGATCCTGCAATGCTTCTTTAACCAGTGACTCCATTATTTTCCACACTAACAGGTCTATAATTATTTGTGTCACCCTTTGAACCCCCTTTGTGAATTGGGGATACATTTGCACATCTTCATAAATGGGGACCTCCCCTGAATCTAAGGATGCTATCATAATTATGGCTAAGGGTTTGCTAACTTCTCTTGCTGTCTCCTTCAAAATAACTGGAGAGATTCCATCCACCCCAGGTGCCTTTTTAATGTTTAACTTCAACAATTTCTCCACCACTTTGCTCTCCATTATTACAACATGATTTAGCTCCCTGTTAGAGTTTAGTAAACTTCTGTTCTCCCCTTCCTTACAGACTTCCTTATGTGTAAATGTAGATGCGAAATACTCATTCAGTTTGTCAGTTATCTGAGCAGGATCATCAACAGTCGAACCACCAACATCAAGTGGACCAATCTGATTCATCCCCTTTCTTCTAGAGTTTACATAAGTAAATAAATCTTTGTTTTTTTTGATGCATCCTTTGCAAAAGATTTCTCATAATCAGCCTTGTAATCTCCTTTGTTACTTGATTACAGACTAGTTTATATCTGCCATACATAGGCTTCTGTGTCACCTGATAATTTATATGCATCACATGCATTTTTCTTCTCTGCCATTAGTTTCAGTAGTTCATCTGACATCCATTTAGGTCTAAATCTTCCACAAGAAAATTGAACAATATTTCTTAATCAGTATGAAAAGCCTAGTAGCTTCCACGATTATTTTTATTATTTTATTATTTTTTTTTTATGTAAACCCCAAAAATGAGAGGTATTAGAACCTATAGTACTTAGTACCGTGCTTGGGTTGGAGGTTGAGAAGATGAAAGAAGATATTTGTTGACATTGGACTTGAACTTCTGTAGACTGTAATTTTCAGGAAATACATATAAAGGAAGGTTGTTCCAGAAAATGGCAGTTGAATGAATAAACAAGGAAGATGAAAAGTTAGTTCTGCGAGTTTGAAGTTGGACAGTAAATTGATGTTGGCTGGTGGCGGCACGTGTTCGGCAGCACCACCAGCCAACATGTGCCACCACCAGCCAACATCAATTTACTGGTGGCGGCACGTGTTGGCTGGTGGCGGCACGTGTTCGGTCTGTTTTGAAAGAGAGAGCGGGAATTATAGAAGCCAATTCAGAAGAACAGTGCCTATGGAAGTATCTGTAGAAAAGGCATGCAGCAGAAACAGTATGTCTATATGACAGCGAGTGGAGAGACTCTGTTAGAGATGAATCATTAATTAACCTAACTGCCCTCTTCTGAATGGAATCAAGAAGCCTGAGAGAGGTTTTGGGGGCACCACCCCAGATTTGGGAACAATATTCCAAGGGAGGGCGGATTTGCAATTCATACAGAGTGAGCAGCTATTTGGAAGAAAAGTAACGCTGAGAGCGAAAGAGAAAACCAAGTTTTTTAGATGCAGAGGAAGCAATATTTGTAATGTGCTTGTGCTAAGAGAGATTAGAAGTCAGGGTAATCCCCAAAAGAGATATATCATTTGCCTAGAAATCAGAGTGTCACTAAAGATAAGCATAGGAGCAGAAGAATCCTTTTTGCAAGATATAAGACAAGACTGAGCTTTAGAAGGGTTGAAATCAACTAAGTTGTCTTTGCCCCACTGGAGAATTACCCGAAGATCGGCGTTTAAGGAACTGGTAGCAGATTTTCGAGAAATTGAAGCTGATTGAGCAGGACAAGGTTTCTCAAAATGGAAAGTGGAATGCAATGTGCTATTATTGGGCAAAACTATGGATAGGATTTCCAGTCAATGGAAGAAGGTCATTAATATACAAGAGGAAAAGAGTGGGGGAAATAAATAAACCATGGGGGACAGCGGAATTAGTGGGGAAGTTAGAAGACAGAGAGCCATCTACCATCACCCTCAGTGAGCGATCAGAGAGAAAACTGGATAACCAATTACTAAAAACAGTTGGAAAGCCATAAGATGAAAGCTTGTTTAGAAGACCTTTATGCCAAACATGATCGAAAGCCTTTGAGATGTCAAGAGCAACTACTTGTGTTTCACCGAACCTTTCCATTGAATTAATCCATAAATGGGTAACATAAGCCAGAATATCACCAGTGAATCAACACTGATGGAATCCATACTGGCGATCGTTGATCAGACGGAAGGTTTCTAGGTAGTTTAAGAGTTGGCGGTTAATTGATTTCTCCATTAATTTAGAAAGAGTAGAAGTAATTGCAATGGGACGATAATTGGATGGGAGGGATTTGTTACCCTTTTTTAGGAACTGGCTGGATATGAGCAAATTTCCAAGCAGAAGGAAAAACACCTTTGGAATAAGAAAGTGAAAAAAGGCGGCAAAGAATAGGAGTAAATTCAGGAGCACAGGTTTTGAGAACAAGTGCAGAAATATCATCAGGACCTGGAGCTTTCTTAGCATCAAGATTCGTCAAAATCCTTCTGACATCCTTTTGACAGAAGACCACAGGAGGCATTGAATGGAGCATGTTTGGAATTGTGGGAGGTGTTTTACCAAGATCATTAATACATGAGTTGGAAGAAAAATGGGATGCTAGCAGGTCAGCTTTACCCTTGGCTGAAGTGACAACAGAACCATCTGGTTTGGACAGAGGTGGGAGCAGAGATGGGCAAAAGTTGCGGCCAATAGCTCTGGCAAGAGACCAGAATGCTCGGCTACTATTAGGGCAAGAAGCATGATTCATACTCTTAGCCTGTTAAAAATGTAGTTTCGACTGATTAATAACTGCTTTACAATTGTTGCGAGCTTTGGTGTAGGCAGAAAATGAAAGTGGAGAATTAGCAACAAGCCAATTACGATATGCAACATTCTTCTCTTGAACAGTCTTAGCACATTTATTGGAAGACCAAGGTTTAGATAAAGGATGAGATTTTAAAGTGGAGTGTGGGATAAAGGATTCCATTCCTGCAAGAATAATTTCACTGACAAGATCTGAGCAAACGTTGACATCCGAAGTTTTGAAACAGTAATCCGACCAAGGAAAAGAAGTCTTGCAAGTCATCCCATTTTGCATTCTTGTAATGCCAAACAACACGAGGTTGGGGATAGCCATGAGATAAAGGTCCCATTGGAGAAAAGACAATCACCAAG